>NW_028274820.1:9544464-9847495 GCF_037043125.1 Eumetopias jubatus
ATAGATTCAGAAAAAGCATTAGACAAAATCTAACACCCTTTCATGACAAAAACATCCAACAAACTAGTAATAGAAGAAACTTCCTCAACCTGATAAAGGCCATCTATTAACACTCTTCCCTAGTGTTAATAGTGAAAGACTAGATGCTTTCCTTTTTTTTTAAGATTTTTATTTATTTATTTGTGTGTATGTATGAGAGAGAGAGAGAGAGAGAGAGAGAGAGAGAGCATGAGTGGGGAGGAGGGGCAGAGGGAGGAGCAGACTTCCCCCGAGTGGGAAGCCTGATGTTGGACTCAATCCCAGGACCCTGGGATCATGACTTGAGCCCAAGGCAGACACTTAACTGACTGAGCCACCCAGGCACCCAAGACTAGATGCTTTTCCCCTAAAATCAGGAATGAGACCATGGTATCTATTCTCACCACTTCCATTCAACATCGTACAGTTTCCAAGCAGAGCAATTAGGCAAGAAAAATAAAAGGCATCCAGACTGGAAAGGTAAGGGTAGTATCTCTATTTGCAGATGACATCATCTTGTATATAGAAAACCCTAATAAATTTGCTAAAATAACTATTAGAACTAATAAATGAGTCCAGCAAATATAGTATTCAGAGTTCTTAAGAGAAACAGAGCTAATAGGAGAGGGGAGGGGAGAGAGACAGACAGAGATTTATGAGGAATTGGCTCCCATGATTGTAGGGGGCTATCAAGTCCAAAATCTGCAGGATAGGCCAGCAGGGAAGAGTTGATGCTGCAGTCTTGAATCAAGGAAGTTTGGAAGCAGAATCCCTTTCTCTTTGAAGTACCTCAGTCTTTTTCCTTCAGGTATTCAATTGGCTGGATGAGGCCCACTCATGTTATTAAGCATAATCTGCTTTACTCAAAGTCTACTGTTCTAAATGTTAATAACATTAAAAAAAAAATCTTCCCAGCAACATCTAGACTGGTGTTTGACCAAACATCTAAGTACCATCACCTACCCAAGTTCACACATAAAATTAACCATCACAGCAAGGTTTCAAGACCAAGATGAACATACAAAAGTCAATTGTATTTCCATACACTAGTGATGAACATTCTGAGAGGGAAATTCATAAAACAATTCCATTTATAATAGTATCAAAACTAATAAAATATTTAGGAATAAATTTTAAAAAGAAGTGCAAGAACTGTACCTTAAAAACGTAAAACATTTTTAAAAAGATAACAAAGAAGATCTTAATAAGTAAAAAAACAAAATTCTATGTTCATGATCAGAAGACTTAATATTGCTAAGATGGCAACACTCCCCCAATTGGTCTGCAGATTCAATGTCAATTTATCAAATTCCCAGCTGAAAAATTTGTTAAGCTGATTCTAATTTCACATGAAAAATCAGGGACCAAAAATATCCAAAAAACAAATTAGCAAAAGAAGAACAAAGTTGGAATAGTCACATTTCCCAATTTCAAAACTTACTATAGAGCTACAGAAATCAAGAAAGTGTGATGCTGGCATTAGTATAGACTTATAGATCACTGGTGTAGAATGAAGAGTCCAGAAGTGGATCCTTAAATTCATGGCCAGTTAATTTTCAGGAAAGGTGCCAAGATAATTTAATATGAGAAATAATAGTCTTTTTAATCCATATTGCTGGGAGAACTGGATATTCACATGCAAAAGAATGAAGATGGACTTCTATCTCACACAATACACAAAAGTTAACCCTAAATGGATCATAAACATAAATATAAGAACAAAAAGATAAAACTCTTAGAAGAAAACACAGGAAGGGCACCTGAGTGGCTCAGTTGGTTAAGCGTCCAACTCTTGATCTCAGCCCAAGTCTCAGGGTCATGAGTTCAAGCCCTGCATTGGGCTCCACGGTGGGCATGGAGCCTACTTAAAAACAAAACAAAACAAAAAGAAAGCATAGGAGTAAACATTTATGACCTTGAGTTAGGCAATGGTTTGTTAGATATGACACCAAAAGCATGTGTGATGAAAAAAAAAATAGGCTCTGTCAAAATTAAACCTTTTGTGCCACAAATAATACCAAGAAAGTGGAAAAACAGCCCATAGAAATAGGGAAAATATTGTAAAACATATACCTAGTAAGGAACTCTTATTCACAATATATAAAGAACTCTTACAACTCAGTATTAAAAAGAGAGCAACTAACGAATCATTGAATACTACATCAAAACTACATCAAAAACTAAAGGTGTACTCTATGTTGGCTAATTAAATTTAAATTAAAAAAAGAAAAAATATATTTTTAATTTGATGAAAAATATTCTTTATCACTTATTTTTATTCAGCAACATGTACTAATCTTAGGGGTACAGCTTGATTACTTTTTACATTTGTATTCACTCATTTAATGACAATTATCCCAGAAGGTTCCCTTAAGTCCCTATCTAATCAAAATGTAGCATTCCTTCTCATACCCTCCTTTGAAATAACTGCTATTCTGACTTCTGTCACCATACATTAGTTTTGCCTAGAAGGTTTTAAATGACTGTGCTCCAAGTTTTGTGACCTACTTGGTTTTGTCTTAGAAAATGGAAGTCTCCAAGATGTAGTGAAAAGAAGGGGCCCATGCAACCCAATGTTCATAGCAGCAATGCCCACAATAGCCAAACCGCGGAAGGAGCTGAGATGTCTTTCAACAGATGAATGGGTAAAGAAGATGTGGTTCGTACTGCATGGAGCACTGGGTGTTATATGCAAACAATGAATCATGGAACACTATATCAAAAACTAATGATGTAATGTATGGTGATTAACATAACATAATTAAAAAAAAAGATGTGGTTCATATATACAATGGAATATTACTCAGCCATCAGAAAGGATGAACACCCACCATTTGCATCAACATGGATGGAACTGGAGAGTATTATGTTAGGTGAAATAAGTCAAGCAGAGTAAGAGAATTATCATATGGTTTCACTCATATCTGGAATATAAGGAATAGTGCAGAGGACCATAGGGGAAGGGAGGGAAAACTGAATGGGAAGAAATCAGAGAGGAAGACAAACCATGAGAGACCCTTGACTCCAGGAAATGAACTGGGGGTTGTGGAAAGGGAGGTGGATGAGGGGATGGTGTAACTGGGCGATGGGCATTAAAGAGGGCATGTGCTGTGATGAACACTGGGTGTTATACACAACTAATGAATCATTGAACACTACATCCTAAACCAATGATGTACTACATGTTGGTTAATTGAATTTATTTTTTTTAAACATCAGGTTTTTTTTTAAGATTTTATTTATTCATTTGAGAGAGAAATCAAGAGACAGCACAAGCAGGGTGAAGGGCAGAGGGAGAAGCAGACTCCCCGCTGAGCAGGAAGCCCGATGCGGGACTCAATTCCAGGACTCCAGGATCACGACCTGAGCCAAAGGCAGTCACCCAACCAACTGAGCCACTCAGGTGCCCTTGAATTTAAATAAATAAGAAAAAATCAGTAATAAAAAGACAAATAACCCAACTGAAAAAGGACAAAGTGTTTAAACAGATTATTCTCCAAAGAGTATATTCAAATGGCCAATAAGCACATGAAAAGATGCTTAATCATTGGTCCTTAGGGTAATGCAAATCAGAACTACAAAGATACCACTTCACACCCCCAGGATAGCCACAATCAGAAAGACACATAATAAGAAATGTAGATGAGGATGTGGAGAAATTGGAATCTTCATATACTGCTAATGAGAATACAGACTTGGGCAGCTGCTTTGGAAAACAGTCTGACAGTTTCTCAAAAGGCTAAATACGGAGTTACCATATGATCCAGTAATACCACCCCTGGGTATATACACAAGAGAAATGAAAAGCATATGGCCACACAAAGGCTTGTATGTGAATGTTCATCACTAATGTTATCATTAATTCATGATAGTGAAAATGTAGAGACAACCCAAATGCCCATGAACTGATAAATGGATGAATAATATGTGGTATATCTATATAATAGAATATTATTTATCAATGAAAAGAAATGAAGTACTGATGTATAACACAACATGCATAAATCTTGAAAACATAAAAGAAGCCAGATGGAAAAACCTACCTTATGTATAATTCCATTTACAGGAAATCTCCAGTATAGGCAAATCTTTAGAGACAGAAGTAAATTAGTGATTGGTGTGTGGAATAATGGGTATAGGGTTTCTTTTGAGAAGTAATAAAAATACTCTAAAATTAGATTATGGTGAAGTTTGCACAATTCTGTAAATATACTGCAAACTGCTGGGTTGTACACTTTAAATAGAGGAATTTTATGGTATGGGAATAGTATTTCAATAAAGCTATTAAAAGTTTAAGAGAAAAAAGAGTCAAACACGGAAGAAAAGGAAAGGGAGAAAAAAAGCAAAGAAAGGAGAGGGATGAAGAAGAAAATATCCGTGCTTTCTTTACGGAATCTTAAATCCCTGACATGAGAAAGCCCAACCTACAAAACTGCAGGATGGCTTAAGAGTTCAAATGCCTTAGGCATTTTTATCACAGCTGAGGAACTCCTAGCTTGGAAAACACAAAATATGTCATTAATCTTGTGGGGTTTTTTTATCCTTTTTTATTACGCAGGCTGCTGGCAAACCTGTCTAACCTTTACCTTGAATGTACTTTGTATTGATTCCTAGTAATGTAAATAAACAAAATGTACTAATTAAAAGGCAAAGGCTTTCAGATTGGATTTAAAAAGCTGACCCAATTGTGTGCTGGCTACATTATTATACTGAATAGCAAACAAACTTACTCTCTGCTCCAAAAGGGGATGCTATCTCTATCTTCCAAGGCTGATGACTATACAAAAGTCTTTGAAAAACATAGTCCAGAACAGAGCCTCGGCTTGGAAGACGTGCAGAAACGCTAGGAACACGGAGAGTTCTCGCCCAACAAGGCTATTCAGGCTATCTTTTTCTTGACAGAGTGAGCATCGGTAGTTTACGTCTTTCAAGCACTTTATCCATTTCATCTAAATTATCAAATTTATTGTCATAAAATTGATTATAATATTTCCTGACTTTCCCTTTAATATCTGTGGATTTATGATGAAGTCCTATCTCTCATTCCTGATATTGATAATTTTTGTCTTCACTACTTTCTTCTGCTTGGTCTGGCTAGAAGTTTATCAATTTCATTGATCTAAAAATAAAAAGCTCTTGATCTCATCGATTATAGTTTTCTGTTGTCTATTTTATTAATTTCTACTCTGATTTTTATTATGTCCTTTCTTCTGTTCAGTTTGAGTTTAATTTGCTCTTCTTTTTCTAGGTTCTCAAGGTTATTTGTTAAGTTTCTTAGGTCATTGATTTAAGCCCATTCTCCTTTCTAATACAAGCATTAATGTTATAAATTTTCCTCTAAGCTCTGCTTTAGATGCATCCTACATTTTTTGTGTTTTCTTTTAACTTTCACTCAATTCAAAATAATTTCTAATTTTTTTATTTCTTCTCGACCCCATGGGTTATTGAAGTGTGCCATTTAGCTTCCAAGTATTTGGAGATTGTCCAGGTATCTTCCTATTACTGATTTTTAATTTGATTCCATTGTGGTAGAAGAACATACTTTATATAATTTGGATTTTTATAATGTATTAATATTCACTTTATAATCCAGAATACAGTCTATTCTGCCAAATATTCTGGGTGCACTTGAAAATAATGTATATTCTGCTGTTGTTGCATAAAGATGTATATGACTGTCAATTGGTAAAATTGGATAATAGTGCTACTCAAGTCTTCTATACTCATTGATTTTTTTTCTATTTGTTCTATTGATTATTGGAAGAGTGGTGTTGAAATCTCTGGTTATAATTGTGAATTTGTTTATTCTTCCTGTGTTATCAGATTTTGTTGCGTTGAAGCTCTGTTATCTGTTATAATGTTTAGAAACATAAACTTTAGGATTGTTATGTCCTCTTGATGAGTTGGCATTTTATCATCATGAAATGAATCTCTTTATTCGTGGCATTATTGTTTCTTCTGAAATATTTCATACAATGTTTTGGTAATAACATAACCGCTCCAGCTTTCATTTGATTAGAGTTAGTAAGGTATATATATTCTGTTCTTTTATTCTATATGTGTCTATATTTAACTTGGGTTTTTTATAGCCGGCACACAATTGGGTCAGCTTTTTAAATCCAATCTGAAAGCCTCTGCCTTTTAATTAGTACATTTTGTTTATTTACATTATTAGGAATCAATACAAAGTACATGCATCTGTCATGCTAAACTGTGGTAACAAATAAAATCTAAAAATTTTAATGGCTTGTCTCAGTAAAAGTATATATCACCCACTCAACATCCAAAGCTGTTGATAAGGTCTCCTCCATCCACTGACTCAGGGATCCAGACTTTCCTTATTGTGATGCTACTAGCTCAGCCAAGGCAGAAGAGAGACATGGAGGAGACATGCCTACTTTTACCTGTCTCTTTTCATAGATGCTTAGCCTGACCTAGAAATGTAGCTCCAACATAACTACAAAGGAGGCTGGGAAAGGGACACATGGGATGTTGTTGAGCATAACTGTCTTTGATGATCTTTGCTGTGTTTGTTATTGTAAGGTGGCTCAGAAAGGAATTGGGAGTCTTGGAGAATGTGGTCTAGGGGGTCAAGTTCTATACTGTCAAGACTCCCTATGGTTAAGAATGTGTTCAAACTTTACAAAGAACTTTGGGGGAATGAAGATGTGCACTTCAATGTAATTATCCTAACTATTTTAAAACTATAAAATGTTAAATCTAGACAGAGCCTTAGAGATCATCTACTCAATACTCCAATTTTACTATCAGGGAAACCAAGGACAGGTGGTATACTATGTTTTTAGCAGAATTGGCTCTAAATACCATGTCTCCTGCATTCCAGGATAGGGCTCTTTCCTTCATACCATCTTTCAGTGTAAAAGTCTACAGAACTACCTTCATAAGGCTTCAAAGTCGGAGAAGTTTTATGAATTGAATTCTTTCATAGAACAAGTACAAACTTTTGAGTCTTAAAGACCTAGGCTTAAACTAGATCCCAGCTTTCTTCCCCGCCACGCTTTTTAAAGATTTTTATTTTTAAGTAATCTCGACACACAACGTGGGGTTAGAACACAAGACCCTGAGATCAAGAGTCTGTGTTATACATACTTAGCCAGCCAGGCACTCCAATCGTACCTTTCTTCTATATGTGATCAAAATATTTAATTTCTTTAACCACAATATCCTCCTCTGAAAATTAGAATAATAATAATATCTATCCCATGGGATTGTTGTGCATAATAAATGAAGAAAATGGGGCTCCTGCCTGGCTCAGTCAGTACAGCAATGCAACTCTTGATCTTGGGTTTGTAGGTTCCAGCCCCACGTTGCGTGTAGAGATTACTTAAAGATAAGAAATGAAGTGATTTATTTGAAGTATTTTTGTAGAGTTGACATTTGTTAAGTATGAGTTCCTTTATATATTCCTTCTCTTCAAATGGAGGTCTGGTTTTAAAAGACATACGTAGAATCACAAAATGCCTGAGTTTGAAAGGATTTATAAAGG
Source organism: Eumetopias jubatus (assembly GCF_037043125.1). Taxonomy (NCBI): domain Eukaryota; kingdom Metazoa; phylum Chordata; class Mammalia; order Carnivora; family Otariidae; genus Eumetopias; species Eumetopias jubatus. Next base: position 9,551,990 of record NW_028274820.1, read on the forward strand.
TCACCTAACCCCAAAGCCCCCTGGTGCTTGACTCTTCTCTACCACATCCTGACCGAGTGGTCATCTGATCTATGCTTAAATACCTTCAGTGGCAGAGCCAAAACAGCCATTTTTATTTGGGGGTCAGTTTGACTTTTGGGAAGTTTTTCTTTAAAACTCCCATGCAGGGAGTCTTTTAAAAAAAATTTTTTTTTAAAAAGATGTTACCATTGGGGAAACTTGGTAAAGCATATATGGGATTTCTGTATCATTTCTGGTCACTGCATCTGAATCTACAATTATCTCAAAATAAAAAGTTTAATTAAAAAAAAAAAGAGTCTGCCTTCAGCTTAGATCATGATCCCAGGGTCCTGGGATTGAGCCCTGCATCGGGCTCGCTGCTCAATTGGGAGCCTGCTTCTTTCTCTCCTTCTGCTGCTCCCCCTGCTTGTGCTCTCTCACTTTCTTTCTGTCAAATAAATAAAATCTTTACTTTTTTATTTAAGTTCAATTAGCCAACATATACTACATCATTAGTTTTTGATGTAGTGTTCAATGATTTATTAGTTGCATATAACACACAGTGCTCATCACATCATGTGCCCTCCTTAATGCCTATCACCGAGTTACCCCCCAACTTCCCTTTACCCTCAGTTTGTTTCCCAGAGTCAAGAGTCTCTCATGGTTTGTCTCCCTCTCTGATTTCTTCCCATTTCATTTTCCCTTCCTTCCCCTATGATCCTCTGCTGTTTCTTATATTTACATATGAGTGAAACCATATAATTGTCAATAAATAACATCTTTAAAAATAAATATAAAAATAAATAAAAATAAATAAAACACCCAAGTGCCCTAGTGTCAACTCCTTAGGGTCATACAAACAGTTTTCCATATAGTAGCTCTTCATTACCTTTGAAAACACATTTTATAGTCCCCAAACCTTCTCTCCTGTAGACCAAACATTCTCTAGTTCTTCAATAAATCTCATTTTGGCACATTTTCCCTCTCATCACTACCCTGACTCTTGCTTCTAAACTCCAAATTATTTATAGTTCCCTGAATATGTGGCTTCCAGGTGTGGCTGACCAGCACAGCACAAAGTGGGGCTATCACTTTCCGCCTTCCAACTTCTATACTTGTATTAATGCAGTCTGAGCTCATTCTAGCTTTTTTTGGCAGTCACCTCACAAACCAATGACTCACACTGAGATGACTTCTTAATAAAAATGCATTAAAAATCCAAAAGTCTTCTTAACAGGAGTTGCCCACAAAGCTACACATTTCTCATACTTCATTTGAGCAAATGGGTATATGGATCCAGATCAGAACTTTCCCATTAACTTCTACTTGTTGAGATCTTTCTGAATCCTGCTTTTGTCCCAAATCTCACTGTAATTTACCAGTGTGAACACCATGCCTTCTGTTTGTCATATCCCAGGATTGGGACACAAGACATGATCTTCCTTACAGCATCTTGGCATAGGAGGAGTAAAAGGGGGAGCCAGTAAAATGACCTTTACCAGGAGGGTAAATGGAGCCTAGGCAGAGGAATGCTGCACCCGGAGGGGTAAGCCAGGTGCACAAGCCAAAGACATGACCAATTTAACCATGGATTTGGCCACAGATGGTCCTAATATTTCCAAAAGAAAATAGTGAAATCTTATTCTGCAGGATTGTGATGGAAGGAACTTAGAATCCAATAGGAAAGGAGCCAAGGCCCAGGGGACCTCTCCCAAGCGCTACAATTATTTAAAATGTGCAAAGAGAAAGCTTGATCCCTGAAAGAGTAGTTAGTAAAAGCAGGACAGGAAACACAGTGGAAACCCAGTCCTGGCAAACTGGGGTTAAGAAGAGCTTCTGTTGGGCAAGGTCATGGGGGCACAGGAACAGCACTTCTTGATCCAAGTCTAGGGGTGACAACTTGCTGATAAGTTTACTGGACAGGATTGGTTTGGAGTCTAAGATAAGAGGGGCCAGCGCTGGGGATGAATCTACCAGGAGGCAGTTGCAAGTAACAGAGAAGGCAGAAGCTAGAAAATGAGACATACATGCCATCACTGAAGACCCAAGTGAAAGAGCAGAAGACCCACCTGAGACATGATCATAACACACAATCCCAGCCACACCACATCTATCCTCTTTGGTTTGATTTCCCCTTTTATGTCTTTTTCTCCATTTCTCTCTAAAATCTGATTTCATGGAGAGCAATTACCCCTGTAATTCTTTCTTGATGTTACTTGGGCCCTAAATAGGAAGATTTGTCTTTAAATAGGCATCAGACATCAGTGCTCAAAACCTATACCTAACTGCATTATCACTAAACCTACATGTCCCTCTTATCCAAAGGTATGATGGAAAAAAAAAAAAAAGATTAAATGCCTTGCTGAATTTCAGTAGCATTGTTGACCATTCTGCCAATCTTTCAATTTTATAACTGGATCAAAAAGGAAATGAAATTACTTCAGTATAGGTTTTGATTGAATCCACTGTCAGACTTAGTTATCTGTAGCTTGTGCAAGTAGAGAAAAGTTATTTGTTTGCTAAACTATTTCACAAGACTATAGTCTAAAGTATGTAGGATGTACCTTCCTCCTTTTGGGGAAAATGGAAACACTTGTTCATTTTTGCTCTTCCTACATACTCCAAACACCGGTGATTTTGAAAGACTACTGCTCAGCATTGGTGAATTCAACTGCTTGATATCTAAAGTTCCTTTGGTCCAGACCTATAACTAGATAATCTCTCAGTACAGGTCACCAACTAGTAGATGTTGCCCATATTCAGACCACAGCTGTATTTTGTTTCATTCAAATAAGGTTTTAAAAACTTCAAGCTAGTTGCCAATGTTGAACATTGAAGACATCACATTAAATCAGGATTCCTTACCTCTTTTGAAAATTTGAAACCTCTGATTTTCCAATTTCCACATGGGATGCCAGGTATCCTGGGGCACCATGCATTTCAAGTTTGCCTGTCCCCACCTGGCTCACTTGATCCCTTTATATTGGCCTCCGGGCTCCTTTCTGTGCAGACTTTGTGATCCCTAATTTAATTTCATCATTTACCCTGGACTCAGTTTCCTGCTTTCAGTTACAAGCTTCCTAGCTTGAAGTTAATAATCCCCAAATGAGGATGAAGAGGTAAAATGTTAGTTGAGAGTATGGCAGATGCCTACGTAGCACCTACCAGGTGCCAGACACTGAACTGTTAGTTCAGTTCACACCCACAACAACCCTGTGTGGGAGGTGCTGTTATTACCCTCATTTTACAGGTGAGGACACAGGCTCAGAGAAGTCCGCTTGCCCAAAGGTGTCTTCTCCACACCTTCTGTTCAATGAGAACTGTAATTATTTCTTATGAGTCAGGGAGTATCTAAATTTACTTTCTGAAGTCAGAGCCTTGGAGGATCACCAGCTGCAATCTGGTAGTGAGTAAGTGGTTTAAGTACTTTTACTTGTCATTATAAATAAACTTGAGATTGAAGAAAAAGGAAGGAACATCTTTCAAAAGAGCATGGCTTTGACCTGAATTACAGGGGAGGAACTGCACACAGATTCCTAAAATCTCTCTTAGTCAAGCTGGATAGTATTTAGGTTCAAGGACATTTATGTAGTCAGTAATTCATCAAGTATGTACTGAATGCCTACTATGCACCAGAAACCATGCTAGGTAGTTGCCAGGGGTTTCATCCTTCACTAATATTCATTAGTGGGCCTCTGAGGTACAAACACCACACTAGGCTTTGAAGATGTAGTCTCTGCCCTTGCAGCTTATGTATTAGCAGAAAAGCCAGACTTTCAACAATTACACAACTAGTTAATTATCATTGTAAGTACTGCAAAAAAATGCAGCATGCTTTCCAACCTAGGTCTTCCCAAACATCTAGTTCCCTCTTTTGCACAGTTGGTAGGAATGAAAACTGGTGCAGCCACTCTGGAAAACAGTATGGAGGTTCCTCAAAAAGTGAAAAATAAAACAACCATACGACTCAGCAATTGCACTACTAAGTATTTATCCAAAGGATACAAAAATACAGATTCAAAGGGGTACATGCAACACAAATGTTTGTAGCATCATTGTCAACAATAGCCAAACTATGGAAAGAGCCCAGATGTCCATCAACTGATGAATGGATAAAGAAGATATGGTATACATATATAGATAATGGAATATTATTCAGCCATCAAAAAGAATGAAATCTTGCCATTTGCAATGATGTGGATGGAACTAGAGGGTATTATGTTAAGTGAAATAAGTCAGTTAGAGAAAGACAAATACCATATGATTTCACTTATATGTGAAATTTAAGAAACAAAACAGATGAACATAGGGGAATGAAAAAAAAAGAGAGAGGGAAACAAACCATAAGAGATTCTTAACTATAAAAAACAAACTGATCGAATTTAAATTTAGAAAAATAAATTAAAAATAAATAAAAAACAAACTGAGAGTTGCTGGCTGAGGATGGGCTACATGGGTGATGGGTATAAGGGAGGGCACTTATGATGAGCACTGGGTGTTATAGTTAAGTGATGAATCACTAAATTCTACACCTGAAACTAATATTACACTTATGTTAACTAACTAGGATTTAAATAAAAACTTGAAACAAACACACAAACAAAATCTAGTTCCCAAAAACTAGTCTGGGAAATAAGAAGAGGCCTTCCAGGTGAGATAATTTTTCAGCTGAAATCTGCAGGAGGTGGTGGAGTTAGGTGAAGTTAAGTAGGGGAAAAGGGAGACACTTCTGGTCAAAGGGGATAGAAAGTGCCAAGGACTTAAGGAGGGAAAAGGCCCCTGATTTCAAAGAATTGAGAAAGGCCAGTAGCCAGCACACATGGAGAATAAGCAGTGATGGGAGAGAGGCATGGAGTAGGCCCAGGGACCTTGGCAAAGATTACACCACGTAGGGTTGGTGAACTATGTTAAGAATTTGAGATTTCTCCCCAAAGCACTGGGATTTCAAGCAGGATGGTGACATGATCAAATTAGCATTTATAAAAGGTCAATGTGCTGTCATGTGAAGAAGTTCAGAGATGTGGAAGAACATCATATACAGGGAGTCAGGTATTGTGCTAACTCACTGGGCCAGGTAAGAAGTGCTGGTTTAGAGATGAATTCCTCATCAGCAGCACTACTGACATTCTACACCAGCTACTTCTTTGCTGTGGGGCTGTCCTATGTTTTGCAGGATGTTTAGAAGCAGTCCTGTCCTCTACCCAGTAGATGCCAGTAGCACCTTCCCCCAGTCATGACAACCAACTGTGTCCACACATTGTCAAATGTCCTGCACCTGCCCCTTGGAAGCAAAATCATCCACAGTTGAGACCCACCAGTTTAGACTAATGTGGTGTTAAGGGAGTTGAAGAGATGTGAAGAGATCCAAGATCTATCTTGGAGGTGGCATCAAAAGGAATTAATGATGGACTTGAAAATGGTTGGAGGTGACTCTAATTTGAGACACTGGTGGGATGGCATGGCCACCCCTGATAGAAAATATGAAAAAAAAAAAGACCAGATTTGAAAGGAAAAATAAAAGAGTTCCATTTTCGGTGTGTAGAGTTTACAGTGCCTCTTAAGACCTCCAAGGAATTCAAAGAAAAACAGAATAAGGCCCCTGTCTTGCAGGAGTTTAGAGTCCAGAAAGAGAGACTGACAAATACATTAATGATTGCAGTGCGCTGGGTTAAATACTCCATTAGTTATGCTCACATGAGCGGGACACACACAGGCAACCGGACATAACTGGAGAGAGAGACAAAAGGTTGGCTTCTCAAAGACACTGAAGATTGGATTAAGTTTTAACGACTGGATTAAAATAAACCAGTCAGAGGTAAAGAAAAAAAAAGAGGAAAGCAAATGTGAAAATATGCAGCCTAAGGAAGCATAATATGTTCAGAAAACATAAGAAACTTTTGAAATAAGGGCCACAACTAAGAGAGTGAAAATGTGGACAAGACGAGTTTGAGAGATTCTACTGAGGTTGACGCCTCAAGACTTGAAGACTTGCCTGATGGTAGGAAAGAGAAGAGGGACTGCTCCAAGATGGCCTCCGCTTGAGCAGCAAGTAACAATACCAGGGCATGTTCAGTGTTCTACCCAAAGAGTTGTTCAAGTAAATATGGGACCATTTGTGTAGATAGAGACTTCAGGGTGACAACTGAATTTGGTGGGAAGATATAACCAATTTGAGGTTAGGAATGATGAGCTTGAGAAGTGGGAGAGACAAGGTAGCAGTGCCGTCTAGTCAGCTGATCCCAGGCTCCTAGAAGCCCTGTTTGTGAAGAGAGGGAAGTCTGGTCCCAAGGACTATCTTTCAAATGACTTTTCTCTTTAATCATCTGGGTTCTTCATTCTGTGCTGATCTTACCTACATTTCAAATATGTCCACACCTCCCTGTTACACTTCTGACTGGTATGTCACTTTCTTTCAAACAGAGACTTGAAATCTCCACAGTAACCAGCCTTTGAAAAGACTGTTTGGCTTTTTTTTTTTTTTTTTTTTTTTAGCTTTCAAATCATGTTCATATAATTCAGTAAGAGCTAAAAGTTGATGCATTCACCCATCAGTGTACTTATTTAACTGAGTGATTTCAATCTGGTATGAATATGTTAACCTATTACTTTTCTCAGACATGTATAGTTTAACCCATTAATTCATAAGTATAGATTGATTAAAAACTTCTGTCTGAAGACAACTCAGGCATCAGTAATTTTTCCTGCAGCCTAGGGGGAAGGGATGTGTTCAGTAGAAGAAAAATTGAACTGTACTTCAGAATGGTCTTAAAAGTGACCTGATGTTGTCCTTGTGCATGTCTGAATCCAGGAGTCCATTTCAAATCTCTCTCAGGGAAGATGGAGTTGGCCTAGTCAGGTGCTGGAGGCTAATTCCCACAAGTGTTCAGAGGCTGAGGGGAACATATCAGTGAACCCTGAGACTTAGGGTCTGTCCTTCCCTCCAGGCAGAGGGCAATTCAGCAAGTTTATATCTTCTGTGGAAGGTCAGTCATTGAGTTTAATATCACTGGTCTGTCCTTTCAGGAAGAGCAGTTTCCCTTAAAAGGGGCCATGGACATCTTTGATATACAAATTCTCAGGCCACCAGAATCTAGTACTTTGTCTTTAATGTGACAGTGAGATCTTCTTATCTTTGTAGCCATAAAACAGATGAAATTTTACTTCTATTTTCCACCCAAGTGGTTCACATTGAGTTCACATTCATATTCTTAACCAACTCCATGCCATACTGTTTGCCCATATAAGCAAAGTAGAACTCAGCACAAAATAATTCATCTTTTTCTCCACATCCTGCACCTATTTCATTGACAATTTTCTAACTACTGGTAAATTTTATCTCAGAAATTACTTATCAGAGAAAAATACTCACTGATAATTTATTTAATACAGGAATTGTTTCCATGCATGTTTTCATTTTTATTTCACTGAGATTATTTTCTTTGGGATGGAATATATGTTTTCTTTCTCTAAGTCATATTTAATCGGCTCTACTGCCTCATGCTGCCAAGATGGAAGCAGCAGTTGGGAGGCTGTATGAGTCAAGGTTCTGACAGGCCAAATATGACTCACTCAGCCAGGAAATTTTCCTGCTTAGTTTAAGGGATTGCTGCTATAGCTTGTATTAAAAATTATTCAAAAAACAAACTAAGGCTATGCACCATTATTTGCATTTCATATGGATTTGACCTTTGGTTCATAATCCAGTAAGCAACCCTCATGTCAAATCACTGTCATTGAAGAATCCAAGGTTAAATTAATAAATCCTGGGGCACCTTCATGGCTCAGTTGGTTAAGCATCCAACTCTTGATTTGGCTCAGGTCATCATCTCAGAGTCATGAGATCAAGACCCGAGTTGAGCCCTGCACTGAGCATGGAGACTGTGTAAGATACTCTCTTTCCCTCTCCCTTCCTTTCTCACATGTGTGTGCATGTGGGCACACTCTCTCCCTCTCAAAAAAATAAATAAGTAAATAAAACTTTTCAAAAAAATTAATAAATCCAAGGGCACCTGGGTGGCTTGGTTGGTTAAGTATCTACCTTTGGCTCAGGTCATGATCCCAGGGTCCTGGGATCAAGCCCCACATCGGGCTCCTTGCTCAGCAGGGAGCCTGCTTCTCCCTCTGCCTGCTGCTCCCCCTGCTTGTGCTCTATCTCTCTGACAAATAAGTAAATAAAATCTTTTAAAAATATTAATAGATCCAGTACCTGTTGTCATTGATGGTGATGGTGGATTTTTGTTTGTGGGAGTTTTGACCACATTAGGATCCCCACATAAAGAGGCATTTAGTAGAGCAGATAGAATGTCACTTTAATTGAGGTGATTAGTTGCTCCTTCTTTTCCTGAAATTACATTTGCTTTCTTAAAGAAACAGTTAATGGAATTTCTTTTTCAACATGTCTTATACAGATTGGAATGTTTTCTAATAAAAACAGTTTCTTCCTGTTTTTTACTCTTAGAGCTTTACATAGAAATATTGAGTTTGTTTTAGGCGTCAAATTGAATGTGCTAGGTACAGTATAGAAAGAATAAACGCCCCATTTAAATTTTTTTTTATTGTGGTAAAATAGAGATAATGTAAAATTTACCTTCTTAACCATTTTCATGTGCACAGTTAGTGGTAGTAAGTACATTCACACTGTTGTGCAACCATGACCACCATCCAACCCCATGACTCTTTTCATATTGAAAAACTGAAATTCTATAGCCATTAAACAATAACTCCCCATTTTTCCCTACCCCCCAGCCCCAGGCAACCACCATTAGAATTTCCATCTTTATGATTTTGACTACTCCAAGTAGTGCATATGAGTGAAATTATACAGTATTATTTGTCCTCCTATGACTGGCTATTTCACTTGGAATAATGTCCTCAAGTTCATTCATGTTGTAGCATATTGCAGAATTGTCTTCCTTTTTAAGGCTGAATAATATTCCATTGAACGTCTACACCAAATGCTGTTTATCCATTCATCCATCAATGGAAACTTGGGTTACTTCCCATACTTAGCTATTGTGAATAATGCTGCTGTGAACATGGGTGTATAAATATCTCCTTGAGATCCAGCTTTCAATGCTTTTAAGTATACACCCAGAAGGAGAATTGCTGGATAATATGATAATGCTATTTTTTTATTTTTTATGAAATGCCATACTGTTTTTCACAGCAACTGTACCATTTTACATTCCCCCCAGCAGTGCACAAGGGCTCCAACTTCTCTACATTCTTGCCAACATTTGTTGTTTGGAGTGGGGGAGGGTTTAAGAGTAGCCATCCTAGTGGGTATGAGGATATGTCTCATTGTAGTTTTGATTTGCATTTTCCTAATGATGAGTGACGTTGAGCATGTATTCATGTGCTTATTGGACATTCAGAAACATATACAAAAGTCCTTTGTCCATTTTTTAATTGAGTTGTTTCTTTGTTGTTTGTTGAGTTTTAAGAGTTCTCTATATATTCTGGATGTTAATTCCTTATTATATATATGATTTGCAAATACTTTGTCCCATTCTATGGGTTGCCTTTTTACTCTATTGTTAGTGTCTTCTGATCCACAATTTTTTTTTTCATTTTCATGAAGTCGATTTTGTCTATTTTGTTCTTTAATTACCTGTGCCTTTTTGTCATAGCCAAGAAATTATTGACAAATCTAATGTTACAAAGCTTTTTCCCTCTTTTCTTTTAAGAGTTTTATAGTTTTAGGTCTTACATTTAGGTTGTAGATCCATTTGGGGTTAATTTTTGTATGTGGTGTTAGATAGGTCCAACTTTATTCTTTTGAATGGGATATCTAGTTTCCCCAGCACCATTTTTTGGAAAGACCATCCTTTCCCCCACTGAATGGTCTTGGCAACTTTGTCAAAAATCATTTGACCGTATATGTTAGGATTTATTTCTGGAGAACTCTATTCCATTTGATTCGTCTATATGTCTGGCTTTACGTTAATATTTTCTGTTTTCATTACTGTAGCTTTGTAGTAAGTTTTGAAATCATGAAGTGTAAGCCCTCTGACTGTTCTTTTTCAGGATTGTATTGATTCTCTAAGGTCCCTTGAGATTCCATATGAATTTTAGGATAAGTTTTTCTATTTCTGCAAAAATGTTATTGGAATTCTGATGAGGTTTGCATTGAATATGTAGATAAGTTTCTTAGCAGTATTAACATTTTAACATTATATTCTTGAACTTGGGATCTGTTTCCATTTATTCATGTTTTCTTTGATTTCTTTCAGCAATGTTGTGTAATTTTTATTGTATGACTTTGATCTTAAGAATGTTAATTCCTAAGTATTTTATCATTTTTTTGTATTATTAATGCAATTGTTTTCTTAATTCTCTTTTCAAATTGCTCATTGTTAGTGTACAGAAATGCAACTGATTTTTTTATGTTGACTTTGTATAATACTAATTCACTTAATTTGCTTATTAGTTCGTTTTTTTAAAGATTTTATTTATTTATTTGAGAGAGAGAATGAGATAGAGCATGAGAGGGGGGAGGGCCAGAAGGAGAAGCAGACTCCCTGCCGAGCAGGGAGCCCGATGCAGGACGCGATCCCGGGACTCCACGATCATGACCTGAGCCGAAGGCAGTCGCCTAACCAACTGAGCCACCTAGGCGCCCTGTTTATTAGTTCTAACAGATTTTTTGGTAGAAACTTTGTTTTCTTATATATAAGATTGTATTATCTGTAAACATAGACAATTTTATTTCTTTCCTTTTTGGGTGTCATTATTCTATCTATCTATCTATCTATCTATCTATCTATCTATCTATCATCTATGTCTATCAGTGCCTGTAGCTCTGGCTAGAACTTCCAGTGCTACGGTTGAATGGAAATGGCAAAAGCAGGCATCTTTGCCTTGTTCCTGATCTTAGAAGAAAAGCTTTTGGTCTTTCACCATTGAGTATGATGTTCATTGTGGGTTTTTAATATACGGCTTTTATTATGTTGAGGTTGTTTCCTTCTATTCCTAGTACATAGAGTGTTTTTATGATGAGGTATGTTAAATTTTGTGAAATGCTTTTCCTGCAGCAATGGAGATAAACACCTGTGGGTTTTATTCCTCTTTCTAATATAAATATTATAGCTATCAATTGTAGGTTAAACCATCTTTGCATTCCAGAAGTAAGTCCCAGTTGATCATGGTGTCTAATTGTTTTTAATTAATTCTGCTTAAATCCGCTTGCTACTATTTTGTTGAAGATCTGTTCAACAATGTTTAAGGGGATATTGGTCTGTAGTATTTTTGTAGTGTCTTTGTCTGGCTTTGGTATCACCGTAATGCTGGCCTTGTAGAATGAGTATTTCCTTCTGTTCAATTTTTTTTGGGGGGGGAAGTTAAAGAATTGGTGTAAATTCTCCTTTGAATGGCAGAATTCACCAGTGAAGCCATGACGTTCAGAACGTTTCTCAATCAGGGTATTTTCCATTACTGAGTCAATCTCCTTATTAGTTTTAGGTTTACTCAGATTTTCTATTTCTTCATGATTAGTCCTGGTAAGCTTTGTTTCTAGGAATTTGTACAATGTAACATTTGTTATCCAATGTGTAGCATATATGTACTGTCTAATAAGCCTTTTATTTCTGAGAAATTGATGATAATGTCCCCACTTTCATTTCTGATTTTAGTAATTTGAGTCTTCAATTTGTTTTCTTAGGCCATCTAGTTAAGGTTTGTCAATTCTGTTAATCTTTTTGAAAACCAGCTTTTGTTTTGTTGATTTCCTATATTACTTTTCTATTCTCCATTTTGTTTATCTCTGTTCTATCTTTTTATTTCATTCTTACTGACATCTTTGGGTTTAGTTTGTACTTCTTATACTAGTTCTTTAAGTTGTAAAGTTATATTTTTGATTTGACATCATTCTTGTTTTTTCTTCTTTTTTATTGAGATATAATTGACTTATAACACTAGATTCATTATAGGTGTACAACATAATGATTCAATATTTGTTGATGTTTTGAAATAATCACCACAATAAGTCTAGTTAACATCTGTCACCATATATTTACAGATTTTTTTTTCTTGTGATGAGAACTTTTAAGATCTATTCTCTGAGAAACTCAAATATATGATAGAGTATCTTTTATCTATTTCACCCACTCACCAGTCCCTGCCTTTGGCAACCACCAATCTGTTCTTTAAATCTATGAGCTTGCTTTTTTTGGTTTTTGGTTCTTAGGGGGTTTTTTCTGCTTATAACCTTAACTTTTTTGGTTGTAATTGTTTTGTTTTTTAATTTTACTGAATTCTACTGTATAGTTAACATACAGTGTTATATTCGTTTTAGGTATACAATACCTAGGTATACAATTCAACAATTCCATACATCATCAGGTGTTCATCACAATCCCCATCACCTATTTCATACACCCCCCCAGCCTTCCCTCCACCCACCTCCCCCCAGTAATGATCAGTTTTTCTCAATACTTGGGCTACTAGCTGCCTGTCCCTATTTTCCTCAGCTTCCTTCCTTTCCATCAGCTTATCTCTAGATCATTAATTCATTCTTCTGCTGCATTTACACTGGCTGTTAGAGTATCCAGTTCAGACTGCATCTCATTCATAGCCTATTTAAGTTTGGCCTGATTAGATCTCATTTCTGCCCTTAGAGATTCTATATTGTCCCTAATGCTTTTTTTTCTTTTCTTTTTCATTTTTTTAAAATTTTTTATTGTTATGTTAATCACCATACATTACATCATGAATTTTTGATGTAGTGTTCCATGATTCATTGTTTGTGTATAACACCCAGTGCTCCACGCAGAACATGCCCTCTTTAATACCCATCACCAGGCTAACCCATCCTCCCACCCTGTCACTAATGCTTTTTTCAAGCCTAGCTCTTGACTTCCTAAATGCTACCCTGAAGTCTATCTCTGACATCTTGCTTATATCCGTATCCATTAGATCTGTGTCAGATGACATTGTCTCTGGCTCTTTTCTTCGTTGGGAGTTCCTCCTCCTAGTCATTCTGTTGAGGGATGGTTGAGGGAATGGAAAGAGTCCAAAATATCAGCCACAATCCAAGCAAAATGCTCCTTAGGAAAAAATCTGAGTGGTTGAAAGCTACCACAGATACAACACCAAAGCCAAGATGATCCAAAACAATAAAAAGGATAGAAAAAAGAAAAGAAAGGAAAAAAAAGAGGGGGGTGTGGAGAGAGATTATAATCTCTCAGGATGCACAAAGCAGGGTGATTTGCCTGTTCCTGCTTGATTTTTGGTCTATGTGTTAGAAGACACTATATCCCAAAATGGCAAAGAAATCAGAACTTATATATATATCAAGATAAAATTGAATAGAGTGAAAAATGGGCTAGCATGGGACACAAATCTATAAAACATATATGTGGGGAAAAAAGTTAAAAAGCGACTTAAAAACATAGGTTGGCAATTAAGAATCTATTTGAAACGGGAGTAGGGTTAAAAAGGAAGAAGAAGACGAAGGAGAAGGAGAAGAAGAAGGAAGAAAAAGAAGAAAAGAAACTAAAAAAGAAATGTAAAATTTTAGCCTGAAATATAAATGAGTCCTGAGGGAACACCTGGAGCTCCTTATATTATTTTCCCCTGGTGCTGGAGTTACAGTCGTGGGAAAATAAGCTTCCAGGTATCTCTTTAGAGGGTCAGAGCAAATATGGCCATGCGGGAATCTCTGGCCCAGAGCCACAGTGTCGCTATCCACCCCCGTCAACAAATCCTCCAGGTCAATCTGTCTGTACCTCTGCAATTACCAAACTCCACAGACTAGAGCATCTTCTAGAGGAGGGGCTTTTTGCGTTTATTCTCAAATGTCTTTGCCTCAGGCGAATTGCTCCACCCTTGTCAGGGGCCAGGCTAAGTAATCTACTCCTGTTTGCTCTCTGTACCTTTTGTTCCCTGAAGGTTTTCTGTGCAGCTTTAGAGGATGAGAGTGAAAATGGTGGCCTCCCAATCTCTGGCCCTGGAGCCGAAAGCTCGGGGCCCCATTCCTCAGTGCACACTGAGAGAAAAGCCGTCAATCACTACTGTCTCCCTGGTTTCTGGCCAACACTCTGTGCTCACCCAGCCTGTGACCGAGCATTTCTATTTCCAGCACATGACCCCATTTGGAGTCTCCAAACCCAGTAGACTCCTGTGGCACTCCTCCCAGGGGGAGGAAGGGGGTGGTCTCCCCAGTTCTGCCACTTGTTGGGCCCCTGCTTGAAGAGCAGTGGCCCGACTGTGCTGTGGATCATGGTTTATGGCAACCCCAAGCTGAGAGCCCACTCCTGGGCTCACTCTTCTCAGCTGGCTTCCCCGCTCCGATACCTGGGAGCTCTGTTGCACTCAGGCTCCCCCCGCCTTCTGTGACTCTGAGGGTCCTGAGTCCACACTGTCCCAGTGAGGGTTCCACCCTTCCCACCCCCTAAGCTGCTTGAGCGACATCCCTCACCAGAGCAGACTTCTAAAAGTTCTGATTTTGTGCTCTGCTGCTCTACCACTTGCCAGTAGCTGGCTGACAGAGGCTCCCTCCCCCCGCCATCTATCTTCCCATATATTGCCTTGGATTCATTTCTCTGCACCTCCTACCTTGCAGAAAATGGTCACTTTTCTATTCATAGAGTTGCAGTTATTCCTTTCTTCAATCTCTGGTTGAGTTCGCAGGTGTTCAGAATGGTTTGATAGCTATCTAGCTGAATTCCTGGGACCAGATAAAATTAAGGTCTCTACTCCTCCGCCATCTTGGACTCCTCTCTATTGGGAACTCTTTATTGGTAAACTACTTATCTCCATTTCATTAAGGTCATCTTTGTCTGAAGTTTCACCTTGTTTTTTTGTTTGAAACATATTGCTTTGTTTCATTATTTTGCTTGACTCTCTGTGTTGGTTTCTTTTTTTTTTTATAGCTGCATTTTTTTATAATAGCCTGAAGTAGAAACAACACAAATATCCATCGACAGTTGAACGAATTAAATATAATATGATATAGCCACACAGTGGAACACTATTCATCAATAAAAAAGAATGACATATTGATACACGCTATCTGAACCTTAAAACATTACTATGTGAATGAAGTGAGACACAAAAGGTCACATCCTGTATTATTCCATTTATATGAAGGTAGAAGGTAGGTTAGTGGTTGCCGAGGGCTGGGGAAGGGGAATGGGGAGTGACTGCCAGTGGGTATGGAATTTCTTCGGGGGTAAAGAAAAAGTTGTACACTTAAATGGTGGTGATGGTTACACATCTTAGTAAATATATGAAAGCCCACTAAATTGTACACTTTAAGGGGGGGAGTTTTATAGTATGTAAATTTTATTTCAATAAAAAGTTAAGATACCCTTCATCTTAAGTCTTTGATCAAAAGGCTCTGATTCCCTTGCCATCAATAACCACCCCACCAGATCCTTGCCCATCTGTGGTGGTTCCTAAGCAACACATAAAACAGCCTCCTCGTCCAGTGTCGGAGTGATCTTGTTTAGGAGATGAGCCATATTGCTCAACCCTACCCTAATTTATGGTTGTATCTCAAACCTTTGTGATTGTCCAAACAGCCTACTTTATTTTTAGTGGCCCCCAGTAAGTAAGGGTGTGCAAGATCTGTGAGTGTCTTAAAGCAGACGATTTCAGTCAGCATCTAGACTCAAGCTGATTAGAAATTAGATTCTCACACAGTAGTTTTTATTTTTTTTACTTTTTTTTTACAGATTTTATTTATTTATTCATGAGAGACAGAGAGAGAGGCAGAGGCAGAGGGAGAGCCAGGCTCCCCACAGAGCAGGGAGCCTGACGCAGGACTTGATCCCAGGACCCTGGGATCATAACCTGAGCCGAAGGCAGACACTTAACCGACCAAGGCACCCAGGCGTCCCTCTCACACAGTAGTTTTTAAAGTATGCAAATATACAGTCTCTTGTAGGACAGCAAGCATAAGTTCTATTGGCCACCAGAGCCAGTTGATCTAGAGGTGTTCCCTTGGCAACAGCACAAAGATCAAGGTGACAGGTGAGTGTACAAACTGCTTCCTGATAGATATCAGCAACCTGGGGCTGCACTGGCCCCTGCTCCCAGAGAGCCCATCTAGACTCCTAGATGTGAGCTAAACCAGAAGCCTGACCCTCAGACCAAAGATTCAGGACAAGCAAATAGCCTCTTTTTCACAGAATGACTGAGGTTGTTTTTTGGTCTGTTTGCTCTGCCCTGAGGTTAGTGGCTGGCCAAGAACTCTCTCCTTAACTGGTACAGCCCCATGAAGAGAAACACAAGCCTTGTTGGCCACCAATGCCAGCTAACCAGAGAGTAAAAACCAGAACACCAGATGCATGTAAAACTCCCCTTGAAGATACAAATGCTCTGGAGCACAGCAGAGAGAGTAGGGTCTATGAGAGGATTTGAGTTAGTCCCCAGATGTGTGTTTAATGAGAAGCCTGCTTCTAAAATCCATAGCTGTGAAGATGAGCTGAGGCGCCTTTCACAAAAGAACTGGGCTCCTCAGTCTGTTGCCTCCTGTGTGTAGGGTTGGTAGCCAGTTAAGAACTCTTTCTCCATATGTTACAGCTGATGTGTAGGACCTGCTCAGTTAGTTTTTGTTGTTGTTGCTATTGTCATTGTTTTTCAGGGAAGTGGTTTTTTTTTTTCTTTATGTAACTGTAGATTCAGTATGTCTGTGGGATGAAGTGACTTCAGGATCCTCTTACATCAGCGTCTTGATCCAGACCATTGTTGTTTTTTAATCTAAGTGTTTATAGCTATAAATGTCCTTCGCACTGCCTTTGCGGTGTCCCTAGATTTTGATATATTGTGTTTTTGTGTTCATTCATCTCTAAGTATTTTCTAATTTCCCTTGTGATTTCTTCTTTGATCCATTGGTTGTTTGAAAGTGGAAATTTGAAAATTTCACAATTTTGTGAAATTTTCAGTTCTTATTCTGTTGTTGATTTCTATCTTGATATTGCTGTGATCAGAACATACACCTTGTGTGATACCTACTTTTAAAAAATACATTAAGACTTCACTTGTGACCTGATATATGGTAGATCCTGGAAAATGGCCTATGTGCCCCTGAGAAGAATGTTTATGCTGTTGTTGGGTCTGTGTTCTACTACAGACATTGGTTTATTGTGTTGTTCAAGTCCTCCACTTCCTTATTTATAACTCTCTGGTTTTTCTATTCATTATCATAAGTGGGATATTAAATCTTTCACTATTATTGTAGAACTACTAATTTTTCCTTATGATTCTGTCAGTTTTACTTCATATATTTTCATGGTCTGTCACTGGGTGCATAACTTTATAATTGTTGTGTCTTCATGCTCTATTAAACCTTTCATCAGTACTTAATGTCTTTCTTTGTCTCATAAATATTTTTGATTTAAATTCTATTCAGTATGATATCAGCAGAGCTACACTTGCCCTCCTTTGGTTACTATTTATGTGGAATATCTCTGCTCATTTTTTCATTTTCAACTTATTTGTGCCTTTAGATGTAAAGTGAATCTCCTGTAGACAACTTGTATTTGAATCATGTTTTTACCTATTCTGCCAATTTTGGTCTTTTAATTAGAAAGTTTAGCCCATTTACATATAAAGAATTACTTGTAGAGAGGTACTTATTTCTGTCATTTTGCTATTTGTTTTCTATGAGCCTTATAGATTTTTTGTTCCTCACTTACTACACTACTATCTCCTTTTATGTTCAATTGACTTTTTTGTTGTGAAATATTTAATTTCTTTTTCATTTTCTTTTATGAATATTCTACAGCTATTTTCTTTGTGGTTACCGTGGCGATTACATTTAATAGCCTAAACTTATAACACTCTAATTGAAATTATACCATCTTAACTCAAAAACATGCCAAAAGTCTGCTCCTTTACAGTTCTGTTCCGACTTATTGTGGTTGTTGATGTCACAAAATTACATCTGTACATTGTTGTGCCCCCCAAACATAAACTAGTAATTCTTTTAAATGCATTAGTCACTTAAAGTATGTAGAAAACCAGATGGGTTGTTGCAAACCAATGTTACAGTAATGGTAGTTTTTGTACAAATTGATTTTAAATGTATTAGTCTCTTAAATCATGTAGAAACTAAAAAGCTAAACCAAACCATTGTTACAATAATGCTAGCTTTACAATTGCCAAGGCATCTACCTTTACTGAGATGTTTATTTCTCCATATGGCTTTGAGTTACTGTCCAGTGTCCTTTCATTTCATTCTGCAGGACTCCCTTGAGCATTTCCTACAGTGCAGATCTACTGGTCATGAACTCCTTCAGCTTCTGTTTATCTGGAAATGTCTTAATTTCTCCCTCACCTTTAAAGGACAGTTTTGTCACATATAGGATTCTTGGTTGACAGTTTTTATCATTTAACACTTTGAATATATTGGCCCACTGAATTCTGGCCTACAAAGCTTCTGATGAGAAATACGCTTTTGATCTTCTTGAGGATCCATCCCTCACATGTGATGATTCATTTCTCTCATGCTGTTTTTTTCTTTTTTTTAATTTTTTATTGTTGTGTTAATCACCATACATTACATCATTAGCTTTTGATGTAGTGTTCCATGATTCATTGTGCATAACACCCAGTGCTCCACGCAGAATGTGCCCTCTTTAATACCCATCACCAGGCTAACCCATCCCCCCACCCCCTCCCCTCTAGAACCCTCAGTGTGTTTTCCAGAGTCCATTGTCTCTCATGGTTCGTCTCCCCCTCCAACTTACTCCCCTTCATTCTTCCCCTCCTGCTATCTTCTTCTTTTTTTTCTTAACATATATTGCATTATTTGTTTCAGAAGTACAGATCTGTGATTCAACAGTCTTGCACAATTCACAGCGCTCACTGTAGCACATACCCTCCCCAATGTCTATCACACAGCCACCCATCCCTCCCACCCCCCACCACTCCAGCAACCCTCAGTTTGTTTCCTGAGATTAAGAATTCCTCATATCAGTGAGGTCATATGATACATGTCTTTCTTTGATTGACTTATTTCACTCAGCGTAACACCCTCCACTTCCAACCACGTCCTTGCAAATGGCAAGATCTCATTCCTTTTGATGGCTGCATAATATTCCATTGTGTATAGATACCACTTCTTCTTTATCCATTCATCTGTTCATGGACATCTTGACTCTTTCCACAGTTTGGCTATTGTGGACATTGCTGCTATAAACATTGGGATGCATGTACCCCTTCGGATCCCTATAATTGTATCTGTGGTAAATACCCAGTAGTGCAATTGCTGGATCGTATGGTAGTTCTATTTTCAAGTGTTTGGGGAGCCTCCATACTGTTTTCCAGAGTGGCTGCACCGGCTTGCATTCCCACCAACAGTGTAGGAGGGTACCCCTTTCTCCACATCCCCGCCAACATCTCTCGTTTCCTGACTTGTTAATTTTAGGCATTGTGACTGGTATGAGGTGGTATCTCATTGAGGCTTTGATTTGGATTTCCCTGATGCCGAGTGATGTTGAGCACTTTTTCATGTGTCTGTTGTCCATTTGGATGGCTTCTTTGGAAAAATGTCTGTTCATGTCTTCTGCCCATCTCTTGATTGGATTATCTGTTCTTTGGGTGTTGAGTTTGATAAGTTCTTTATAGATTTTGGATACTAGCCCTTTATCTGATATGTCATTTGCAAATATTTTCTCCCATTCTGTCGGTTGTCTTTTGGTTTTGTGGACTGTTTCTTTCGCTGTGCAAAAGCTTCTTATCTTGATGAAATCCCAAGAGTTCATTTTTGCCCTTGCTTCCCTTGCCTTTGGCGATGTTTCTAGGAAGAAGTTGCTGTGGCTGAGGTTGAAAAGGTTGCTACCTGTGTTCTCCTTTAGGATTTTGATGGACTCTTGTCTCACGTTTAGGTCTTTTAACCATTTGGAGTCTATTTTTGTGTGTGGTGTAAGGAAATGGTCCAGTTTCATTCTTCTGCATGTGGCTGTCCAATTTTCCCAACACCATTTGTTGAAGAGACTGTCTTTTTGCCATTGGACATTCTTACCTGCTTTGTCAAAGATGAGTTGACCATTGAGTTGAGGGTCCATTTCTGGGCTCTCGATTCTGTTCCATTGATCTATGTGTCGGTTTTTGTGCCAGTACCATACTGTCTTGATGATGACAGCTTTGTAATAGAGCTGGAAGTCCAGAATTATGATGCCACTGGCTTTGCTTTTCTTTTTCAATATTCCTCTGGCTATTCGGGGTCTCTTCTGGTTCCATACAAATTTTAGGATTATTTGTTCCATTTCTTTGAAAAAAGTGGATGGTATTTGGATGGGGATTGCATTGAATGTGTAGATTGCTCTAGGTAGCATTGACATCTTCACAATGTTTGTTCTTTCAATCCATGAGCATGGAACGTTTTTCCATTTCTTTGTATTTACTTCAAATTCTTTCATGAGTCTTTTATAGTTTTCTGAGTACAGATCCTTTGCCTCCTTGGTTAAGTTTATTCCTAGGTATCTTATGGTTTTGGGTGCAACTGTAAATGGGACCGACTCCTTAATTTGTCTCTCTTCTGTCTTGTTGTTGGTGTATAGGAATGCCACTGATTTCTGTGCACTGATTTTATATCCTGCTAATTTAGTGAATTCCTGTATGAGTTCTAGCAGTTTTGGGGTGGAGTCTTTTGGGTTTTCCACATACAGTATCCTATCATCTGCAAAGAGTGAGAGTTTGACTTCCTCTTTGCTGATTTGGATGCCTTTGATCTCTTTTTGTTGTCTGATTGCTGTGGCTTGGACTTCTAATACTATATTGAATAGCAGTGGTGATAGTGGACATCCCTGCCGCGTTCCTGACCTTAGGGGAAAAGCTCTCAGCTTTTCCCCATTGAGAATGATATTTGCTGTAGGTTTTTCATAGATGGCTTTTAGGATATTGAGGTATGTACCCTCTAACCCTATACTCTGAAGAGTTTTGATCAAGAAAGGATGCTGTACTTTGTCAAATGCTTTTTCTGCATCTATTGAGAGGATCATATGACTCTTGTTCTTTCTTTTGTTAATATATTGTATCACGTTGATTGATTTGCGGGTGTTGAACCATCCTTGCAGCCCAGGGATAAATCCCACTTTGTCGTGGTGAATAATCCTTTTAATGTACTGTTGGATCCTATTGGCTAGTATTTTGGTGAGAATTTTTGCATCCATGTTCATCAAGGATATTGGTCGGCAATTCTCCTTTTTGATGGGGTCGTTGGTTTTGGGATCAAGGTAATGCTGGCCTCATAAAATGAGTTTGGAAGTTTTCCTTCCATTTCTATTTTTTGGAACAGTTTCAGGAGAAGAGGTATTAATTCTTCTTTAAATGTCTTATAGAATTCCCCTGGGAAGTCATCTGGCCCTGGGCCTTTTTTTCTTGGGAGATTTTTGATGACTGCTTCAATTTCCTTAGTGGCTATAGGTCTGTTCAGGTGTTCTATTTCTTCCTGGTTCAATTTTGGTAGTTGATACATCTCTAGGAATGCACCCATTTCTTCCAGGTTATCTAATTTGCTGGCATAGAGTTGCTCATAATACGTTCTTATAATTGTTTGTATGTCTTTGCTGTTGGTTGTGATCTCTCCTCTTTCATTCATGATTTTGTTGATTTGGTTAGTTTCTCTTTTCTTTTGGATAAGTCTGGCCAGGGATTTATCAATCTTGTTAATTCTTTCAAAGAACCAGCTCCTAGTTTCGTTGATCTGTTCTACTGTTCTTTTGGTGTCTAGTTCATTGATTTCTGCTCTGATCTTTATGATTTCTCTCCTCCTGCTGGGTTTAGGCTTTATTTGCTGTTTGTTCTCTAGCTCCTTTAGGTGTAGGGTTAGGTTGTGTATTTGAGACCTTTCTTGTTTCTTCAGAAGGCTTCTATTGCTATATACTTTCCTCTCAGGACTGCCTTTGCTGCATCCCAAAGATTTTGAACAGTTGTGTTTTCATTTTCATTGGTTTCCATGAATTTTTTTAATTCTTCTTTAATTTCCTGGTTGACCCATTCATTCTTTAGTAGGGTGCTCTTTAGCCTCCATGTATTTGAGTTCTTTCCGACTTTCCTCTTGTGATTGAGTTCTAGTTTCAAAGCATTGTGCTCTGAAAAGATGCAGGGAATAATCCCAATCTTTTGGTACCAGCTGAGATCTGATTTGTGACCTAGGATGTGATCAATTCTGGAGAATGTTCCATGGGCACTAGAGAAGAATGTGTATTCCGTTGCTTTGGGATGGAATGTTCTGAATATGTCTGGGAAGTCCATTTGGTCCAGTGTGTCATTTAAAGTCTTTATTTCCTTGTTGATCTTTTGCTTTGATGATCTGTCCATTTCAGTCGGGGGTGTTAAAGTCCCCCACTATTATTGTATTGTTGTCAATGCGTTTCTTTGATTTTGTTATTAATTTCCTTATAAAGTTGGCTGCTCCCATGTTAGGGGCATAGATATTTACAATTGTTAGATCTTCTTGTTGGATAGACCCTTTAAGTAGGATATAGTGTCCTTCTTCATCTCTTATTACAGTCTTTGTTTTAAAATCTAATTTGTCTGATATATGGATTGCCACCCCAGCATTCTTTTGGTGACCATTAGCATGGTAAATGGTTTTCTACCCCCTCATTTTCAATCTGGGGGTGTCTTTGGGTCTAAAATGAGTCTCTTGCAAACAGCATATTGATGGGTCTTGTTTTTTAATCCAATCTGGTAGCCTGTGTCTTTTGATTGGGGCATTTAGCCCATTTACATTCAGAGTAACTATGTAAAGATATGAATTTAGTGCCATTGTATTGCCTGTAAGGTGACTATGACTATATATTGTCTGTGTTCCTTTCGGATCTATACTGCTTTTAGGCTCTCTCTTTGCTTAGAGGACGCCTTTCAATATTTCTTGTAGGGCTGGTTTCGTGTTTGCAAATTCATTTAGTTTTTCTTTGTCCTGGAAGCTTTTTATCTCTCTTTCTATTTTCAATGACAGCCTAGCTGGATATAGTATTCTTGGCTGCATATTTTTCTCGTTTAGTGCTCTGAAGATATCTTGCCAGTCCTTTCTGGCCTGTCAGGTCTCTGTGGATAGGTCTGTTGCCAATCTAATGTTTCTACTATTATAGGTTACATATCTCTTCTCCAGAGCTGCTTTCAGGATTTTCTCTTTGTCTCTGAGACTCGTAAGTTTTACTATTAGATGTCGGGGTGTTGACCTCTTTTTATTGATTTTGACAGGGGTTCTCTGTGCCTCCTGGATTTTGATGCCTGTTTCCTTCCCCACATTAGGGAAGTTCTCTGCTATATTTTGCTCCAATATACCTTCTGCCCCTCTCTCTCTTTCTTCTTCTTCTGGGATCCCAATGATTCTAATGTTGTTTCATCTTATCGTATAGCTTATCTCTCGAATTCTGCCCTCGTGATCCTGTAGTTGTTTCTCTCTCTTTTTCTCAGCCTCTTTTTTTTCCATCATTTGGTCTTCTATATCGCTGATTCTCTCTTCTGCCTCATTTATCCTAGCAGTTAGTGCCCCCATTTTTTATTGCACCTCATTAATAGCTTTTTTGATTTTGACTTGGTTAGATTTTAGTTCTTTTATTTCTCCAGAAAGGGTTTCTCTAATAACTTCCACGCTTTTTTTAAAGCCCAGCTAGTGTCTTTAAAGTCATGATTCTGAACTCTAGGTCCGACATCATACTAATATCCGTATTGAGTAGGTCCCTGGCAGACGGTACTACCTCTTGTTCTTTTTGCTGAGGTGATTTTTTTCGTCTTGTCATTTTGTCCAGAGGAGAATAGATGAATGAGAGAACAGAATGCTAACAGGTTAAGAACGTCCCCAGGAAATATACTCTATACAAATCAGAGAAGACCTGAAACCAGGGGAAAAGAAAGGGAAAGAAAGAAGAAAGAGGAGGAAAAAAAAAGATAAAGATAAAGATAAAAACAAACAAAAACAGAACAAAAGAAAAAAACAGAATATGATCAAATATGATCAGGCTAGTGCATAGATCAGTGCCACACTCTGGAATTGGGGCGTATTTTGGTCTGTTAGAAGAAAGTGTCTCCTAAAATTTTTAAAGGAAGAAAGACTTATATATATACAAAATAAGGATTGATACAATGAAGGGATGGAAGATGCGTGTAAAGATGAAAATTATAAAAGATTTTATAAAAGGAATTGATAAGATAAGAAGTTGTTTGAAAAAAGAAAGAAGATTTAAAAAAAAGGGGGGAGAGAATGTGATCAGGCAGGAGACTAGAACAAAGCCATACACCTGTGATTTAGGGTATATTTCGATTTGCTAGAAGAAACTGTATCTCAAAATTTTAAAGAGAGGACAACTTATAGATATATATATATATACATGTGTATATATATATATATATATATGCCAAAAATAAGGGTAACTACTATGAAGGGGTAAAATATGACTCTAAAAAAGAAAAATAAGAAATGTTTTTTTTAAAAAACGGGATTGATAAGATGTTGGTTGAAAAAGGGAAAAAGAAAAATTCAAAAAAAAACAGTTAAAAAAATTAACTTTGAAAAACTAATGAATCATGTAAAAAAGCCATGAATTCTATGTGCAGTATTCCCCTAGCGCTGGAGTTCTCCCGTTCTCCTTGATCGGTAAACTTGGTCTTGGCTTGCTGGCTGTTCGCGCTGATCTTCTGGGGGAGGGGCCTGTTGCCGTGGTTCCCAAATGTCTTTGCCGGAGGCGGAATTGCCCCGCCCTTGTCGGTCCGGGCTAAGCAAGCTGCTCGGGTTTGCTCTCAGGAGCTTTTGTTCCCTGCAAGCTCTCAGTACAGCTTTGGAGGACGAGAGTGAAAATGGCGGCCTCCCAATCTCCACCCCAGAGGAGCTGAGAACTCGGGGCCCCGCTCCTCAGTGCGCCCCCAGAGAAAAGCAGTCACTCCCGTGTCCCCGGTCTCCAGCCACTCTCCGCGCTCACCCGGCCTGTGACCAAGCGTTGCTATCTCTGGCACCCGACCCCGTGTGGAGTCTCCAAACCCAGCAGATCCCTGCGGTGCGCTCCCGCGCCGCTCCTCCCGGGGGAGGAAGGGGAGTCTCCCCAGCTCTGCCGCTTGTTGGGTCCCTGCTGGAGGAGCAGTGGCCCGACTGGGCCGCAGATCACAGTTTATGGCCACCCCGAGCTGAGAGCCCGCACCTCGGCTCCGTCTCTGCAGCCGGCTTCCCTGCTCCGATCCCTGGGAGCTCTGCCGCACTCAGGCACCCCCGGTCTTTCTGTGACCCCGCGGGTCCTGAGACCACACTGTCCTGGGAGGGTTCCACCCCCCGCTTAGCCACTGGAGCGACGTCCCTCCGCGGAGCCGACTTCTAAAAGTTCCGATGTTGTGCTCCGTGGCTCTAGCACTTGCCAGAAGCGGCCGACGGAGGCCCCCTCCCCGCCGTCTATCCTCCCAAATATCACCTCAGATTTACTTCTCAGCACTTCCTACCTTCCAGTAAGTGGTCGCTTCTCTGTTCAGAGAGTTGTTGCTACTCTCCTCTTCGGTCTCCTGTTGAGTTCGTAGGTGTTCAGAATGGTTTGACCCTATTCAGCTGAATTCCTGAGACCAGACGAAATCCAGGTCTCCTACTCCTCCGCCATCTTGCTCCGCCCCCTCTCTCATGCTGTTTTTAAGATTCATCCCCCCCAAAATTTTTAGGCCTGGTTCACTTTTTTTTTATCTTTTTTCTTTCTGTTCCTAAGAGTAAAAATTTCCATTGTTTTATCTTCAAGTATGCTGATCCTTTTCTCAGAATGTTCAAATTTGCCTTTGAATCCATGTAGTGCGTTTTTCATTTCAGTTATTGAACATTTGGCTCCAGAATTCTTTTGTTTCTTTTAAAGTTTTCTATTCCTTTATTGATATTTCCATTTTGTTCACACACTGTTTTTTGTTTTTGTTTGTTTACTTTCCCTATACTTGTTTACTTTACTTCTTTGAGCCTATTTAAACAACTATTTTAAAGTCTTTTTTGGGCACCTGGGTGGTTCAGTTGGTTAAGCATTTGCCTTCAGCTCAGGTCATGTTCCCAGGGCCCTGGGATTGAGTCCTGCATTGGTCTCCCTGCTCTGCAGGGAGTCTGCTTCTCCCTCTGCCCCTTCTCCCACTCATTCTCTCAATCTCTCTCTCTCTCTTTCTCTCTCAAATAAATAAACAAAATCTTTTTTAAAAATAAAAAAAATAAAGTCTTTGTCTTCAGTGTATGTAATTAGGTTTTTTTCAGGGACAGTTTCTATTGATTATTTTTTCCATTGAGTGGGCCATATTTTCCTGTTTCTTTGACTGCCTTCTGATTTTTTGTTGAACACTGGACATTTGAATCTAACAATGTGGTAACTCTTAAAATCAAACTCTTCCTATCCCCCTGGGTTGCAGTTTTTTGTTATTGCTTATTGTTTTTGTTTGTATATTTATTATAGGCTGTCTATGTACCAACTATGGTCTTAAGCATAAGCTTAACGTCTTCTCAGATCTTTCCTGAACCTCTGCCTTCACCTAGGAATGCATGATGACTTTCTTAGTTTTTGCTGTCTATGTGGTTGCTTTTGAATAAGCTAGTTTTCAATGACTGGCTCTCAAAAGAAGAAAAAGAAAGAAAATGAAGGGGAGAGAAAAGGCAGCAGTCTTTTAAATCCCCTCTAAATCACTTCAGCCAGAGAGAAGGGACTTGCAACAATTAGGGGAGGTGCGATAATAATGGCCTTACCTCTTTTTTCTGAATCTCTGTGACTGGAAGCGTCCATCTGAGATAAGAGCACAGACCCCTAACATTTGGAGGACAGGATCATTTTTTACCACTCTCACTCCTGCAAACTGTGTCAAGCTGCTCCTGGAACATATGCATGGCTGCTTGCTACAGGGGTGAGGAGTGGAGGATGGATAGATGGTATTGTGCTAAGAGCTGAAATTGACAAGGTGAACCACAACTTATTATTAAAGCCTTTCCTTGGAAGTTGCAAACATTTGGTAGGCTCTAGAGTTCCAAAATATTACATCAGACTGAATTTTTTACCTGTGTAATAGTTGTTTAGGTGGGGAGAAAGATTCATGGTACTTCTTATTCTGTCATCTTCCCCTAATCC
The DNA here is from genome assembly GCF_037043125.1 of Eumetopias jubatus. Classification (NCBI taxonomy): domain Eukaryota; kingdom Metazoa; phylum Chordata; class Mammalia; order Carnivora; family Otariidae; genus Eumetopias; species Eumetopias jubatus. The sequence goes on from NW_028274820.1 coordinate 9,579,007, forward strand.
TCTCTCTTTTTCTTTTTAAATTGGGGTGAAATTTACCTACACTACACAAAGTCTAAAGAATTTTTACATATTTTTATGCTCATGTAACCACCGCCCAGATCAAGATGATGTGGGAAACAAAGGCAAAAGAAAAATTAAATTTCTTTACTACTTACAGCCCATTTACAAATCCTTAAAACAGGCAGAGTGACATTCCTCTAGGAATACAGCTGCCTTGATGTTAATACTTTGGTGAGGGCAAAAGGCAATCTTAGCCCAACCCCCAGGATCCTGTAAGTCTACTTTAACATATAAAAATTTCTTTGGAACCTTCCTTTATCTCTACCCTGCAAGATACATGTTGGCAATCATCCCTCAAGCATATGACCCACCAATAAACATCTGAAGTGTCTCATGACTGAGTTTTTAACTAAAGAGTAATAACTGACCTTTTCCTAACAATAGCTAGCACCCTCAGGATCCTAGGCAGACTGGAAGAAGAGGTGACGAACTACAATTCTATCATCCCACAAGACCATAAAACTCCAGCCCTAGGGAAAATAGTATATTGAGCTCCAGGTGTTTCCTCACAGTTCATTAATCTTTCAGTCTAAAATTTTCCATTTCTTTTTATTTTTTTACCTTTTTCCCATTTCAACTAGATTCTTATTTTACCAACTTATGTTTTTAAGTCGCTTTTTAATGTTTTTTTGCATCTACATTTTATAGATATATGCCTCAATTTAGTCATTTTCTTCACTCTTTTAAATTTTATTTAAAAATATATATAAGTTTTGCTTTATTTGCAATTTTGGGATGTAGTGTCTTCTAACACAGAAAATGCAATCAGGAACAAGTGGATCACCCTGCTTTGTTCACCTTGCAAGATTATAGTCTCTCCCCCCACCCCCATTTCTGTTTTCTTTCATTTTGATTCTGTTTCCTTTTTCTGTTGTGGCTTCCAAATACTTCAGATTTGTCTAGGATATATTTTGGTTGGGCCGTGGTTGATATTTCGGACTCTGCTCATTGGCTCACCCATCCTTATCTGGGCAAAATGACTAGAAGGAGGAATTCACACACAAAAAAAGAACCACAGGCAATGTTCTCCACCACAGATACGGATATAAGTAAGATGTCAGAGATGGAATTCAGGATAGCAATTAAAAATTGATAGCTAGGCTTGAAAAAAAGTATAACTGACATACAGAATCCCTAATGGCAGAAATGAAATCTAATCAGGCTGAACTTAAAAATGTTACGAATGAGATGCAATCAAATTGGATGCTCTAACAGCCAGTGTAAATGAGGTAGAAGAGAGAATAAGTGATCTAGAGAATAGGATGATGCAAAGAAAGGAAGCTGAGAAAAGAGAGAAACGCAATAGCCCATGAAGAAAGGTTTTGAGAATTTAATGATGCATTGAAAAGAACCGATGTCAGAATTATTGGGCTGTCCAAGGGGGTGGAAAGGGAGAGGGCTAGAAGGTATATTTAAACAAATCATAGCTGAGAACTTCCCTAATCTGGGGAAGGAAACAAGCATTCCTGTCCAAGAGGCAGAGAGGATCCCTCCCAAAATCAGTAAAAATAGATCAACACTCCAACATATAATAGTGAAGCTTGCAAATCTTACAGCCTAAGAAACTATCCTGAGAGTACCTAGGGAGAGGAGCTTCCCTACATCTGGGGGCAAGAACATCAGAATAACATCAGAACTATCCACAGAAACATGGCAAGCCAGAAAGGGCTGGCAAGACATATTCAGGGTAGTAAATGAGAAGAACATGCAGCCAAGAATACTTTATCCAGCAAAGGTTGTCGTTCAGAATGGAAGGAGAGATAAAGAGTTTCCAGGACAGGCAGAACCTGAAAGAATATGTGACCACCAAGCCAGCCCTGCAAGAAATATTAAGGGGGATATTGTAAGTGAAGAGAGACCCCAAGAGTAACATAGACCAGAAAGAAACAATTATAGAAACAGGGACCGCAGGCAATACAATGGCACTAAATTCATATCTTTCAATAGTTACTCTGAATGTAAATGGGCTGAACGCTCCAATAAAAAGACACAGGGTATCAGATTGGATAAAAAAAAAAACATGAACCATCCATATGCTGTCTACAAGAGACTGGTTTTAGACCTAAAGACACTTCCAGACTGAAAGTGAGGGGGTAGAGAACAATTTACCATACTAAGGGACCTCAAAAGAAAGCTGGGGTAGCAATCCTCATATCAGACAAATTAGATTTTAAACCAAAGACTGTAGCAAGAGATGTAGAGGGACACTATATCATACTTAAAGGGTCTATCCAACAAGAAGATCTAACAATTATAAATATATATGCCCCCAACACGGGAGCAGCCAATTATATAAACCAATTAATTACCAAAGTAAAGAAACACACTGATAATAATACATTAAGAGTAGAGGACTTCAACACCCCACTCACAGCAATGGACAGATCATCTAAGCAGAGAATCAACAAAGAAACATGAGTTTTGAATCACACATTGGACCAGGTGGACTTCACAGACATACAGACATTCCATCCTAAAACAACAGCATACTCATTCTTCTCAAATGAACATGGAACTTTCTCCAGAATAGATCACATAATGGGTCACAAATCAGATCTCAACTGATAACAAAAATTGAGATTATTCTTTACATATTTTCAGACCACAGTGCTTTGAAACTGGAACACAACCACAAGAAGAAATTTGGAAGGAGGTTGAACACTTGGAGGTTAAAGCATCCTGCTCAAGAATGAATGGGTCAACCAGGAAATTAAAGAAGAACTTCAACAATTCATGCACACCAATGAAAATGAAAATACATCGGTTCAAAACCTATGGGATACTGCAAAGGCAGTCCTAAGAGGGAAGTACATAGCCATCCAAGCCTCTCTCAAAAATTCAGAAAAATCCCAAATGCACAAGCTAACCTTACACTTAAGGACCTGGAGAAGGATCAGCAAATAAAGCCTAAACCAAATAAGAGAAGAGAAATAATAAAGATTAGAGCAAAAATCAATGAAATAGAAATCAGAAGAACATTAGAACAGATCAATGAAACTAGAAGCTGGTTCTTTGAAAGAATTAATAAGATCCATAAACCTCTGGCCAGACTTATCCAAAAGAAAAAAGACCTAAATTAATAAAATCATGAATGAAAGGGGAGAGATCACGACCAATAGCAAGGAAATACAGACAATTGTAAGAACATATTATGAGCAACTACATGTCAACAAATTAAGCAATCTGGAAGAAATGGATGCATTCCTGGAAAATTATAAATTACCAAGACTGAAACAGGAAGAGGTAGAACATCTGAACAGACCAATAACCAGCAAGGAAATTGAACAGTAATCAAAAACCTCCCAAAAAACAAGAGTCCAGGGCCAGATGGCTTCTCAGGGGAATTCTACCAAACAGTTAAAGAAGAAATCAGACCTATTCTACTGAAGCTGCTTCAAAAAATAGAAAGGGAAGGAAAACTTCCAAACTTGTTCTATGAGGTCAGCATGACCCTGATCCCAAAACCAAAGACCCCTTCAAAAAGGAGAATTGTGGACCAATATTCCTGATGAACATGGTTGCCAAAGTACCCACCAAGATATTAGCCAATAGGATCCAAGAGTACATCGAAAGGATTATTCATCACGACCAACTGGGATTTATTCCTGAGATGCAAGGGTGTTTCCACATTCACAATTCAATCAATGAGATAGATCACATTAATAAAAGAAAAAACAAGACCCATATGATCCTCTCAATTGATGCAGAAAAAACATTTGACAAAATATAACGTCCTTTCTTGATTAAAATTCTTCAAAGTATAGGGATAGAGGGAACATACCTCAATATCATAAAAGCCATCTATGAAAAGCCCACAGCAAATATCACTCTCAATGAGGAAAAACTGAGAGCTTTTCCCTTAAGGTCAGGAACACAACAGGGATGCCCACTCTTACACTTTTGTTCAACATGGTACTAGAAGTCCTAGCCTAAGCAATCAGACAATGATAAGAAATAAAAGGCATTTAAACTGGCAAAGAAGAAGTCAAACCCTCTCTCTTCACAGATGACATGATACTTTATGCGGAAAATCCAAAAGACTCCAGCCCAAAATTGCTAGAACTCATACAGCAATTCAGCAATGTGGCAAGATAAAAAAATCAATGCACAGAAATGAGTTGCATTTCTATACACTAACAATGTAATTGAAGAAAGAGAAATTAAGAAATCCATCCCATTCACAATTGCACCCAAAACCATAAGATACCTAGCAATAAACCTAACCAAAGAGGTAAAGGATCTCTACTCTAGAAACTACAGAACACTTATGAAAGAAATTAAGGAAGACACAAAGAGATGAAAAAGCATTCCATGCTCATGGATTGGAAAAATAAACATTGTTAAAGTGTCTGTGCTACTCAGAGCAAGCTACAATTTCAATGCAATCCCTATCAAAATACCATCAGCCTTTTTCACAGAGCTGGAACAATCCTAAAATTTGTATGGAACCAGAAAAGACCCCGAATGGCCAGGGGAATATTGAAAAAGAAAACCAAAGCTGGAGGCATCACAATGCCTGACTCCAAGCTATATTACAAAGCTGTGATCACCAAGACAGCACGGTATTGGCACAATAACACACACATAGATCAATGGAACAGAATAGAGAGCCCAGAAATGGACCCTCAACTCTAGGTCAACTAATCTTTGACAAATCAGGAAAGAATATCCAGTGGAAAAAAGTCAGTGTCTTCAATAAATGGTGCTGGGAAAATTGGACTGCCACATGCAGAAGAATGAAACTGGATCCATTCTGTTACACCATACACAAAGACAAACTCAAAATGGGTGAAAGACCTCAATGTGAGACAGGAATCCATCAAATCCTAGAGGAGAACACAGGTAGTAACCTCTTCGACCTAGGCCACAGAAATTTCTTCTAAGACATGTCTCTAAAGGCAAGGGAAACAAAAGCAAAAATGAACTTTTGGGACTTCATCAAGATAAAAAGCTTCTGCACAGCAAACAGTCCACAAAACTAGAAGGCAACCTACGGAAGGGGAGAAGATATTTGCAAATGACAACAGATAAAGGGCTGCTATCCAAGATCTATAAAGAACTTCTCAAACTCAACACCCAAGAAACAAATAATCCAATCAAGAAATGGGCACAAGACATGAACAGACACTTCCCCAAAGAAGACACAAATGACCAACAGACACATGAAAAAATGCTCAACATCACTCAATATCTGTGCTGGTTACATTCTGCTCCTCTCCAGCCCTAACCCCTTAATTCATTTTACACCTTCTTCTGTTCTGTTTTGTGCTTCAGAAAGCTGACCTCTGTGGACATGGTTCCTTTTGCTGTCTTACCCTCTGGCTTTCTGAAGGTTTGGCCAATGAAAGGCACTGACTAAGGTCTGAAAGGGAGAGAAGAGTGAGAGAGGCCAAAGATGTATCTCCTTTTTCCCTGCTTTGGCATGTTTGCGGCAGGCAATGCATCACTCTGTGACTAGATTTTTTTCCAGAAATCTAGTTTTCATGCAGGCTCTGGTAACACCATTGCCCCTTTGGATACTGGCCTGATAAAACTTCCCAGTGGTGTTAGTCTCTGGGTGCCTTAAAATACTCTGTCCTTTAACCCTGTTCAATCTCTATAAATGTTTTCCTCCATTTAAAAGTCTTTTCAAAAATTCCAGCCAACTGTGAGCCACTGCCATAAAGTCCACAAGAAATCAATGGGTTCCATCTCAAAAGACTTCTGAAGCATAAAAGAATACAAAGCACAAGTGGACTAATCAGCACTGTTGATGCCATTACTATGTTAGAAAGGAAGTCAAGATCACTTGCCCATGAGAGAGAAAAAATCCTTCAAATCATAATCATTCTTTGTATGCTTGACTGTCATGGACCTGCCTTTGTTTGCTTCAAAATTGAAGGAAGCTCTGGTTATCTGTGGACCCTATAAATACCAGATGACTTGCTTTAAACTGCCTCACTTTTGTGCTTTCTCTAGAAATCAGTACACACACACACCATCTTCCTTTTTCATATGGAGGTAATGGAACTTCCCATACCATGATGCTTTCTTCTCAATCAAGGAATAATGAAATAATGTTCTCAAAGATAGGGCATTTTGAAAGGATTCTAGGAAGATGGCAGAGTAGGAACCACCATGAAATACCTAGAGTAGTCAAAAGTATGGAGACAGCAGAATTGTGGTTACCAGTGATGGGGGAGGGAGGAAAGGGGAAGTTATTGTTTAATGAGTTCTGGTGTTGGGTAGTGGTGATGGTTGCACATCAATATCAATGTACTTAATACCACTGAACTTAAGAATGGTTAAGATAGCAAATTTTTTATATGTATTTTACAACCATAAAAATGTGGGGGAAAAAAGAGAAAGGAGGTCACATCAAATTGGTAGGAGGTGTGGAGATGTGATCTGTAATCAAACTCCTTGTGAGACAAACCACAAATGGGAGTACACCACAAGCACAAAGAAGGGGAGAATCAGACCTCACGTGAGGCATCCCAGGTACAGGGGATCTGCACTGGGAAGATGAGTCCCTATAACATCTGGCTTTGAAAACCAGAGGGGCTTACCTTTGTGAATTTTTTTAACCAGCAGGGCTTAACTCCAAGTACTTTAAAAATCAGCAGGCTTGGCTCTGGAAGAGCCTACAGATGACAGGTACCTGAGTCCCTCCCTTAAAGAGATAGCATAACAAACGACCCACTGAGATACAGCACAGAAGTAGCAGTTTGAAAAGTGCCTAGAGTATACCTGAAGGAGATTTATTTACTCATCTCAGAAGAGGTGCTGAAGATGCAAGGATCTTTAAGAGACTTCAAGAACAAAAGATCTAGTGGGCACCGTTTCCCTCCCCGGATCCCCAGCCTAGATAGCAGTACACCTGTGGGAACCAGTGCAAACACTCTCCACTTAGCTTGTTAACACCATATGACCCAGTACTAATTTGTCCTGTGGATCCACCCTATCTAACCAGTCCCACCCAGCAGGAGTACCTCTAAAGCAGCTCTTACCCTGTCTCATCCTGCAAGTAGTCATAGCAAGGACCAGCACCACTCCAAAGTGATTTCTACCCTGGGGAAAGAGGAAGATAACCACATACACTAATATGATTGCAGCACCAGCAGGCAAACCTTATAACTGGCAGTACAGAGAGTGCCCTACTGATCACTATGTCTGCAGTCCCAGCAGACTAGGGACAGGCATCTGATCTGACTGTCAGCCTTGCCCACCAACAAAAACCTCTCAGGAGTAGCATAGGGAGAGAGCCCTGAAGTTCAGGGTCATTGCAGCCTGGACAGATGGATTGGAGGTAATTATCTGGTTTGTCTGCAGACCCTACCCACCAACTATAGCCTCTCAGGGGACAACACAGGGAGGGTGCCCTGCAGCTCAGAGTGACCTCAGCAAAGGGTCTGAGGAGAGGAATCTGGTCTGACTGCTGACGCTGCTCAACTACAAGCCCATGATGGCTCCAGACTGGCCCCTTCACAGCACAGGGACCAAACCTTGCCCACAAGAGGCAAAATGGGCCACTTCGGCAGACTGAAAAAAAACAAATGAGGTCTAGCCACATTAGGGTGCATGCAACCTACATAGGAGGCATCCCTGAAATGTCTAGTTGTGGTAAACAGGGGACATTATGCTACAGGACACAACAGGCCTCTTCATAAGTTCACTACTTTCAAGATCAGGAAACATAACTGACTTTCCTAATACATAACAACAAATACAAAGAGTTAGACAAAATTAGGAGACAGAGGAATAAGTCTCAAATGAAAGAAAAGGACAAAACCTCAGCAAATGAGTTAAATAAAATGGAGCTAAGCAATATGCCTTATAGAAAATTCAAAGTAATGGTCATAAAGATACTTACTGGACTTGAGAAAAAAATGGGTAATCCCAGTGAGACCTTCAAAAAAGAGATAGAAAATATATTGGGGCACCGGGGTGGCTCAGTTGGTTGAGCAACCAACTTTTGATTTTGGCTCAGGTCATGATCTCGGGGTCATGGGATCAAGCCCCACTTTGGGCTCTGTGATCAGCAGGGAATCTGCTTGAGATTCTCTCTCTCCCTCTCCCTCTCCCTCTGCCCTTCCCCCCCACCACTCGTGCTAACTCTCTGGCACATGCTCTCTGTCTCTCTCTCTCTCAAATAAACATATAAATCTTTTTTAAAAAAATTAAAAAAAGAAAAATCCACTAGAAGGAATCATTAGTAGACTAGGGGAGATGAAAGAACAGATCAGTGAACTGGAAGGCTGAGTAATGGAAAATAAGCTGAAGAGCAAAAAGAAAATAATAATAATAAATGAGGATTAGTATAGGAAATTCAGCAACATCATCAAGCATAATAACATTCACATTATAGGACTCCCCGAAAGAGAAGAGGGAGTAAAGAAGGCAGAAAATTTATTTGAAGAAATAATAGCTAGAAACTTCCCTAATCTGGGCTAAAAAACAGACATATAGATCCAAGAGCCACAGAGATCCTCCAACAAAATCAACCCAAGAAGGTCCACACCAACACACGTAATAATTAAAATCGCAAAAAGTAATGACAAATAGTGAAATTTAAAAGCAGCAAGAGAAAAGAAAACAGTTCCATACAAGGGAAACCCTATAAAGCTATCAACTGATATTTCAGCAGAAACTTTGCAGGCTGGAAGAGGGTGGCAAGATATATTCAAAGTGCTGAAAGATAAAAGTCTTCAACCAAGAATACTTTAGCCAGCAAAGCTATCATTCAGAATAGAAAGAGAGAAAAACATTTCCCAAACAAAAGTTAAAGGAGTTCATCACTACTGAACCAGCCTTACAAGAAACATTAAAAGAAATTCATTGAGTGGGAAGGAGGGGCCATAATCAGGAGTAAGAAAATTAAGAAAGGAAAAAAATTTCACAGTTAAATACAAATATAATAAAAGTAGTAGATAATTCATATAAAACTAACATGGAGGTTAAAGCACAAAAATAGTAAAATCAATTATATCTATAAATCAGTCAAGGGATTCACAAAATATAAAGAAGTAAAGTATGACATTATATATATAAAATATACAAGGAGGTAAATACTTAGTGCTTTTAGAATGGGTTAAAACTTATAAGACCATCCACTTAATATAGACTGTTATATGCATAAGATGATATATATGAGCCTAATAACAACAAATCAAAAACTACTAATATGCAAAATATAAAAAGAAAAATTCAAGCACATTACTTTAAAAAGCCATAAAACCACAAAAGAAGAGAGCAAGAGAAGAAAGAAACAGAGAAGACCTACAAAAGCAACCACAAAACAAGTATCAGAATGGCAATAAGTATGTACTTACCTATCAATAGACTTTGAATGTAAATAGACTAAACGGTCCAATCAAAAGGCATAGGGTAAATGAATGGATAAAAAAATAAAAAAACCGCCATCTACACACTGCCTACAGGAGATTCACTTTAGACCTAAAGACACATGCAGATCAAAAGTGAAAGGATGGAAAAACATTTACATGAAATGGAAGCAAAAAGAAAACTGGAGTAGCAATACTTATATTGGACAAAATAGACTTTAAAACAAACTGTAACAAAAGACAAAAAAGGACATTACATAATCATAAAGGGAACAATTCAACAAGAAAATTGTAAATATTTACAATATTTATGCACCCAACATTGGAGGATCTAAATACATAAAGCAACTATTAATGGACATTAAGGAAGAAACTGACAGTAATACAATAATAGTAGGGGATCTTAATAACCTACTTACATCCATGGATAGATCAACCAAACAGAAAATCAACAAGGAAAGAGTGGCTTTGTATGACACATTGGACCAAATGGACCCAACGGATATACTCAGAACACTCCATCCAAAAATAGCAGAATACATATTCTTTTCAAGTGCACATAGAACAGTCTCAAAAATAAATCACATGTTAGACCACAAAAAAGTCTCAATAAATGTAAAAAGTTTGAAATAACATCATGCATCTTTTATGACCACAATAGTATGAAACTAGGCATCAATCATAGGAAAAAAATCTGGAAAGAATACAATCCATGGAAGCTGAATAATATGCTGCTAAACAATGAATGTCTCAACCAATAAATCAAAGAGGAAATGTAAAATATAGAGAGACAAATGAAAATGAAAATAACAAATCCAACATACTTGGGATACAGCAAAAATATTCTGAGAGAGAAGATTATAGCAATATAGACCCACCTCAAGAGGCAGAAAAAATCTCAAATAAACAACCTAACCTTACTCCTAAAGGAGCTAGAAAAAGAAGAGCAAAGGTCGATGAAGATGTGGAGAAAAGGGGAACCTCATGCACTATTAGTGGGAATGTAAATTGATACAGTGACTATAGAAAATAGTATGGAGGTTCCTCAAAATATTAAAAGTAGAATTACCATATGATCCAGTAATTCCACTACTGGGAATATACCCCAAGAAAATGAACACACTAATTCAAAACGATACATGCATCACTATGTTTATTGAAGCGTTATTTATGATCACCAAGATATAGAAGCAACTCAAGTGCCTATTGATAGATGATAGATGATAGATGAATAAATGAAAGAAGATATGGCATACATATACTATGGAATATTAGCCAGGAATAAAAAAGAATGACATTGTGCCATTTGCAACAACATGGATGGATCTAGAAGATATAATGCTAAGTGAAATCAGTCAGTCACAGAAAGACAAATATCTTTTGATTTCACTCATGTGTGGAATTTAAGAAACAAAATAAATGAACAAAGAAAAAAAAGAGACAGAAAAATCCCACACTCTTAAATATAGAGAACAAACTGGTGGTTTCTAGAGGGGAGGTGGATAGGGAGATGGGAGAAATAGATAAAGCCGATTAAGGGTACACTTATTTTGATGAGCACTGAGAAATGTATAGAATTGTTGAATCATTATATTGTACACCTGAAACTAATGTAATGTTAATTATACTTGAATTAAACTAATGTATGTTAATTATACTTGAACATAGAAAAAGAAGATATGCAGGTGCCACATAAGCATATGAAAAGATGTTCCACATTATATGCTATTCAGGAAATGCAAATTAAAGCAACAATGTGATACCATTACACACCCCCTGGTGGGAATGCAAAATGGTGCAGCTACTTTGGGCAATTTCTTACAAAACTAAATATACTCTTACCATACAATTCAGCAATCACATTCCTTGGTACTTACCCAGAGAAGTTGAAGACTATGTCCACACAAAACCTGCACACAGATGTTAATAGCAGCTTTATTCATAACTGCCAAAACTTGGAAGCAGCCAAGATGTCCTTTAGTAGATGAATGAATAAATAAACTGTGGTCCACCTAGACAATGAAATATTAGTCAATAGTAAAAAGAAATTAGTATCAAGCCATGAAAAGTCATGGAGGCACCTTAAATGCATATTACTAAATTAAAAAAAAAACAATCTGAAAAGGCTACATACTGTATGATTTCAACTCTATAACATTCTGAAAAAGGCATGACCATGGAGACAGTAACAAAACCAGTGGTTGCCAAGGGTTGGAGGGACGGAACAGAAGAGAGATGAAGAAATGGAGCAAAGAGGATTTTAGGGCAGTGAAACTATTATTCTATATGATACCTAACATGATGAATACATGTCATTATACTTTTTTAAAAACCATAGAATGTGTAACACCAAGAGTCACCCTAAAGTAAACTATGGATTTTGGTTAATAATAATGTACCAATATTGGCTCATCAATTGCAACAAATGTAGCACATTAATGTGAGATATTAGAAATTTGGGAAATTACAAGGGTGATGGGTAAAGGGGCTATATGGGAATCCTGTGTACTTTTCATTTAATGTTTTCTGTAAACCTAAAACTGCTAAAAAATCTACTAATTTTTTTAAAAAACTAAGGGTTTTATTTTCCCAGTGCAAGAATATAGATGAAGGCAGGTAAAATTAAGGTTTTTAAAATTTTTTAAATTTTCAGTTGAAGTATAGTTCACATATAATATTAAACTTAGTTTCAGGTGTACAACACAGTGATTCAACTGCTCACCACAATACATGTATCACAATATTATTGACTGCATTCCCTATGCTATACTTTTCATCACTTATTTATTCTATAACTGAAAGGTTGTACCTCTTAACCCCTTCACCCATTTTGCCCACCCCTACAACCCCCTCCACGTTGAAAACCACCAGTTTTTTCTCTATATTTATGAGTCTGCTTCTCTCTTTTGTTGTTCTTGTGTTTGTTTTGCTTTGTTTTCTAAGTGCCACATATAAGTGAAATCACTCAGTATTTGTCTTCTTTCTGGCTTATTTCACTTAGCATAATACTTTCTAGGTCCATCCATATTTTAAATGGCAAGATTTCCTTCTTTTATGGCTGAGTAATATTCCATTAATGTATATATACACATCTTTTTTTTCCTTTGAGTATAGTTTATATTAGTGTCAGGTGTATAACAGAGTGATTCCACAACTCTACATTATGCTATGTTCACCACAAGTATAGCTCCCATCTGTCACCATTGCCACGGCCCGCGTGCAAGGTCGAACAGGGGTGAGGGTAAGAGAATGAAACATAAAAGTATGGGAACAGGAGGGTTGCCCACGGGGATGCCGCGAGCAACAACTTTATTCTCTCTTACACACTTTATATAGGTTCAGGTTACATAACAGTAGGACATAAACAAGTTCCACAGGTTTCTCCCTGCCCTCCCTTGGTCCCCTCTTGAGTTCCTGGTTCGAACGGCCAGGTTCCTCAAGCGCATAGCTTCTTCCTTGTTTTGCTCACACGGTATGCCTTCAAGGGGCCCGGTGCGCTATTTTTCAGGGCCTGTCAATAACACTGTGGTTTTCTTGGCCTATATACAACTCGGGCTAGCCAGTACAACATGTTCTTGTATGGGGGCAGTCAGGTGGCCATGGTTCAAAGGGATCAGGGAGCCTTTGCTCTACCTGATTAACCCCTTTGTTGCTCATGGCTCCCGACACACCATGCAACACTAACACAGTACCATGGACTATATTCCATATGCTGTACATTTTATTCCCATGACTTACTTTTTCCATAACTGGAAGCCTATATCTCCCACTCCCCTTCACCTATTTTGCCCATCCCCTCACTCCCCCTCTCCTCTGGCATCCACCACTTTGTTCTCTGTATTTATAGGTCTGATTTTTGTTTGTTTATTTATTCATTTGTTTTGTTTAATGCCACATATAAGTGAAATCATATGGTATTTGTCTTTCTCAGTCTGACTTACTTCATTTAGCATAATACCCTCTAGGTCCATCCATGTTGTCACAAATTGTAAGGCCTCATCCTTTTTGATGGCTGAGTACTATTCCATTATACATAATTGATATATATATATAACCTCCAACTTTTTTATCCATTCATCTACCAATGGATGCTTGGATTTCTTCCATATTTTGGCTATTGTAAATAATGCTTCAATAAACATAGGGGTGCATATGTCTTTTTGATTTAGTGTTTTCATTTTCTTTGGGTAAATACCCAAAAGTAGAATTACTAGATCATATGGTATTTCTATTTTTAATTTTTGGAGGAATCTCCCTACTAGCTCCCATAGTGGCTGTACCAATTTACATTCCCAGCAACAGCGCACAAGAGTTTCCTTTTCTCCACATCTTCACCAATAAAGGCCATATATGACAAAACTACAACTAACATCATCCTCAATGGTGAAAAACTAAGAGCTTTTCCTCGAAGATCAGGAATAGAACAAGGATGTCTACTCTCACCACTTTTATTCAACACAGTTCTGGAAGACTTAGTCACAGCAAACAGACAAGAAAAAGAAATAAAAGACCGTCCAAGTTGGTAAGGAAGAAGTAAAACTGTCACTATTTACTGACAACATACTATCTGTAGAAAACCCTAAAGACTCCACCAAAAACTATTTATGTAATAAATGAATTCAAAAAGTTGCAGGATACAAAATCAATATACAGATATCTATTGCATTTCTATATACTAATAACAAAAAAGCAGAAAGGGAAATAAAGAAAACAATCCTATTTACAATTGCATCAAAGAGAATATAATGTCTAGGAATAATTTTAAACAAAGAGGTAAAGACTTATACTCTGAGAACTAAGGCATTGATGAAAGAAATTGAACACACAAATAAAAGGAATGACATATGATGCTTATGGATTGAAAGAACCAATATCGTTAAAATGTCCATATTGCCCAAAGCATTCTACATACTCAGTGCAATCCCTATCACATTACCAGCAGTATTTTTCACAGAACTAGAACAAATAATCCTAAAATTTGTAAAAAAAACACACAAAAGAGACAAACAATCTTAAGAAAGAAGAACAAAGCCGGGAGTATTACAATCCCAGATATCAAGATATACTACAAAGGTATAGTAATTCAAACAGTATGGTACTGGCACAACAGCAGACATATAGATTAGTGGAACAAAACTGAAAGCCCAGAAATAAACCCATGCATATACAGTAAATTAATTTATGATAAAGGAGGCAAAAATATACAAGGAAAAAACAGTTTCTTCAATAAATGATACTGGGGAAACTGGACAGCTACATGCAAAAAAATAAAAACTGGACCACTTTCTTATACGATGCCCGAAAATAAACTTGAAATGAAATAAAGACCTAAGTCTGAGACCTGAAACCATTAAATTCCTAGAAGAAAACATAGGCAGTAATTTCTTTGACATCAGCTGTAGCAACATTTTCTGAGATACATTCCCTGAGGCAAGGTAAACAAAACAAAAAATGAACAATTGAGACTACATCTAATTGCACAGTGTTGGAAACCAGTAAGAAGATAAAAAGGCAGTATACTGAGAGGGAGAATATATTTGTAGATAATATATCTGATAAGGGGTTAAAATCCAAAATATATAAATAACTCATATGGCCCACACCAGCACCACATTGAAACAATCCAAAGCAGGGTAGGTCCAGAGAGAAGGTCCCACTCCAGCCCTCGAGCCACATCCCTATAGCGGTGATGGTAGGGAAGACTCACATCAGGTACAACTGGACCAGATTTCATTTAGTTATTTGTTTGTTTGTTTGTTTAATTTTTGTTTAAGTGAAACACACATATAGAAAGTACATAAATTATAAGATTACAACTCCACGAAATATCACAGAGTGAACACACCCCTAGATTTAAAAGGACTGAACATTCCCCGGACTCCAGAAATTCACTCATGCTCCTCCCAGTTACTGTCCCCTCCACAAAGGCATCCTTGTCTTGACTTCTAACAGCATAGAGAGTTCTGACTACTGTTTAACTTTATATAAGTGGAATCGTAAGTATGTTGTCTTTTGACTCTGGCATCTTTCCTTCAGAAGTATGTTTTTGAGATTCATCCATGTTGGTATGTGTAGAGTAGGTCATTTATTTCTATTGCTTTACAGTATTCCATTCTATGATGTATTCCTTTCCTCTGCTGCTGTAACAAATTACCAGAAATTCAGTGGTTTACAGTTCTGGACTGTAACAAACAGTTCTACAGTAACAAACACCAGAAATTTATTCTCTTACAGTTCTGGAAGCCAGAAATACAAAGTCAGTATCACTGAGCTCTAATCACAGCATTAGTAGGCCTGTACTTCTTTCTGAGACTGTAAGGGAGAATCCATTCTTTGTCTCTCCCAGCATTCAGTGGCTGCCAGCATTCTTTGACTTATGACCACATCCTCTGTCTCTGCTTCCTGAGTCACATTCTCTTCCTTTTCTGTGTATATTAAATCTCCTTCTGTTCTCCTCTTTTTAGGTATATCTAATTACCTTTAGAGCCTGCCTGAATAATCTCCCCATCTCAAGAACTTCAGCTTAATCATAACAGTAAAGAAGGTAATATTTATGGTTTCAGGGATTAAAGCTTAATATCTTTGGTGGGCCATTTTTCAGCTGTACTACAATTTATTTATCCATTCTGAAATTGACAGCTAGGGCGACTGGGTGGCTCAGTCGTAAGCATCTGCCTTCGGCTCAGGTCATGATCCCAGGGTTCTGGGATCGAGCCCCTCATCGGGCTCCCTGCTCAAGCGGGAAGCCTGCTTCTCCCGCTCCCACTCCCCCTGCTGTGTTCCCTCTCTCACTGTCTCTATCAAATAAATAAATAAAATCTTTAAAAAAATAAAATAAGAATACCAAGACAGTCTTGAAGAAGAATGAAGTAGTAGAACTTTTCTTTCTGACTCTAAGACTTAGTACAAAGTAACAATAATTAAAACAGTATTGGGAAAAGAATAGACGAATAGACCAAAGGAAAGAATAGAGACCAGGAACAAACTTACACATGCATGCATATTTGACTTCTGACAAAATTGGCAGTATAGGACAATGAGTAAAGGCAATAATGCTGGGTCAGTTGGATATCCAAATGGGAAAAAATTAAAAATAATCCTTACTGATAATATACACATGAGTAATTTCAGGTGGGTTATAGACATTAATATGAAAGGTTTAAGAATAAAGCTCCCAGATGATAACATGAAAATAGCGTCATGGCTTTGAGGTGGCAACAATTTCTTAAACAGAGCCAGAACAGCAATATAATAGATTACATTAACATCTGGATTGCTTTAATGTCTGAAGTGATCAAAGAGTTTGAAAAAATAGGCTGCATACTAATATATTATCAATAACTACCATTTATTGGGCATTTACAGTATACTAAGCACCCTACCAGGTTTTAAATGACTTATGTCATATAACCCTTGCTACTACTATCATTATTTTACAGATGAGAAAACTGAGGCACAGAGAGTTTAAGTACCTTGTCCAAGGTTCTTTTTACAGCTAGTAAGGAACAGAGTTGCTATTCAGACCAGGCAGTCTGGTGGTCGTGGTAATAATCCTTTTAATGTACTGTTGGATCCTATTGGCTAGTATTTTGGTGAGAATTTTTGCATCCATGGTCATCACGGATATTGGTCTGGAATTCTCCTTTTTGATGGGGTCTTTGTCTGGTTTGGGGATCAAGGTAATGGTGGCCTCATAAAACGAGTTTGGAAGTTTTCCTTCCATTTCTATTTTTTGGAACAGTTTCAGAATAGGTATTAATTCTTCTTTAAATGTCTGGTAGAATTCCCCTGGGAAGCCGTCTGGCCCTGGGCTTTTGTTTGTTGGGAGATTTTTGATGACTGCTTCAGTTTCCTTAGTGGTTATAGGTCTGTTCAGGTTTTCTATTTCTTCCTGGTTCAGCTTTTGTAGTTGATACATCTCTAGGAATGCACCCATTTCTTCCAGGTTATCTAATTTGCTGGCATAGAGTTGCTCATAATATGTTCTTATAATTGTTTGTATTTCTTTGGTGTTGGTTGTGATCTCTCCTCTTTCATTCATGATTTTATTGATTTGGGTCATTTCTCTTTTCTTTTTGATAAGTCTGGCTAGGGGTTTATCAATCTTGTTAATTCTTTCAAAGAACTAGTTCCTACTTTTGTTGATCTGTACTACTATTCTTTTGGTTTCTATTTCATTGATTTCTGCTCTGATCTTTATTACTTCTCTTCTCCTGCTGGGTTTAGGCTTTATTTGCTGTTTTTTCTCTAGCTCCTTTAGGTGTAGGGTTAGGTTGTGTATTTGAGACCTTTCTTGTTTCTTGAGAAAGGCTTGTATTGCCTATACTTTCCTCTCAGGACTGCCTTTGCTGTATCCCAAAGATTTGAACAGTTGTGTTTTCATTTGCATTGGTTTCCATGAATTTTTTTAATTCTTTAATTTCCTGATTGACCCATTCATTCTTTAGTAGGATGCTCTTTAGCCTCCATGTATTTGAGTTCTTTCCGACGTTCCTCTAGTGATTGAGTTCTAGTTTCAAAGCATTGTGGTCTGAAAAGATGCAGGGAATAATCCCAGTCTTTTGGTCCTGGTTGAGACCTGATTTGTGACCTAGGATGTGATCTATTCTGGAGAATGTTCCATGGGCACTAGAGAAGAATGTGTACTCCGTTGCTTTGGGATGGAATGTTCTGAATATGTCTGTGAAGTCCATTTGGTCCAGTGTGTCATTTAAAGTCTTTATTTCCTTGTTGATATTTGCTTAGATGATCTGTCCATCTCAGTGAGGGGGTTGTTAAAGTCCCTCAGTATTATTGTATTGTTGTCGATGTGTTTCTTTGCTTTTGTTATCAATTGCCTTATATAATTGGCTGCTCCCATGTTAGGGGCATAAATATTTACAATTGTTAGATCTTCTTGTTGGATAGACCCTTAAATAGGGTATAGTGTCCTTCCTCAACTCTTATTACAGTCTTTGGTTTAAAATCCAATTTTTCTGATATAAGGATTGCCACCCCAGCTTTCTTTTGGTGTCCATTAGCATGGTAAATGGTTTTCCACCCCCTCATTTTCAATCTGGGGGTGTCTTTGGGTCTAAAATGAGTCTCTTGCAGACAGCATATCGATGGGTCTTGTTTTTTAATCCAATCTGATAGCCTGTGTCTTTTGATTGGGGCATTTAGCCCATTTACATTCAGGGTAACTATTGAAAGGTATGAATTTAGTGCCATTGTATTGCCTGTAAGGTGATTGTGACTGTATATTGTCTGTGGTTCCTTTCTGATCTATGCTGCTTTTAGGCTCTCTCTTTTTGCTTAGAGGACCCCTTTCAATATTTCTTGGAGGGCTGGTTTTGTGTTTGCAAATTCTTTTAGTTTTTGTTTGTTCTGGAAGCTTTTTTTCTCTCCTTCTATTTTCAATGACAGCCTAGCTGGATATAGTATTCTTGGTTGCATATTTTTCTCATTTAGTGCTCTGAAGATATCATACCAGTCCTTTCTGGCCTGCCAGGTCTCTGTGGATAGGTCTGTTGCCAATCTAATGTTTCTACCATTGTAGGTTACAGATCTCTTCTCCAGAGCTGCTTTCAGGATTTTCTCTTTGCCTCTGAGACTCGTAAGTTTTACTATTAGACGTCGGGGTGTTGACCTCTTTTTATTGATTTTGAGAGGGGTTCTCTGTGCCTCCTGGAATTTGATGCCTATTTCCTTCCCCACATTAAGGAAGTTCTCTGCTATAATTTGCTCCAATTTACCTTCTGCCCCTCTCTCTCTTTCTTCTTCTTCTGGGATCCCAATTATTCTAATGTTGTTTTGTCTTATGGTATCGCTTATCTCTCAAATTCTGCCCTCGTGATCCAGTAGTCGTTTATCTCTTTTTCTCAGTTTCTATTTTCCATCATTTGGTCTTCTATATCACTAATTCTCTCTTCTACCTCATTTATCGTAGCAGTTAGCGCCCCCATTTTTTATTGCACCTCATTAATAGCCGTTTGATTTCGACTTGGTTAGATTTTAGTTCTTTTATATCTCCAGAAAGGGTTTCTCTAATAACTTCCATGCTTTTTTCAAGCCCAGGTAGTATCTTTAAAATCATGATTCTGAACTTTAGGTCCAACATCATACTAATGTCGGTATTGAGTAAGTCCCTGGCAGTCGGCACTGCCTCTTGATCTTTCTGTTGAGGTGATTTTTTCTGTCTTGCCATTTTGTCCAGAGGAGAACAGATGAATGAGAGAACAAAATGCTAACAGGGTAACAACATCCCCAGAAAATATACTCTAAACAAATCAGAAAAGATCTGAAACTGGGGAAAAAGAAAGGGAAAGAAAGAAAAAACAAAAAGATAAAACAAACAAAAACAGAACAAAACAAAACAAAAAAACAGAATATGATCAAATATGATCAGGCTGGTGCACAGATCAGTGCCACACACTAGATTTTGGGTGGATTTTGGTCTGTTAGAAGAAAGTGCCTCCCAAAATTTTAAGAAAGAAAAACTTATATATGTACAAAAATAAGAGTTGATATGATGAAGGGATGGAATATGACTGCAAAGATGAAAATTATAAAAAAATTTATAAAAGGAATTGATAAGAAGTTGTTTGAAAAAAGAAAGAAGAAGATTTAAAGGAAAAAAAAAGAGAAAAAAGGGGAGAGAATGTGATCAGGCAGGAGACTAGAACAAAGCCATACACTAGAGATTTAGGGTATATTTTGATCTGTTAGAAGAAACTGTATCGCAGAATTTTAAAGAGAAGAACAATTTACATATATGCCCAAAATAAGGGTAACTACTATGAAGGGATAGAATATGACTCTAAAAATGAAAAATAAAAATGTTTTTTAAAAAAGGGATTGATAAGATGTTGGTTGAAAAAGGAAAAATAATTAAAAAAAAAAAGACAGTTAAAAAAAATTACCTTTGAAAGACTAAAGAATCATGTTAAAAAAGCCATGGATTCTATGTGCAGTATTCCCCTAGCACTGGAGTTCTGCCGTCTTGGCTGGCTGTTCTTGCTGATCTTCTGGGGGAGGGGCCTGTTGCCGTGGTTCCCAAATGTCTTTGCCGGAGGCGGAATTGCCCCGCCCTTGTCGGTCCGGGCTAAGTCATCTGTTTGGGTTTGCTCTGGGAGCTTTTGTTCCCTGCAAGCTTTCAGTACAGCTTTGGAGGATGAGAGTGAAAACGACGGCCTCCCGATCTCCGCCCCGGAGGAGCTGAGAACTTGGGGCCCCGCTCCTCAGTGCACCCCCAGAGAAAAGCAGTCACTCCCATCTCCCTGGTCTCCGGTCGCACTCCGTGCTCACCTGGCCTGTGACCGAGCGTTTCTATCTCTGACACCTGACCCCGTGTGGAGTCTCCAAACCCAGCAGATCCCTGCGGTGCGCTCCCGCGCCGCTCCTCCCAGGAGAGGAAGGGGAGTCTCCCTGGATCTGCCGCTTGTTGGGTCCCTGCTGGAGGAGCAGTGGCCCAACTGTGTCACCGATCACAGTTTATGGCAACCCTGAGCTGAGAGCCTGCGCCTCGGCTCCGTCTCTGCAGCCGGCTTCCCCGCTCCGATACCTGGGAGCTCTGCCGCACTCAGGCACCCCCAGTCTTTCTGTGACCCCGAGGGTCCCCCCCCCCCCCGAGCCCCCCCCCCCCCCGCTTAGCCACTGGAGCGACGTCCCTCAGCGGAGCCAACTTCTAAAAGTTCCGATTTTGTGCTCCGCGGCTCTATCACTTGCCAGAAGCGGCCAATGGAGGCCCCCTCCGCTGCGGTCTATCCTCCTGAATATCGCCTCGGATTCACTTCTCCACACGTCCTACCTTCCAGTAAGCGGTCGCTTTTCTGTTCAGAGTGTTGTTACTCTTCTTATCTTCGATCTCCTGTTGAGTTCGTAGGTGTTCAGAATGTTTTGATCCCCATCCAGCTGAATTCCTGAGACCAGACAAATTCCAGGTCTCCTACTCCTCTGCCATCTTGCTCTGCCCCCAATGCTGGTGGTATTTTGATAGGGATTGCATTAAATCTGTAGATTGCTTTGGAAAAAACGTTATTGCATTTTATATACTGTAGGCATTTACTGACATACTGATGCTGAACCTGAGGAGGACATGTAGGATGCAAATACATCAGGAGCCCCCAGATCCAGCTGGATACACATATTAAAAGATGCTGAAAGATAATAAAAATATCTTAAGTGTGGGATGCCTGAATGGCTCAGTTGGTTAAGCATCTGCCTTTGGCTCGGGTCATGATCCCAGGGTCCTTGCTCAGCGGGGAGCCTACTTCTCCCTCTGCCTGCCACTCCCCCTCTTCATGCTCTCTCTCTCTGATAAATAAATAAATAAATAAATAAATAAATACCATAAGTGTATGGGCTAAAGATTCTAAAGATAAATATCTCAGAAATCAGGTCAAAATCATGCTAGTAGGCTCAACCTTCATATCTTCCTAATCATGTTTCCACAAAGGTAATTGTGAGTTGTTATGTTGATGGGAAAAGATTTTTTTAGACTTAAGGGAAAATGTTTTTTAGATTTAAATAACCCTTGTCAGAATGTACAACTTTCGCCTAGCCATGGGCTTTTCACAGCCTACGATACCTACAATAGGTTATCATGTCATTATCCACCAATAAAATATCTGAAGAGTCTGTGAGCCCAAGAAAACCACAGATACTCATGCATTAGTACTGGCAAACAATAAACTTTACATTAATGAGATCCATGATAGCCAATCTATAATTTTTCTTTGGTGGGTTACCTTTTAATTTGGTTGGGTTATATTGCGCTATCTCTCTATCTTTGTTAACTAGGTACTAGGAGGAAGATGAATCCCACATTTGACAGGACACAGTAGAGATGGAACCAATCTTAGTTAATCCTCATTTCCTTTTAAGAACTGAAACCTGCAGTGCTGATATAAATTCTCGGTATATAGAGTTTATTAAAAATAATAACAAAAAGCATAGAGAGACTTTCTGCTCAAGCACATAGAATGCCCATGATATTCATATGGCCAGGGAAATAATACAAGTCTAGAAGAAGTTACCATCATGTGAGTCAGCTCTACCCTTGCCAATTCCTTCCCTGACAGATGAAGAGATGAAAGATCCACAACTGTGTCTGTAGTAGGTTTAACATTCTAAAATTTAGTCACTTGTAGGAATATAATATTAACACTCATTTGAAAAGATTTGGCTTATGGGACCCCAACTGACTTCACCCAGAAGGAGATTAGTCACTTGAGACACCCACACAAGGTACTTTCCTCTCCCTTCATTCCTTCCCTCCATCCTTCTTTTTTTCTTCTTTTTACAAGTTTTTATTCAAATTTCAGTTAGTTAACATACAGTGTAATAACAGTTTCAGGTGTAGAATTCAGTGATTCATCACCTACACATAACACCCAGTGTTCATCATTTCCCTCCAACCATCTTTTGTCTTTTTCCCTTTTTCTTTCCCTCACTCCCTCATCCCTCCCTCCCTCCCTCCCTTCCTTCTTTTGCAATAGATAATATTTTATTGTCTTAGTCGTGTAGCCTTATATATAAATTGTCAGTCAAGATATTATTCTAGAAAGGAATATAAAGGAAAGTAAATGCAATGTTTAAAGTCTCATTATATCCATAGTCCTTTCAATCAAAATAAGAATCTTTAAAATATCCAGGTCAGTAAAAAAAAGTATAATTAATGTCATTTTTTGTGTGTGAAGATGCTTTGTCTTCTAAGCCAAGCAGTACCCAGCAAGAGAGTTCCTAAATGTAAATCAGCAATAAAGATTGTTCTCTTCTTCCCTAGGCAAGTCTTCAAAAATGTCCTATTATCAAGGTGCCACTCTGTGCTTACACAGATCCACGCTAATTCCTGGAGCTGAGTATTGGGAACAGTGGAGAAGGAAATGGCTGAAGGGCCAGACAAGGTGAAAGAGATTCAGAGAGACCAAAGAACCTAAGCACAAAGCAGGTAAGAATAAAAGAAGAAAGGACCCAGGGAGTTTGATACCATATGTAATCCATACTTTCCACAGCAGCACAAGACTTAGCCAAATAAGGGCATGCCTTGTAATTTTAGGATTAACAACGAAGATATTATTTAGTTCCATGACTTCAACTCATAATTTCACTGGGATCCCCAAGAGTTTCATATCCCCCTTTTCCCTGACAGGGTCCCAGGGACTCCTAGATATGGCCACAGCATAGCACAGCTCTACAGTGTGCTAAACGCATTCTAAGTTGTGTTCTGGGGGATGTTTCAAGTATAACGCAGTATGAATGGCCTCACCCAAAGCTGGACAATGCAGTGGTACTGCTACATGATCACTTTGGTGGCCATCTGGTGGCCATTAATATCTTCTTGTTATTTATTACTTACTAAACACACGGAAACAACTAAATGTGTAATAATAGTGGACTGGTAAAATAAGATGTGGTAGGTCATACAGTGGCATCTTATGCGCCAATAAAATCCTGCTACGGAAGAATATGGAACAGGAAGGAGTTCTGCTATAATGGAATGATTTTGCCAAACTATAACTCTTTGCTTATTATAAAATCTGAATAAAAAATTTAAAAATATCTTTTTAAATGTATATAGGCACTGGTGTATGACCCAAAGCAGGCAGAAACTGGAGTGCAGTCATTCTTTGAAAACCAGGAAGCCCAATAGGCAAGAGATTTGCAGTTATGCAGCTTCAGTCCACAGGCAGCTCAAGGCAGCTGAAAGCCTCAGCCTTACTGGCTTGAAATGTCCAATGACAAAACTGGGGGCTGGCAAAGCAGATGGAAGGTTAGGGAATAAATCCTGGACGACAGGGAGACAGAAGGAATAAACTCCAAAATCTGATGGTAAACTCTGCCCAAATTCTTGGCTGATTTGCTAAATTACACATGCCAGGGGAGACTCCAGTGAGCCCAGCAAAATATTAACAGCTGAAAATTGAAATAATAGAGATTTCAGCTGCTGCTCACTGCAGGGGAGACAGAGTTTGAATTTTTTTAATTCTATTAATTTATTTTAAAGATGTATGTTTAAAGATTAACACTGTATTGCAATGTTTATAACATACATAGATGATATATAAACATGCCAACAACACAAATTATAGGGGAGATGTAACTGAACATACCTTTTGTTTGTTTGTTGTTGTTGTTATTTTATTGTGGGAAAAAAAGACTTAACAAGATCTACCCTCTTGCCAAATTTTTAAGTGCACACTATATTACTGTTGACTCTACGTGCAAAGTGGTATAGCAGATCTCCAGAGCTTATTCACTTCATTTGACTAAAACTTTATGCCTGTTCATTAGTAACTCTCCATTTCCCTCTTCCCTCAGTTCCTGGCAACCACCATTCCATTTTCTGATTCTATGAATTTGACTATTTTGTTCAGGTTCTTTGTCCATTTTTTAAATCCAGTTATTAGTTTTTTACCGTTGAGTTGTAGGAGGTCCTTGTACATTTTGGAGATTAACCCCTTATCAGATATATGGTTTGCAAATATTTTCTCCCATTCCACAAATTGTCTTTTTATCTGGTGATTGTTTCTTTTGCTGTACAGAAGCTTCTAAGTTTGATATAGCCCTAGTTGCTTATTTTTGGTTTCGTTACCTGTGTTTTTGGTGTCACATTAGTGAAATCATTGCCAAGATCAATGCCATAAAGCTTTTTTCTCTGTTTTAGGAGTTCTATAGTTTGGGGTCTTATGTTTCAGTCTTTAAGGATTTTGAGTTGATTTTTGTGTATGGTATAAGATAAGGATCTATCTTTTGCATATGGATATCATTTTCCAACACCATTTTTGGAAGAGAAATTGTGTATTCTTGGCACCCTTGTTGAAGATTAGTTGACCACATGTATTGTCTGTGACACAGTCACATGACATTCCTTCTTCTCCATTAACCTTATCTCTGAAGTTGGGGAAGGCATACCTTAGGGTATGTAGGGCCCATGGCAGATGTTTTACAGGGCCACCATTTACATAAACAATTTGAATCAGTGTATCAGCCTCATTCTTGTGGCCTGATCACTCTCTAGGCCACTCTCTTAGGATCTGGGTTATAGGCATGGGGACCCCAGGAAAACCCCCGAGCTACTACTCCTGGAGCTTCTGGAGCATCTGGTTTGCACCCTGTAGGGTGAGTGCTCTGAAGAAAAGAAATGGGAGCGGGCCCTTGTATGTTTTGTCAGCGCTTGGGGCTCCCCACCCAGACTGCACTGCCAGACTTCACCAATCCTAGGATGCAAGAGGAACAGAGAGAATTCTGAGGAAGGGCCTAGGGAGGTATTATGTTATCTCTGTCACCCTGCTAAGTCTCATGGGCACCATATCAGAGCACATTTGAACAATACCATGTAATGCCCATTCCCACAACCTTCTTTTTGGACAATAATCGATAATAAATCTGTGTTCCAACATGGAGCCCAGGTGTCTTGAGTCTCACATAGTGCAAGTTAGAACAATCCTTTCTTTCACCTATATTTTTGTAGAGTAGGATCATAGCACTCTGCTATCTAGGAATTGGCTATTAGTCCCTGCATTGTTTTTTGTGTATAATGCTTTATTGAGATGTAATTCATATAGAATTCACTTGTTGAAAATATACAATTCAATGGTTTTCAGTATCACAAAGTTTTGCAACTTTCACTGCAACCAATTTTAGAATATTTTCATCACCACAAAAAGACACCTTGTACCTCCTAACCATCACTTCCCAATCTCCACTCCCTTAAGTCCCACAGAACCACTAATCTATTTTCTGTTTTTGTAGATTAGTCTGTTCTGAGTAGTTCATATAAATGGAATGCAGTGTGTAGGCTAGGGGGCCGATCTTTCCATGTCATTATCTGCTTAGGAAGTCAGGGAGTTAACTAGTTAGTCAACTCTTTCTTCTTCGTAAATGAAGGGGTGGGGAGGGCTGTCCCAAATGAAGTTCAGCTTGCATCAGGAGAGGCCTATTTCTTGCATGGAGAAGAGCAAAGGAAATAATTAGCTAGATGGAGGCAGAGCAGCCACCTGAGTAGAGAAGTTATCTTACAATACCTGTTACCAAAAAATACTGTATTTTTCCCCCAGAAAGACCCTACCTCTGCGATTGCTCTGTATACCAGGTATACAGAGGCAGATCCCCCTAGCTCGTGAATAAGGTCATCTGAACAGTAGTAATTCATATTTCACTGGCTCACTACCTGCAAACTGACCCCCTCCCAAATATATGGGAGTCTTCAAAATATGTTTCCTATGTTCACGAATAAGTCTGCTCCCCCAAGTCTGCCTCTACCACTATGTCTGGCACCTGACTGGCTGTGTCTGGTCTGTAGTAAGAAGGAGGAAATGCACAAGATTGATAAAGCCCATCTTTCCTTCAATGTGACTTTCTCTTTTCCTACAACCCATCTCGGGTTGAGCTGAGGACAAGCCCCAATCCCACCCACATTGTTCTCAGAATCACCCCAGGCCTGCAAACAACTGAGGCTTTGTTGCTGCCCCAGATGGTTATATCTGGCTCTCAGAGGATAAAGAGAAGACAAACTCTTGCAAATAGCCTGGTGCTGGGGCTGCCTGCAGGTCCCCAGACTTTCTCAGAGATATCTGAACCCCAGCAGTGAGATCTCTGTTGTACCTTTAATTTCCTATCCGAGTAAATCCTGATGTCTCTTATATTCTGGAGCACTCAAGATGAGCTTCTCTCAAGAGCATGCTGTTCTTAGTGTGGCCTTTCTCCTAAGGTCAGGTTCCAGAAGGACAGCAGAGGAATGGTGCCCCACAGACACATGCCTTGACGAGAGACTGGGGTGGAGATGGTAATGTTACCACAACTTTTGGTCTAAGGCTCCCATACAAAGTCCAGTTACCAGATTTCATAAGCACCGTGTTTTAAGTTCAGTTCCTCATTCCGCCTTAGGTCCTGACCTTGGGTTCTACAGAAGACTGCATGAGGTGTAGCACCCAGACTGAGTCCTGCAGAGATTGTGCTTGCACCTCCTTTTGCTCCTCCATAACCTTTCCTGGGATCTAACCAGCTCCTGGGTTCCTTTTTGCCTCGTTGTCTATCCGTCAGTCTGATACGAGTTAAATCCTCACTAATTCCTACAGAAACCTAGAAATCAACCTAGATATTTCGGATAATCATGATAGATTTTGATCCTAAGTAGAAAGAGAGTATGGAAGAGTCTGAAATTGTCTGTTTTGACTCAGAGACTTTAAGGATGACCAAGCCCTCCTCTGTTAAGAACCTCTTCAGCAGCCCCTACTAAGTCCTATGAGAACAATGGCCCCTGTCCTCAGCAACAGGTGCAGTGCTGCAGAGAACCCATGTTGACAACTGCCATAGGGACAAAAGCAGAAAAAGATGCTCTCTAATGTGCCATCATGTCTTCCTGGGAATGCTTACAGAACCCAGACTTGGTTAAAATCTAAAATGCTTTTGGATTCCACAAGTATAGTATAAGCCCTAGCATCCAACTTACATTCTGAATTTCAGCACAAGCTTCAAATCTATTGAAACATCCATGACCAGACACAAAATTTGGATCAGTTCCTAACTCTCCTTCGACATGTTTGAAGGGACACTTAGCCTTTCCTTGATCATTACCTTTCAGTCATAAATTGAGTCCCACAAAGCAAGAAATTATATAAATGACCTCAAAATACATGAGCTGTCACAGGGAGACAGAGTAAAAAAGACAACAGGAGACAGGAAATAGCAGGAGGTAAGTGCTCTTTGCCAGGTACACTTTGCAGTATTCATCCACACATTGGACTGCTTTGTATTTTCCATATCTCTGAAATGAAATATGCCTAATGGAACAGCTTGCTGAAGGCAAAAATTCCTTTTATTTATTTATTTATTTATTTATTTATTTTTTAATTTTAGTGTTTATTAGTTACAGGGGTAGAATTTAGTGATTCGTCAGTTGCATATAACACCCAGCCCAGTGCTCATTACATCAAGGGCTCTCCTTAATGCTCGTCACCCCATACCCTCACCCGCCTCCCCTCCAGCAACCCTCAGTTTGTTTCCTAGAGTTAAGAGTCTCTTATGGTTTGCCTCCCTTTCTCCCTCTCTTTTTAGCTTATTTTATTTTTCTTTCCCTTCCCCTCTGTTCATCTGTTTGTCTCTTAAATTACACATATGAGTGAAATCATATGGTATTTATCTTTCTCTGACTGATTTATTTTGCTTAGCATAATGCCCTCTAGTTCCATCCATGTCGTTGCAAATGGCAAGCTTTCATTCCTTTTGATGGCTGCATAATATTCCACTATATGTATACACATACCCTACCTTCTTTATCCATTCATCTGTCGATGGACCTCTTGGCTCTTTCCACAGTTTGGCTATTGCAGACACTGTTGCTATAAACATTGGGGTGCATGTGCCCCTCCGAAAAACTGTTGTTGTATCATTTGGATAAATACCTAATAGTGCAATTGCTGGGTCATAGGGTAGTTCTATTTTTCACTTTTTGAGGAACCTCCATACTGTTTTCCAGAGTGGCTGCACCAATTTACATCCCCACCAACAGCGTAAGAAGGTTCCCCTTTCTCCACATCCTTGCCAACATTTGTTGTTTCCTGTGTTGTTAATTTTAGCCATTCTGACTGGCGTGAGGTGGTATCTCATCATGGTTTTGATTTCTATTTCCCTGATGCCGAATGATGTTGAGCATTATTTCATGTGTCTGTTGCCATTTGTATCTCTTCTTTGGAGAAATGTCTGTTCATATCTTCTGCCCATTTCTTTACTGGATTATTTGTTTTTTGGGTGTTGAGTTTGATAAATTCTTTATAGATCTTGGATACCAGCCCTTTATCTGTATGTCATTTGCAAATATCTTCTCCCATTTCGTAGGTTTGAAGGCAGCAATTCTTAAATTTTTGATCTCAGAATCGCCTTATACTTAAAATTTATTGAGAATCCCAAAGAATTTTTGTATGGACAATATCTATTAATATGTACCAGTTTAGAAATTATTACTGAAAAATGTTAATTATTTATTAATTTGGCAACATAACATAAATTACGTGCTATAGGTTAATGTAAACAACATATTTTTATGAAACGTCACTATTTTCAAAACCAAAATAATGTGCATGAGGAAAGTGGCATTTTACATTTTTACCAATTTCTTTACACCTGGCTAAGAGAAGATAGCTAAAGTCTCATATTTGCTTCTCTATTAAATCTGCTATGATATCTTATATCACGTTGCCTCTAGAAAACCCCACTGTACACTCATGAGCGTACAGTGAAAAAGGCAAAGAATGTCTGAGAACTCCTCTCGCACCTCAACTCCACTGTCCACACAAGCTCATTTGTGCTCAGCATCCTGTGTACATGCCTTGCAGGCAATGAGTCTGACTTCCAGAGCACCAGCTGAATGGGTTTCAGCAGAGTCACCAGTGCGAGCAGAACAGCTGCAATTGCTTATCTAGTTTACAAAAGATTTGATGTTAAAGATCACTGCAGCAAATCTACAGTAAACCTTCAGATCCAGAAAGACAACCCCAGTGTGTGCTGCCATTGTTGGTGGTCCAAAAATTCCCATTCTATGATGGATTTCACACAAAATACAATGAAGAAACTGGAGACAATATGAGACTTCAGATCATAAAAAGAAATTTAAATGGAGAGTTTTAATTCTGCAAACCAACTTTTCATGGTTACCTAATTGGTTTGTTGTTGTTGTTTTAGTTTTTATTATTTAAGTACAGTTGGCATACAATGTTATATTAGTTTCAGGTGCACAAAATACTGATTTGACAATGGTATGCGTTGTGTAAGACCCACAATGATAAGTATAGTTACCATCTGTTACCATACAGTTATTACAGTATTATCGACGATATTCTTTATGCTATACTGATGACTACCACTTCTGTCTAGTGCACCTCCCCTGGGTTCTAGATGGGGCATATTGCAAACTGCTGCTTTCGTATTCATGGCATTTACCTTATTTGTTACATCATGGTACAAACTTGTCTAAATTTAAAGACAAGGAAAAGGAAAAAACAACCTCACGGTCTGTGAGTTATTTTAGTTCTGTGAGGATCTGTTTCTTTATATTTCAAATAATGACATTAGAATATAGTGGTATGTTTATGTTAACATATTAAATTACTCTCAAAATTAAAGAAAAAAAAAGAAAGAAAAAGGAAAAGCAAGCAAGCAAGCAAGCAAGCAAGCAAGCCTGGCCTTACAGCTGCCCCCAAAAAGTCCCTGATGATACTTTGAGAACCAGTTGCTGGCTTAAAGGATCAAATTTGTCTTAAATTAGAGCTGTATAGCATATATGGCTTACAGTTGGAAGGAACAATCTTATGTATCAACAGAGAATAGGGGTAAAGCAAATCTCCCCTCTGTACCGCTGGGCTAGCCTGTTTCCTCCCCAACAAGCCAACAACCTGGACCCTGATGTATGGACAAAGTGTAGGACAATCTCAAAAGGGAATTGCTGTGTAAGAAGAGAATTTGGTGGTCTGCCTACTGGGGCTTCCCCTTGTACTACCCAAGGGAAAGGTCTTCATCATGGAGGCTTGGGCAGCTCTGGCAAACACAGATAGGACTGGAGGACCCACTCAGTGGCTTAGGAACACAGAAAAATCTAGAAGCTTGCCATTTGACACACACATGAAGAATAAACAAAAAGATATTTAATAAATCAAAACACAAGCAAACAAACAAAACCTCAGGCCTTCACATGTACTCAAGAGATGCTCCTTCACCCCACCCCTTTCCCAACATTCATGCTACCTGGAAGATCCTGTCATGCAGCCCACTCACTTTCTCAAGAAAACCTATCTCCTACAAGAGGAAGCCTCACTCCCTGGACCCTCTCAGAGTGCCCAGCCTTGGGTGGTGTCCTAATTTCAGCTAGGTGAACACAGATGTTCCCCTCTCCCAGTTAGATTCCTTTGTCAGGAATTGCCTACTGTCCTCACCACTCGTAGGTATTTGTTTTTGACATTAATCCTTGTACTGTCCCCCCCTTACTTACATAGATGAGTAGGGAAGGGCACCCTAAGAATCTGGTTTGGCCCTAAGTGAATAAAAAGTTGTAATTTCAAGGCCCTGGCCCCAGTCTTTGTGCTACTAGCGTGGCTACCAGAGGATATTGGTCCTGCAGCTTGAAAGGGCAGCAGAACGGATCCCCAATCTTCTGTATTAAAGAGCCTCCAGGAAACAGGAGGTTGAAGAAAGATCTGTCGCTCCTCAGCAAAACAGTGTAAGTGAAATTTCCACTAACAGCAGACCTGCCAATCAGACAGTATTTAGGAAAAGATGCCAACTCCTTAAATTGGTTTTACGTTTTTTAGTCTTTGAAAATATTGGTTGTCCTCCGTGTAAGTTTGTGTACTTGCCAACAGCTGTCCACAGGTACCCACCAAATTTTAAAGAATGAGAAAAACGATCTTCACTTCACAGAGAATGGGTTTGAGGAGAGAGCAAAGGTCACCAGACTTACCATAGCAAAGCCAGCCCTGGCTGTTTCTGCCACACCTGCCAGTGGTGTTCTAGTCTAAATAACACAGGCTTTGGTGAACATCTGCTGTGGGTTATTTTGTCTAGTGAAGTCCCTGAGGTGGGAGAGGGATAGTTCCTAAAGCAGCTGAACATCAGTAGTTAGGGGATTAAACTTCCTCCAGGTGAAAGCATGAAAATTGGGAGCAGTAAGAAAATTTCCTTCACTGATAGGTTGGACCCCAGGACAAGGAAATGAAGCAGAAAGTGGAGCAGGCCCTCAAGGGATGCAGCTATATGGGCACGCTGTTTTACAGTTGTTTCCTTGAACTCTGAGCATAGTTATGCTGAGTAATCCCTTTAAAATGATGTCCCCCTGCACTGTAATCGCTGGTGGCCATCCCATCATAGGGGGTGTTTCACATGAACAGTTGGGGGAGACAATAGTACAGGCAGTAGAGGGGGGCCAGGCCAGAGGCAGGAGGATTGATCCCTTCCTATATGATACTGTGTTTTCCTCTATCACGTCACTTTTTGTTATACTAAAGCATCCTGCTTGGTTCCAGAATAAAAAACAACTTTCTCTTCCTATGCTGTAATCTTTACCTTTTTCACCCACTAACTGTAGGAACCCGAAGGGCAGAAATTACCTTTTTTAATGTCTATTCGTCATCACCTAGCATCATCTGGCATTCAATCAATATTTAATTGGGGGTGGGGGGGCATAAGATATTTTCCTCAAGGAGAAATCATTACATCTATTTGGTCCCAAATAATTAAAGTGACAACAAGAACAAAGAGAACGAACAAAGACTGTTGTTGATCATACTGTGATTACATAAATGGCACGATTTATTTGTGTCCTTTTACTATGCATGTTATGTTCCCGGGGCAAATAAGAAAGAGGAACCTTTCAGGCCAATTAAATATTTAGATGATTAAGTATGCTTAACATTACCTCCTGTTACCAAAGATATGTTTATTCAAACAAAGGGACTGAAATAAAACGTGAAAAGGAAAAAAAAAAAAAGGCCTGTGGCTCCTCCTCCAGACACCCCCCTCCCAACTGTGATGAATAGGAGGGATTGTTCCCCCCCCCCCCGCCCCGGGGAGACACTATCCTTGCAGTGTTTTAGGCTGTTTTGAAATGCTTTTCTTTATTAGAAATTTTGTTTTCCTTAATATCAAAGAGCTGCTGCTGCTCGCGTGGCTGGCGCACCGGGGGCAGAGGACATCCGCGGAACCTGTCGGCTGGTGAAAATGCAGACTGATGATGGCGCGTCTAGGGACGCGCTTTCCCTGGTCTGCAAACGGCACACACTTGAGTGACAGCGAATTATTCTCTACAGGCTTTTCCTGCGGGAAGCGCCACGCGCGGTCCTTCGGCTTTCTCTGAAAATCTGGAGAGGGTCTCGGACGCAGAAGAGGAGCCGGGCGCGGCGATCACGGGAGCGATTCCAGAGCCCGGAGACTCCGACCCCTGCCGTGCGCGTCGCCGCGGACCGGCTGTGCAAGCCGCGGGTCCCTGTCCCCGCGGGGGCCGCAGCCTGAGAGCGGGCGGCGGCGGCGAAGGGGCGATGCGGCCAGGCGTGTGCGGACTCTGAGCTGCCTAGCGCCGCGGAGGCTCCGGCCTGAGCGCCCCCCGCGGAGCCTGCTCGCTCCCCGCCGGGCAGCTTTACCCGAGCCCGCGCCACCGGGCATCGGCGGCCCAGTCGGCGTCCGGGCGGGGCGGGGGCAGCACGTGCAGCACAACAGCTGCCGCCAGATGTGCCGGCGCCCCGCCGCGAGGCCGGCCCCCCCAGAGAGGCTCCCGCCCGCTCCGAAGCCCCGCTCGTCCTCGCAGCTGGCAGCCTTCGTAGAGAAAGCCGTCGACCCCCGCCGCGCAGGGTCGCGGAGAGAGGGCGCCGGGAGCACTCCCGGGCTCCCAGAGCGTTGCTCGAAGCGAAGCGCCTCGCCAGGAGGTTTGTCCCCGCCCGCTCGCCGTGCCGCGCGGCCCCAGGGGTAGGGAAAGAGCGCGCGGCTGAGATGGGCGAGACCATGTCAAAGAGACTGAAGTTCCATCTGGGCGGGGAAGCAGAGATGGAGGAGCGGGCGTTCACCAACCCCTTCCCGGACTACGAGGCCGCTGCCTCCGCGGTGTTCGCCGCCGGAGCGGCCGAGGAGACGGGCTGTACTCGCCCCCCACCCACCACCGACGAGCTTGGCCTCCCTTTTCACAACGACGGAAAGGTGAGTCGGCGGTCGGCGGTCGGCGCCGGCCGAGCCTTGGGCCGCGCCAGGTTGGGGGGGGTGGCGATGGTAGCGTCCACCCGTCCCGCCCCGCCCCCAAGGCGCGCTTACGTCACCTCTCCGCGCCGGGCGCCGCGCGAGTCCCAACCTGGGAGCGCGAGGGAATCGGGAAGAACGGCTTGTGGGCGCACGTTCTGTTAGCAAGCCCTGCGTCCTGGAGGAAGGGTTATGGATTTCTGTTTTGTTGACAGCTTGCCTTTTGATAGGCGCCTCCTGGCCTCTCATGCCTTTGAAATACATTGATGAAGCCTCTGTTTCTTGGCACGTGGAAGCGAATATCAGGGCTGTAGTGGCGGTTGACATGCAGCTTTATTTCTATCGGGGGCCCTCGCACGCGCTCCAGCCTCTGGAGCTGCAAGCGTACCCCCTGACAGTCTCTTCCTCGTCTCCCTGAGACCGATTTTATCATCAGGCCTGGCCCCTGGTCCCCTGCCCTTGGGATTTACGGCATAGGAACAACAACAACAAAAGCGTTGTTCATGAACAGTAGTGTCATTCGGATTGGTCTTGTTTGAGTGCCCAGGACTTTGAAACGGGGTATTTGAACAAACGTTCATTTCGCAGGGGAAAAGTGAAAATAAAGGACGTGAATATCAGCATAACTGTTCATGTTTGGTAAAAGCAGACGTTTACCAGTTAGGTTATTGTTTTTTTCACTGACCTAAGTGTTCCAAGTCCCAATTCCCCTCCCTGGTTCCCCAATGTATTTTGTATCTTTAAGTCACAAGTAGCGTAAGAGTAAAGAGGTTTCTTAAATCTGGAGGAAAAAAAAAATATTAAGGAACCAGCAACGCTTCAAAGAAAAAGTTGTAAGAAAAAATTATAATCTTCATCAGTTCATTCAGTCCCATGTTGTTAATTCTTGTTCTGCTCGAGTCCAGTTTTTTTCATTAGTTTTGGAAATTCTTACCTAGTTCAGTTTTATGATCTTAAAGTTAGGTGAAATCTGTATTCTAGACTACTTGCCAGAGTTTTTACCATTGTGTAGCTCTCTGAAGATGAAGCACATTTGCAGAAGGATCAGAGTAAAACAATGACTGTAAATGACAAAACACTTAAAAAATGGCCATGGTTAAAGATGTGATGAGAGTTCATTTGATAAAGAAATGTAGTTATTTCTGTGGTGTGAAACAGTTTAAGATAATTGGACATATTGGAACATATATCCATACACATACACCTGTTGAGGAGGAAGATCTTCCTTTGCCCTGTGGTCCTTCTAGCTGGACTTAGAATCAAACCCACGTAAGAGAGATTAACAGGAAAAAATCAAATTTAATAGGTGTACTTACAGGGAATCCATACAGACAGGCGATTCCAAAGACAATTAGGCACCGGGAAGCTTTTAAGAGCTAAGGAGAGGCGTGTGTGTGTGTGGGGGGGGGGGTGTCTGAGGACACAAAGGGGGAGAGAGACCATTAGCAAGGAGGTGAAAGGGGGTGTTTGGGAAAACAAGGTTGCCATATTATGCAGATGAGTTCCTTAGGTAAAAGGGAGTGTTTTTTACTAGCTTTCTTCCCGTTACAGGCTCTCCGTTACAATGTAAATTTAGGCAGTTGTGGGGGAGGCAGAGAGCTTTTCCTGCATCTGCTTGGTTTTGATTACTTTAAAAAAAAAAAGGTTTAATTTTAGAGCATGGGTGGGGGGTGGGGACAGAGGGGTAAGGAGAAGCAGATTCCCCGCTGAGCAGGAAGCCCAATGCGGGGTTCCATCCCAGGGCCCTGGGATGGTGATCTGAGCCACTCAGCCACCCCTGGGTTTTGATTACTTTTAACTCAAAATAATGTTTATGCCAAAGGGGCCCATCTTGGGGTTGCCTCCTCTTGCACCCTAATACCCTAAGAAGGTTTATCATCACTTATTTGTCAGTGCTTCCCATGTAATTTAACATGCCCAATAAATGTATTTCGTTCTACATCTATTTTTTACAATGTAAGAGACAAATCCTTTGAGATTTTTCAGGGACCCTCAGAGAAATCTAGGTTGTTATAATGGCAAAGACACCATTTAGAATTTGATTTTGGAAAGTTGTCAAAATGTCAAAAATTTTGAGCACTTGACTAAATAGGATCGTAGATCGTTATGAAATAGTGATTCACATAACCAAAGTGGCAACACAAGATTTTAAAGGCAAATCCAAAAGGTTACATAGTTGAGAACAAAATTTAACTCGGAAATATAGAAGACTCCCTTCGAAGTAATTAAAATCTTGATACAGATGACACTTAAGCACAGAAAATTACTTTGATAAGACACAAAATCTTTGCTTTCTGGGCACATTACTTAAAAAGTAAAGACAAACCTTTCACAGCCTCTCTATAGACCAATATTTCAAGAAAAGTTTGTCCTTTGAACAGGGAGAAGACCGAATTCTAATTTTGCATGTGTACTTGTGATATTTAGACTCATTCTTTAAAAACTTAAATTCATTCCAGTCTTAGCCTGCTTGCTCACGCAGAAAATTCCTTTCCCAAGACTCCTTTTCTACAACCTTCCCATCCATTCAGGTTTTACCTCTTTCTTATCCTGGAACAACCAGTCATTTTACTCTAGGACACAGTTACACTTTTTTTCTTTTTTTTAAAAATTTTTTTATTGTTATGTTAATCACCATATATTACATCATTAGTTTTTGATGTAGTGTTCCATGATTCATTGTTTGTTCATAACACCCAGTGCTCCATGCAGAATGTGCCCTCTTTAATACCATCACCAGGCTAACCCATCCCCCTACCCTCCTCCCCTCTAGAACCCTCAGTTTGTTTTTCAGAGTCCATCATCTCCCATGGTTTGTCTCCCCCTCCGACTTACTCCCCTTCATTCTTACTCTCCTGCTATCTTCTTCTTTTTCTTTTTTCTTAAAATATGTTGCGTTATTTGTTTCAGAAGTACAGATCTGTGATTCAACAGTCTTGCACAATTCACAGCGCTCACCGTAGCACATACCCTCCCCAATGTCTATCACCCAGCCACCCCATCCCTCCCACCCCCCACCACTCCAGCAACCCTCAGATTGTTTCCTGAGATTAAGAATTCCTCATATCAGTGAGGTCATATGATACATGTCTTTCTTTGATTGACTTATTTCACTAAGCATAACACCCTCCAGTTCCATCCATGTCGTTGCAAATGGCAAGATCTCATTCCTTTTGATGGCTGCATAATATTCCATTGTGTATATATACCACTTCTTCTTTATCCATTCATCTGTCGATGGACATTTTGTCTCTTTCCATAGTTTGGCTATTGTGGACATTGCTGCTATAAACATTGGGGTGCACGTACCCCTTCGGGTCCCTACATTTGTATCTTTGGGGTAAATACCCAGTAGTGCAATTGCTGGATCTAATGGTAGCTCTATTTTCAACTGTTTGAGGAACCTCCATACTGTTTTCCAGAGTGGTTGCACCAGCTTGCATTCCCACCAACAATGTGGGAGGGTTCCCCTTTCTCCACATCCCCGCCAACATCTCTCGTTCCCTGACTTGTCAATTTTAGCCATTCTGACGGGTGTGAGGTGGTATCTCATTGAGGTTTTGATTTGGATTTCCCTGATGCCGAGCGATGTTGAGCACTTTTTCATGTGCCTGTTGGCCATTTGGATGTCTTCTTTGGAAAAATGTCTGTTCATGTCTTCTGCCCATTTCTTGATTGGATTATTTGTTCTTTGGGTGTTGAGTTTGATAAGTTCTTTATAGATTTTGAATACTAGCCCTTTATCTGATATGTCATTTGCAAATATTTTCTCCCATTCTGTCGCTTGTCTTTTGGTTTTGTGGACTGTTTCTTTTGCTGTGCAAAAGCTTTTTATCTTGATGAAATCCCAATAGTTCATTTTTGCCCTGGCTTCCCTTGCCTTTGGCGATGTTTCTAGGAAGAAGTTGCTGCGGCTGAGGTCGAAGAGGTTGCTACCTGTGTTCTCCTTTAGGATTTTGATGGACTCCGGTCTCACGTTTAGGTCTTTCAACCATTTGGAGTCTATTTTTGTGTGTGGTGTAAGGAAATGGTCCAGTTTCATTCTTCTGCATGTGGCTGTCCAATTTCCCCAACACCATTTGTTGAAGAGACTGTCTTTTTTCCATTGGACATTCTTTCCTGCTTTGTCAAAGATGAGTTGACCATAGAGTTGAGGGTCCATTTCTGGGCTCTCGATTCTGTTCCATTGATCTATGTGTCTCTTTTTCTGCCAGTACCATACTGTCTTGATGATGACAGCTTTGTAATAGAGCTGGAAGTCCGGAATTGTGATGTCGCCAGCTTTCCTTTTCTTTTTCAATATTCCTCTGGCTATTCGGGGTCTCTTCTAGTTCCATACAAATTTTAGGATTCTTTGTTCCATTTCTTTGAAAAAAGTGGATGGTATTTTGATGGGGATTGCATTGAATGTGTAGATTGCTCTAGGTAGCATTGACATCTTCACAATGTTGGTTCTTCCAGTCCATGAACATGGAACGTTTTTCCATTTCTTTGTGTCTTCTTCAATTTCTTTCATGAGTATTTTATAGTTTTCTGAGTACAGATCCTTTGCCTCCTTGGTTAAATTTATTCCTAGGTATCTAATGGTTTTGGGTGCAATTGTAAATGGGATCGACTCCTTGATTTGTCTCTCTTCTGTCTTGTTGTTGGTGTATGGGAATGCCACTGATTTCTGTGCATTGATTTTGTATCCTGCTACTTTACTGAATTCCTGTATGAGTTCTAGCAGTTTTGGGGTGGAGTCTTTTGGGTTTTCCACATACAGTATCCTATCATCTGCAAAGAGTGAGAGTTTGACTTCCTCTTTGCCGATTTGGATGCCTTTGATTTCTGTGTGTTGTCTGATTGCTGTGGCTAGGACTTCTAATACTATGTTGAATAGCAGTGGTGAGAGTGGACATCCCTGCCGCATTCCTGACCTTAGGGGAAAAGCTCTCAGCCTTTCCCCATTGAGAATGATATTCACTGTAGGTTTTTCATAGATGGCTTTTAGGATATTGAGGTATGTACCCTCTAACCCTATACTCTGAAGAGTTTTGATCAAGAAAGGATGCTGTACTTTGTCAAATGCTTTTTCTGCATCTATTGAGAGGATCATATGATTCTTGTTCATTCTTTTGTTAATGTATTGTATCACGTTGATTGATTTGCAGATGTTGAACCAGCCTTGCAGCCCAGGGATAAATCCCACTTGCTCCTGGTGAATAATCCTTTTAATGTACTGTTGGATCCTATTGGCTAGTATTTTGGTGAGAATTTTTGCATCCATGTTCATCAAGGATATTGGTCTGTAATTCTCCTTTTTGATGGGGTCTTTGTCTGGTTTTGGGATCAAGGTAATGCTGGCCTCATAAAATGAGTTTGGAAGTTTTCCTTCCATTTCTATTTTTTGGAACAGTTTCAGGAGAAGAGGTATTAATTCTTCTTTAAATGTCTGATAGAATTCCCCTGGGAAGCCATCTGGCCCTGGGCTTTTTTTTCTTGGGAGATTTTTGATGACTGCTTCAATTTCCTTAGTGGCTATAGGACGGTTCAGGTGTTCTATTTCTTCCTGGTTCAATTTTGGTAGTTGATACATCTCTAGGAATGCACCCATTTCTTCCAGGTTATCTAATTTGCTGGCATAGA
Organism: Eumetopias jubatus; assembly: GCF_037043125.1. Taxonomy (NCBI): domain Eukaryota; kingdom Metazoa; phylum Chordata; class Mammalia; order Carnivora; family Otariidae; genus Eumetopias; species Eumetopias jubatus. Next base: position 9,618,711 of record NW_028274820.1, read on the forward strand.
GTTGCTCATAATATGTTCTTATAATTGTTTGTATTTCTTTGGTGTTGGTTGTGATCTCTCCTCTTTCATTCATGATTTTGTTGATTTGGGTCATTTCTCTTTTCTTTTTGATAAGTCTGGCCAGGAGTTTATCAATCTTGTTCATTCTTTCAAAGAACCAGCTCCTAGTTTCGTTGATCTGTTCTACTGTTCTTTTGGTTTCTAGTTCATTGATTTCTGCTCTGATCTTTATTACTTCTCTTCTCCTGCTGGGTTTAGGCTTTATTTGCTGTTCTTTCTCCAGCTCCTTTAGGTGTAGGGCTAGGTTGTGTATTTGAGACCTTTCTTGTTTCTTGAGAAAGGCTTGTATTGCTATATACTTTCCTCTCAGGACTGCCTTTGCTGTATCCCAAAGATTTTGAACAGTTGTGTTTTCATTTGCATTGGTTTCCATGAATTTTTTAAATTCTTCTTTAATTTCCTGGTTGACCCATTCATTCTTTAGTAGGATGCTCTTTAGCCTCCATGTATTTGAGTTCTTTCCGACTTTCCTCTTGTGGTTGAGTTCTAGTGTCAAAGCATTGTGGACTGAAAATATGCAGGGAATGATCCCAATCTTTTGGTACCAGTTGAGACCTGATTTGTGACCTAGGATGTGATCAATTCTGGAAAATGTTCCATGGGCACTAGAGAAGAATTTGTATTCCGTTGCTTTGGGATGGAATGTTCTGAATATGTCTGTGAAGTCCATTTGGTCCAGTGTGTCATTTAAAGTCTTTATTTCCTTGTTCATCTTTTGCTTAGATGATCTGTCCATTTCAGTCAGGGGGGTGTTAAAGTCCCCCACTATTATTGTATTGTTGTCAATGTGTTTCTTTGCTTTTGTTATTAATTGCTTTATAATTAATTGTTATTAATTTGTAATTAATTAATAATTAATATAATTGGCTGCTCCCATGTTCGGGGCATAGATATTTATAATTGTTAGATCTTCTTGTTGGATAGACCCTTTAAGTATGATATAGTGTCCTTCTTCATCTCTTATTACAGTCTTTGTTTTAAAATCTAGTTTGTCTGATATAAGGATTGCCACCCCAGCTTTCTTTTGGTGTCCATTAGCATGGTGAATGGTTTTCCACCCCCTCACTTTCAATGTGGGGGTGTCTTTGGGTCTAAAATGAGTCTCTTGCAGACAGCATATTGATGGGTCTTGTTTTTTAATCCAATCTGATATCCTGTGTCTTTTGATTGGGGCATTTAGCCCATTTACATTCAAGGTAACTATTGAAAGATATGAATTTAGTGCCATTGTATTGCCTGTAAGGTTACTGTTAACTGTATGTTGTCTGTGTTCCTTTCTGATCTTTGCTGCTTTTAGGCTCTCTCTCTTTGCTTAGAGGACCCCTTTCAATATTTCTTGTAGGGCTGGTTTCGTGTTTGCAAATTCCTTTAGTTTTTGTTTGTTCTGGAAGATTTTAATCTCTCCTTCTATTTTCAATGACAGCCTAGCTGGATATAGTATTCTTGGCTGCATATTTTTCTCGTTTAGTGCTCTGAAGATATCTTGCCAGTCCTTTCTGGCCTGTCAGGTCTCTGTGGATAGGTCTGTTGCCAATCTAATGTTTCTACCATTGTAGGTTACATATCTCTTCTCCAGAGCTGCTTTCAGCATTTTCTCTTTGTCTCTGAGACTCGTAAGTTTTACTATTAGATGTCGGGGTGTTGACCTATTATTATTGATTTTGAGAGGGGTTCTCTGTGCCTCCTGGATTTTGGTGCCTGTTTCCTTCCTCACATTAGGGAAGTTCTCTGCTATTATTTGCTCCAATATACCTTCTGCCCCTCTCTCTCTCTCCTTTTTCTGGGATCCCAATTATTCTAATGTTGTTTCGTCTTATCGTATCACTTATTTCTCGAATTCTGCCCTCGTGATCCTGTAGTTGTTTCTCTCTCTTTTTCTCAGCCTCTTTATTTTCCATCATTTGGTCTTCTATATCAGATTCTCTCTTCTGCCTCATTTATCCTAGCATTTAGTGCCCCCATTTTTGATTGCACCTCATCAATAGCCTTTTTGATTTCGACTTGGTTAGATTTTCGTTCTTTTATTTCTCCAGAAAGGGTTTCTCTAATAACTTCCACGCTTTTTTCAAGCCCAGCTAGTATCTTTAAAGTCATGATTCTGAACTCTAGGTCCGAAATCGTACTAATGTCCGTATTGAGTAGGTCCCTGGCTGACGGTACTACCTCTTGTTCTTTTTGCTGAGGTGATTTTTTTCGTCTTGTCATTTTGTCCAGAGGAGACTAGATGAACGAGAGAACAAAATGCTAACATGTTTACAATGTCCCCAGCAAATATACTGCATACAAATCAGAAAAGACCTGAAACCAGGGGAAAAGAAAGGGAAAGAAAGAAAAAAGAAAGAGAAAAAAAAAAGAAAAAAAAGATAAAAACAAAAACAGAACAAAACAAAAAAAGCAGAATATGATCAAATATGATCAGGCTAGTGCATAGATCAGTGCCACACACTAGATTTTGGGCGTATTTTGGTCTGTTAGAAAAAAGTTCCTCCTAAAATTTTAAAGGAAGAAAGACATATATGTACAAAATAAGGGTTTATACAATGAAGGGATGGAAGATGACTGTAAAGATGAAAATTATAAAAGATTTTATAAAAGGACTTGATAAGAAGTTGTTTGAAAAAAGAAAGAAGATTTAAGAAAAAAAAAAGGAAAAAGGGAGAGAATTTGACCAGGCAGGAGACTAGAACAAAGCCATACACTAGTGATTTAGGGTATATTTTGATTTGTTAGAAGAAACTGTATCTCAAAATTTTAAAGAGGGAACAACTTATATATATATGCCAAAAATAAGGGTAACTACTATGAAGGGATAAAATATGATTCTAAAAATGAAAAATAAAAAAAAATTTTTTTTTTTAAAAAGGGATTGATAAGATGTTGGTTGAAAAAGGGAAAAGAAAAATAAAAAAAAACAGTTAACAAAAATTAACTTTGATGAACTAATGAATCATGGTAAAAAAAAAAAGCCATGAATTCTATGTGCAGTAATCCCCTAGCCCTGGAGTTCTCCCGTTCTCCTTGATCGGTAAACTTGGTCTTGGCTTGCTGGCTGTTCGTGCTGATCTTCTGGGGGAGGGGCCTGTTGCTGTGGTTTCCAAATGTCTGCCGGAGGCGGAATTGCCCCGCCCTTGTCGGTCCGGGCTAAGCAAGCTGCTCGGGTTTGCTCTCAGGAGCTTTTGTTCCCTGCAAGCTCTTGGTACAGCTTTGGAGGACTAGGGCAAAAATGGTGGCCTCCCAATCTCCGCCCGGAGGAGCTGAGAACTCGGGGCCCCGCTCCTCAGTGCGCCCCCAGAGAAAAGCAGTCACTTCCGTGTCCCCGGTCTCCGGCCGCACTCCGTGCTCACCCGGCCTGTGACCGAGCGTTGCTATCTCTGGCACCCGACCCCGTGTGGAGTCTGCAAACCCAGCAGATCCCTGCAGTGCGCTCCCGCGCCGCTCCTCCCGGGGGAGGAAGGGGAGTCTCCCCAGCTCTGCCGCTTGTTGGGTCCCTGCTGGAGGAGCAGTGGCCCAACTGTCACTGATCACAGTTTATGGCCATCCCGAGCTTAGAGCCCGCGCCTCGGCTCCGTCTCTGTAGCTGGCTTCCCCGCTCCGATCCCTGGGAGCTCTGCCGCACTCAGGCATCCCCGGTCTTTCTGTGACCCCGAGGGTCCTGAGACCGCACTGTCCCGACAGGGTTCCACCCCTGCTTAGCCACTGGAGCGACGTGCCTCAGCGGAGCCGACTTCTAAAAGGTCCGATTTTGTGCTCCGCGGCTCTAGCACTTGCCAGAAGCGGCCACGGAGGCCCCTCCCCCGCCGTCTATCCTCCCGAATATCGCCTCGGATTCACTTCTCCGCACGTCCTACCTTCCAGTAAGTGGTCGCTTCTCTGTTCAGAGAGTTGTTGCTACTCTCCTCTTCGATCTCCTGTTGAGTTCGTAGGTGTTCAGAATGGTTTGATCCCTATTCAGCTGAATTCCTGAGACCAGACGAAATCTAGGTCTCCTACTCCTCCGCCATCTTGCTCCGCCTTTACACTTTTTTTCTTTAACAAAAATATGTTCTTCATATCTTTCCTTATCCAAAAGAATTCTACTTTTTCTTAGCCTTTTAATAACAGTTGTTTCCTTTTAGTCTTGTTATTTCTATCAGTTTTAATGGCATGTATTGTTTAGAATTCTTAACCCTTAGGGACCTTAATTTCTAGTGAAAACTAAGAAGTAAACAATTACGGATTGTCTGTTCCACAAGCATTCTGTGAATTGGCTATTTTATGAATACATTTCACAATTCTAGAAGTATATTCTTCCTCATAGTAGATTTTTCAGTGTGGCAAACCTGTTTACCAATGGACCCAGATATTTTTAGTTCCTTGGTAATAAGAAGCCAAAAGTAGATAAACCTGTGCCCAGTAATCATGTCTCAGAATTCCAGCACTTTGAATATATGATCCTAGTCTCTCCTAGACTGTAAGATTTCTGCTGAGAAACCCCATCGGAGGTTCCTTTGTAGGTTATCTATAATCTTTTCTCTTGATATCTTTAGGTTTCTCTCTTTGTGTTGTGTTAGAAGGTAGGAGAAGGACAGTAAAGTATCCCTGATGTGGGAAACAGAGACAGAAGAAAAGAAAAGAAATTATTAAATTTCCTTATTACTCACAGCCCATGGACAAGTCCTTGAAACAGGCAGAGTGACAATTTCTCCAGGGACTCCACTGCCTCAATGTCAACACCTTGCTAAGGGCAGAAGGCCCACTTAGCCCAACCCCCTGCCCCCCATAAGTCTGCTTTAACATATAAAAATTCCTTCAGAAACTTTCCTTTCTCTCTAAACCCTGCAAGATATGTGTTGGCAATCATCCCCCAAGCATATGACCCATCTGAAGGGTCTCAGGACTAAGATTTTATTAAACGGTAATAAATGACCTTTTCCCAACAATGGCTAAGTCCCTTCAAGGTCCTGAAAACCTTGTTTTCAAAATTCCTTAGAGACTTACACTATCCCTAAACCTCCTCCCAACTTGTGGGTATATAATTGCCATCCCTCACGACCTCTTTGCAGCTCTTTCTGCCCACAGATCCTGTCCCCGGCTTTAACAAAATCACCTTTTTACACCAAAGATGTCTCAAGAATTCTTTCTTGGCCGTCGGCTTTGAACCCTGACGTCTTTCCTACATCATCCCCCAAGTGGAGAAGGGACTTTGAGACTGGGAAGCAAAGCAGGCGACTTCATACAGTTTACAGTGCTTTATTCAGGGGAACTTACTGTTGGGGGATCGGGTGGAGAATGACCCAGACATTAGTCCAGAGATTTTATAGAGGGAGGGGACACAAAGAAGGGCATTGTAGTGAGATTACAGAGGGTTTGCCTGCATTTCAAAGGGCTTGCCTGTATCTAATTGGCGGTTAATCTTTAATTACATCTTATGCCACCACCTGTGCATCAGGAAGGGGTGAGACTATGTTATCTCTAACAGATTCATGGGAGGTCAAAGCAAGCCTCCCCCCATCCTGGCCTTGATGGGCATTTCTAAGGTATGTATGTTAATCTTCCGGGGCCCAGAACATGTAGCTTCAACAGAGGTCATCAAGTGAACATGAAGAACAAGATGGAGGGCCAAAGATCGAGTCAGTGTTGTCAGCACTCCTACAGTTTGATTTTTGCTAGTTTTATTATAGTGTGTCTTAGACAGGGACATTTCAGATTAAAATAATGGGGTGATCTATTTATTATGTCCAGATCTTTTAAGAGGTTTGGGAAGTTCTCTGCTATCATTTCTTTAAATAAGGTTTTGCCCCCTTTGTGGAACTGATGCAGATATTGTTGTTTTGTTTTGAAGGTGTCCTGTAGATCACATAGGTTTTCTTAAATCTTTTTACTGTTTTTTTTCTTTTTTGTCTTCAGGCTGGGTTGTTTTGAAGTTCCTATCTTCTCAGTGATTTTATCTTCTGTTTGGTCTACCCTTTGCTGTGTTTTCTATTTCATTAAATTCTTCAGCTCTAGAATTTATCTTTGATTCTTGTCTATGATTCCCATCTCTTTGTTAAATTTCTCATTTTGGTCATGTGTTCTTTTTCTGATTTCATTAAATTTTCTTTCTGTATTTTCTTTTTTTTGTTTTTATTTTTATTTTTTGAAGATTTTTATTTATTCATTTGACAGAGAGAGAGAACACAAGCAGAGGGAGCGGGAGAGGGAGAAGCAGGCTTCCCGCAGAGCATGGAGCCCGATGCGGGGCTCGATCCCAGGACCCTGGGATCATGACCTTAGCCAAAGGCAGATGCTTAACGACTGAGCCACCCAGGAGCCCTTTCTGTATTTCCTTGTAGCTCACTGAGTTTCCTTAAGACAGCTATTTTGAATTCTTTATTGGATAAATCATACATTTTCATGTCTTTGGGTTTGGTTAGTGGAAGATTATTGTGATCTTTTGGGCATGTCATGTATCCTTGATTTTTCATTAACCTGATTTTTCATTAACCTGCGTCTGAGTCCAGAACACATTTGCAGGAACTGTATCCTTTTCATGCGCTCTCCTCTGGGAATCTTATATGCTATTGCCCCAATTTTCCTTTTCTCCCCAGTCATAGAGCTCTCTCAGTAATGCTCTGAATGCCATGAAAGAAGAATGAGTCTCTTCAGCAGAGTCCTGCACAGATTTGAAAACTGGGCATTCACTCAAGGTCTCTCCCTTTTCCCTGTGGGAGAAAACATGGGCCATATATTTAGTCCTATACTGTTCCACCTTTGGGAAGCAGTAATGCTGATAAAGACAAGCTCTTTCCCAATTTAATGCATACAAACTCATTTTTTTTCCTCTAATGGACTGTTGGAACATTTCCTCTGAAAATCTGGACTTCTCCAAAGGTTTTCTGATCTGAAAGTGATTGCTCAACTTGGGGTTCTGCATGCACTCTCAGATCACAGCTTGGGGGTTGGGGGCGACAACTAGTTCCCAGTCTCCTGTAGGTTCCACAGCCAGTACCAAAATCTCTGCTTATTACCTAATAGACTGGTGGGCGAGACCTCCCACGGGTCCCTTGGTGTAAGGTGCTGGGTTCCACAGCTCACACAAAAGCACTTCTGTTTGTGGATGGATGCCTAATTTTTGTTAAAGGGAGGACAAAAACAAGGGATGCCTAATCCTAATGCTGCAGTGACGCTGATGTCACCCTGGTTTAGGTCTTTGATCTTTATCTGTTATTTTTTTCCTGAATGTACACAAGAGGTTTCTGGATCAGAGATTTGTTATTTATCAGACAGACTATAACCAGTGTCTCAGCTCTTCCCTGTGGGGCAACACAATGAAACCTATGCCAAATGTCCTCCATACACAACGTCTGTGTATTGTAGGCAAATAAGGGAGAAAAGTAACCTTTCTCTGCTTTTTACAAATGGAAAAGAGGCAACTGTCTTCCCTTCTCCTTCTGGGAGAGTTTCATTAAAAATATCATACTCTAAGTCTTTGGAATGTAAATCGATTTCTCTATGAAAAAGATAAGCGCGTTACTTTTCAGTTATACAACTCAGAAATGTCTCCCTGTTTTATTTTTAATTTTTTTAAAGATTTTATGTATTTATTTGATAGAGAGAGCACAAGCAGGGGGAGTGGCAGGCAGAGGCGGAGGGAGAAGCAGGCTCCCCGCAGAGCAGGGGGAGCCCGATGCGGGGCTCCATCCCAGGACCCCCGGATCATGACCTGAGCCAAAGGCAGTTGCTTAACCGACTGAGCCACTCAGGCGCCCAGTGTCTCCCTGTTTTAAGGCCTCATCCCCGTCAAATATAAACACACACCTCCAGGGTTAAGTAAACCTCTCTGGACTTCTTACAATGTATACAATTGTAACTTAATTCCTAAGGGTTGCTTTTAGTCTAGAATCCCAAGTTTCAGGAAAATTTGCCCTGAAAGCGCTAAACTGTGTGGTAACACAAAAACATTTTCTCCATAGTCTCATAGAGGGACATTTTTATAACAAGTCAGTCCTTCAGTAAGACGCACAGTCATAAATTTGTGTCTAATAACAGAACTACAAAATACATGAAAGCAAAAAATAGTAAAGGGTTAAATAGAAAATTCCACGATCATAGTCATGGATTTTAATATATCTCAGCAGTTTCTCTCTCAGCTAGATTTTTCAGAAATCATCAAAGACAGAAAAATCTGAACACTAATGGGGTGCCTGGGTGGCTCAGTCATTAAGCGTCTGCCTTCGGCTCAGGTCATGATCCCAAGGTCCTGGGATCTAGTCCCACATCAGGCTCCCTGCTCAGCGGGAAGCCTGCTTCTCCCTCCCACTCCCCCTGCTTGTGTTCCCTCTCTCGCTAAATAAATAAATAAAATTAAAAAAAAAAAATCTGAACACTATCAACTACTTATTTAAGAATGCTGCTAAATTTCTCTTGAGAAAGGCTACCAGTGAATAAGAATACTTGTTTCCTTAGCTCTTAGCAGCCTTGGGACTTAATATTTTTAAATTTTTTTATTATTTGTTAATCTGATAAGGCAAACTGTGGTACTTACATTTATTTGCATTTCATTAATTGCTAAGTAATTTAACATTTTTTATATGTTTGTCATTTCATATTTTTCTTTTTGTAAGGTACATTGATAATTTTAGGTCTATTTCTGTATTGTTGTGGTCTTTTTTTACTTATAATGTTTTATATTGCAGATGTTTCCCCCTTGTCATTAATTTTTAAGCCATCTTTCTTATATTCTTTAACTTACAGAAGTTAACATGTTTGTGTAGTCAAATCCATCTTTTTTTTTTTAATTTTTATTTCCTTTGGTTTCTGCAACTTATTTTTTGTAATCCTACCAATGCCTATAGTCCATATAGGGCATTATCTCATTTAAAAACTTACCTTATGAAATCAAGGTAGACACCAATGAAGCATTGAAATGGGCCAGGTAATATAATTTCTACCTCTTACGTTCTAACGTCTTATTTAAGTATTTATTATATATTAAATAATTATTTAAGTATTTATTATAATATTGCTCATTCTTATGCAATATAAATTTCTGTGTTCTTTTGGTTCTCAGATCATTCATAATTTCACAAGGCGAATCCAGACCAAAATCAAAGATCTTTTACAGCAAATGGAGGAGGGGCTGAAGACAGCCGACCCACATGATTGCTCTGCTTATACCGGTTGGACAGGTGAGAATGTGGGATACAAGTAATTGGTATGTTCTATTTTGGATTTATAATTATAAGACTTGAATTAAAATTTTTCTTCTTTGAAAATAGTCAAGTTTTATACCCTTCAAATGATACCTTGAACTTCTTCAGTGATGAGTGCTTTGGAGTTTTATTTCTAAGAAATATTTTCTGCTTGAAGTTTGATGTTTAGTATGTCAGATTTTTATAGCATATATGACCTAATATATGGGTATCTATGAAAATGCATAATAAGAGAACACTTGCTCTAGGGTCAGTTTTTTGTTTGCCTTTATTACTTTGATCTTTGGGACAAGTTGTAGTATGTGATTTCTCTGTTATGCATAAACTGTTTAACCCATTGCTTGTACTCATTTGACTCATTTGTACACATAAAGATTTCGATTTTGAATTTAGTGATAATAATTGAATAAGCAACCTGTAGTACACATTACATCAAAAAACTTAATTTCAAAATTAGCTTGCCTTAACTATTCTTTACATTCTTATTATTTTACCATATAGCCCGAACATTGTAATAACTATTTAGGGAGTATAAAAGAAATAAAAGACCTTCTTCTGAGAGATGAGACTGCAGTATGGTTACTGCTAATAACAATTTACGTATCCATTTACAGCCCTTGTTAAGTTTTTATAGTGTAGTCAATGAACAGCATAGACATAAGTATTCATGTTAGAATTACTGAGAACTGATTGATACCTGCTTTTGCAGTGCGCAACCAAACATGATGGCCCTGATCTTTTTTTTGTGTTCATTTTTATATTTATTTCTGTGATGCTTTATTTGTATTTCCCTATTATGAATACAACATTTACATAATGACATTAAAATTAAATTTTTCAAAACTATTAAACTCAGAAAGACATGAAGCTAGTTCAACTTACAGAACCAAAGAAATTTACCTTAAATGTAAATTCAGATAATTTTAGCTAACTTGAATTACAATGCAAAGAAGGATTTTTAAAAAATATTTATTTTAGAGAGAGTGCCTGTGAGTGGGGAGAGGGGCAGAGGGGGAGAGAGAGAGAGAGAACCTCAAGCAGACTCCCTGCTGAGTGCAGAGCCTGATACAAGGCTCGATCTCACAACCCTGAGATCATGACCTGAGCTGAACAAGAGTCAGATGCTCAGCTGACTGAGCCACCCAGGAGCCCCAAGATAATTTTAGCTAACTTGAAGTAAAAAGCAAAGAAGGATATTTTTATTTATATTTATTTATTTATTTTAAGATTTTATTTATTTGAGAGAGAGAAAAAGAGCGTCAGCTGGGGGGAGGGGCAGAGGGAGAAGGAGAAGCAGACACCCACTGAGCAGCGAGCCCAATACAGGACTGGAACCCAATGCAGGACTCAGTCCCAGACGTAGAGATCATGACCCGAGCTAAAGGCAGATGCTCAACCTGACTGCACCACCCAGGCGCCCCAAGAAGGATATTTTTAAAGGAAAAATAACTTAGTTATTTTTTAGGGGAAATCACAGATTTCCCCTAAAAAGTCTTTTACTTAAAACATTTCTTGTTCAAATAGGGGTTTTAAGTCCATGATTAGTAGGTTCTAAATTAGCTATGCATCAGAAACAGAGGGCTTTATAATAACATATTATCAGCCTCCATCCCAGAATGATTACATGAGGATCTCTGGCAGAGGAGTCCAAGAATCAGTATTTCTTAAAAATCCCCATTTGTTGTCATCTTTTGGAATCAATGATAGAGCCATCATGGAGGTATTTGGTGTGAATGGTTAAAAATAATATTTAGGGCTTTGGGATTCAGGTAGCACTATGGAATCTACTTACACCCATACCTCCTATCTTTTCTCCTAAAACTGTACAGTACAAGAAGAATGAATAAAGCACCCACAACTTATTTTTTTTTTAGCAAAATTGTGAGATAGAGAATACACCGAATAATAATGTATGAAAAACAAATAGAATCCAAAATAACTGTAGAAAGTGAGAGTGGTGTCCAGGTGAGGAAGCCAAATGACCCATGGGTGGCAAAATATATTCTGCACTTCCCCCTCTCCCAAATCAATTAATAATTATCCTCGGAAGGATGAGACACACCTCTGGGGGAATTTTTGAGGGCATATCTGAACACGAAGTGGGCAAGGAAGAGAGGCAGAGAAAAATGGTATGGAGAGCATACAGGGAACAGATGTTACAGAATTTTTTTAAACAGCATTATTCAGGAACTTCATCCCTGGTGGCACTGGCTGGTAGTGTAGTCAAAAAGGAAACGTCAGTGAGTCAGTGGTAGGAGCCCTTGTGAAACATAAGGATATGAGAATCAAAGGAAATCTGGTCACCACAAGTCACCATATACAAATAAACTGTCACTTAGTAAGAAGAGGATGCCCTTGAGATTAAAAAAACAGGGAAAGCTATCCTAACGTTTTCCCTCTTTTAGAGAGTCCTCCTGTTAATAGTTGATTCAGAAAAATTCACCTAATTGAAACTTAAGAAAAAATTCAGTTGTATACGTAATACTAGAAACAAAGGAATATCAAATTTTGTCAGTGGAAGAAGAAAAAAACACCAGGAAAATGCCATTACAATGTGGAGAAGAATTGCAGCATTTTCAACATTAATTTTGGAACTTAATCAAGCAATTGTATCACAGAGTGGAAATAAAAGGAACCCAGAAAAGAGATGGCAAGACGATAAGATGATGTGAAATAAGAACTGAAAGAACTAAAAGAAATTGAAGGACAAGAAAAAAATCACTTCAGAAATAAAGTCCAAATGATAAGGGGCTGAAGAAAGAACTGACACTACAGAAAGCACAGCAATACCATAAAAATGAAAAAACATAAAATGAAGAGAGAACTCTAGTTTCTGGTCTGGGAAATGAGTTTAGAAGTTGTCACTGCAGGGCACCTGGGTGGCTCAGTCGGTTAAGCAACTGCCTTCGGCTCAGGTCATGATCCTGGAGTCCCGGGATCAAATCCCACATCAGGCTCCCCGCTCAGTGGGGAGTCTGCTTCTCCCTCTGACCCTCCCCCCTCTCGTGCTATCTCTCACTCTCTCTCTCTCAAATAAATAAATAAAATCTTTAAAAAAAAAAAAAAGTCAGGGCAGAGTAAAGAGCTGAACAAACTGAAAGATAAACAATTCTTAGATCCATTAACGAAGTGAGGTCATAGGGCAGATGTCTACACCAAAAATAGGAGAGATAGACAGGGAGATACAGAAAATCACAATTTACTGGAGCAGAGATCCACACAAAGGAACATCCATGGGAACGAGTGTGGGGATAAGAAATTTAAACCTTAATTGATGAATTGCTAGAGGCTGAGTGTGAACAGTTATGAGAGTTAAATGCCTCTAAATGGACCCAGTTATAAGGACCCTTCACTTTTTCAAGTTTAACTCCAGGAGTTCTCTCGGGTTCTCACTGAGATTGGAGAAGAATCCCTTTGTGCTTCTGGAAGGGCTGGAAAGAGGAACCATTTTGAAATATGTGAGAGCATTGTTTTTCTTCACCAGATGGGCCCTCGGGAGAAACTGTTTCACCAGAACCTAACCTACTGGAGTTTTATTGAAGCCAGACTTCCCTGCAGGAAGGGAAGTACCCAACTCCAGCCCCCTGTAACTGTCCTGTCCAACCTACAGGAAAGAACACTGAAAAGCACTAGTAAAGGTCATAGTCCAGGGGCACACCAAAAGACTGAGACCTAATCATAGGACCATAGAATGCTTCTACTCCCCTATTCCTTACCACCACATTACTAAAGGACGGGTTACTGCAGTTTCTTTTACCCAGTACATTATGTTCACCTTGCAATAAAAATTTACAAGGAATACTAAAAGGCAAAAAAGTAAAACAGAATTAAAACAGTTTGAAGTGACTTAAGTAAACGTCAGACCCAGAATCAGATACGGCAGGAATGTTGACATTATCAAAGCGGGAATTTTCAAATACTATGATTAATAATGCTGAGGATTTTAGTGGAAAAGGAAACATGTAAGAATACATTAATAATGTAAGTAGAGAGATGGAAATTCTTTTTTTATTGTTTTTATTTAAATTCCAATTAACATACAGTAGTATAATATTAGCTTTGATATATAATATAGTGATCCAACATTTCCGTACAACACCCAGTGCTCATCACAACCAGGGTACTCCTTAATCCCCATCACCTGTGTAACCCAACACCCCCACCAACCTCCCTACTGATAACCATCACTTTGTTCCCTGTAGTTAAAAGTCCGTTTCTTTGTTTGCTTTGTTTGTTTTTGCTAAATTGCACATATGAGTGAAATCATATGGTATTTGTTTTTCTCTGACTTATTTTGCTTAACACAATACCCTCTAGCTGCATCCATGTCAATGCAAGTGACAAGATCTCATTCCTTCTTATGGCTGAGTAACATTCCTTTATATATATATATACCACATCTTCTTTATTCATCAGTCGATGGACACTTGGGCTGTGTCCATACTTTGGCTATTATAGATAATACTGCTATAAGCATTGGGGTGCATGTATCCCTTTGAATTAGTATTTCTGTATCTTGTGGGTAAATACCTAGTAGTGCAATTGCTGGGTCGTATAGTAGCTCTATTTTTAACTTCTTAAGGAACCTACATACTGTTCTCCAGATTGGCTGTGCCAGTTTGCTTTCCCACCAGTAGTGCAAGAGGGTTGCCCTTTCTCCACATCCTCACCAGCATCTGTTGCCTCTTGTGTTATTGATTTTATCCGTTCTGACAGGTGTGAGGTGGTATCTCATTATAGTTTTGATTTGCATTTGCCTGATGATCAGTGACGTTGAACATCTTTTCATGTGTTTGTTGGCCATCTGGATGTCTTCTTTGGAGAAATGTCTGTTCATGTTTCTGCTGGGATCTCTGCCCCCCCACACACATTGTTATCAAAAATCTGCCCATGTTTTAATTGGATTGTTTGTCTTTTTGGTGTTGAGTTTTATAAATTCCTTATATATTTTGGACACTAGCCCTTTATCACATATGTCATTTGAAAGTATCTTCTTCCATTCCATTGGTTGCATTTTAGTTTTGTTGATTGTTTCCTTTGCTGTACAGAAGCTTTTTATTTTGATGTAGTCCCAGTAGTTAATTTTTGCTTTTGTCCTTGCTTCAGGAGACATACCTAAAAAGAAGTTGCTATGGCTGATGTCACACGACTTACTGCCTATATTCTCTTCTGGGATTCTTACGGTTTCAGCTCTCACATTTAGGTCTTTCATCGATTTTGAATTTATTTTTGTGTATGATGTAAGAAAATGGTCTGGTTTTATTCTTTGGTTTGTTGCTATCCAGTCTTCCAAGCACCCTTTGTTGAACGGTCTTTTTCCCATTGGACATTCTTCTCCGCTTTGTCAAGGATTAATTGACCATATAGCTGTGGGTTCATTTCTGGGTTTTCCATTCTGTTCCAATGATCTGTGTGTCTGTTTTTGTGTCAGTATCATTCTGTTTTGATTACTACAGCTTTGTAATATAAGTTGAATTGAATTGTGATGCCTCCAGCTTTGCTTTTCTTTTTTAAGGTCACTTTGGCTATTCAGGGTCTTTCGTGATTCCATACAAATTTTAGGATTGTTTGTTCTAGCTCTGAAAAATACTGTTGTCATTTTGATAGAGATTGCATTAAATGTGTAGATTGCTTTGGGTAGTATAGACATTTTAACACTTTGTTCTTCCAATCTATGAACATGAAATATCTTTCCATTTCTTTGTGTCATATTCACTTTATTTCATCAGTGTTTTATAGTTTTCAGAGTACACATCTTTCACCTTTTTGGTTAGGTTTATTCCTAGGTATCTTATTATGTTTGGTGTAAACTGTAAATGGGATTCATTCCTTAATTTCTCTTTCTGCTGCGTCATTATTGGTGTGTAGAAATGCAACAGATTTCTGTACGTTTATTATGTATCCTACAACTTTACTGAATTCTTGTGTCAGTTTGAGCAATTTTTTGGTGGAGTCTTTTGGATTTTCTATATAAAGTATCATGTCATCTGGAAATAGCGAAAGTTTGACTTCTTCCTTGCCAATTTGGTTGCCTTTTATTTCTTTTTCTTATCTAATTACTGTGGCTAGGATTTCCAGTACTGTTATAAATAACAGTGGTGAGAGTGGACGTCCTTGCCTTGTTCCTGACCATTAAGGAAACGCTCTCAGATTTTCCCCATTGTGGATGATATTAGCAGATGATATTTTCCATAGATGGCCTTTATTATCTTGAGGTATGTTCCCTCTAAAACTACTTTGCTGAGGGTTTTTATCATGAATGGATGTACTTTGTCAAATGCTTGTTCTGCAGAAGATCCAATGGTTCTTATCCTTTCTTTTATTAATGTGATGTATCATGCTGATTTATTTGTAAATATTCAACCACCCTTACAAGCCAGGAATAAATCCAGCTTGATGGTGGTGAATGGATTAGGTCGGATTGGATGAATCGGTGAATGGATTTTGTTGGATTAGGTCGGCTCCTATTTTATTGAGAATTTCTGTATCCATTCTCATCAGGGATATTGGCCTATAGTTCTCTTTTTTAGTGGAATTCTTACCTGGCTTTGGTAGCAGGGTATTGCCGGCCTCACAAGATGAAGTTGGAAGTTCTCCTTCCATTTCTATTTTTCGGAATAGTTTGAGAAGAATAAGTATTAACTCTTCTTTAAAAGTTGGGCAAAATTCTCCTATGAAACCACCTGGTCCTAGACTTCTATTTGTTAGGAGATTTTTGATTACTGATTCAATTTCTCTGCTGGTTATTGGTCTGTTCATATTTTCTATTTCTTCCTGTTTCAGCTTTGGTAGTTTATGTGTTTCTAGAAATTTATCCGTTTCTCCCAGGTTGTTCATTTTTTTTGGCATATACATTTCATAATAGTTTGTATTTCTGTGGTATTAGTTGTTATTTGTCCTCTCTCATTTCTGATTTTATTTATTTGGATCCTTTCTCTTTTCTTTTTGATAAGTTTGGCTAGGGGTTTATCAACTTTATTAATATTTTCAAAGAACTCTTGTTTTTTGTTGTTGGTGTTTAGTTTCTATATCATTTATTTCTGCTCACATCTTTATTATTTCCTTTATTCTGCTGGCTTTAGGCTTCGTTTGTTGTTCTTTTTCTAGCTCCTTCAGTTAGGTTATGTTGTTTCTTTGAGATATTTCTTCATTCTTGAGGTAGACATATATTGCTATACACTTCTCTCTTAGGACAGCTTTTGCTGCATCTTAAAGGTTTTGGACTGTTATGTTTTAATTTTCATTTGATTCCATTACTTCTTTGTTTTGTTTTGTTTTTTAAGATTTTATTTATTTATTGAGAGAGAGAGAAATAGTGAGAAAGAGCACAAGTGGGGGTGGGGAGAGGGAGAAGCAGTTTTTCCACTGAACAGGGAGCCTGATGCAGGGCTTGATCCCAGGACCCTGGGATCATGACCTGAGCTGAAGGTAGACACTTAACCGACTGAGCCACCCAGGCGCCCCCCCCCCATGTACTTCTTTGATTTCCTGGTTCACTCATTCATTGCTTAGTAGCATGTTGTTTAACCTCCATGTATTTATGGTCATTCAAGATTTTTTTCTTCTTGTTCACTTCTAGTGTCATAGTGTTGTGGTCAGAAAAGGGGCATGGTATGACTTCAGTCTTTTTGTGTTTGTTGAAGCCTGTTGTGTGATCTAATACATGAAAAATTGTTTTATATATTTGGGTGCTCCCATGTTGGGTGTATAAATATTTACAATTATTATATCTTCTTATTGGATTGTCCCCTTTATGATTATATAGTCCCCTTCTTTTTTTTTTTTCTTTCAATTTCAGTCTTAATGAACATGCAGTGCAATATTGGTTTATGGAGTAGAATTCACTGATTCATTCACTTACATACAACAACCAGTGATCATCACAACAATTGCCCTCTTTAATCTCCATCACCTGTCTAGCCCATCCTGCCCTCTTTCCTCCATCAACCCTCAGTTTGTTCTCTATTGTTAAGAGTCATTTATGACTTGTTTCACTCTCACCTTTTTTTCTTGCCCTGTCCCATATGTTTGTTTTCTTACTTGAATTCCATATATGAGTGAGATCCTATGGTATTTGTCTTTCTCTGACCTGTTTCACTTAGAATAATACACTGGAGCTCCATCCACATTGTTGCAAATGGCAAGATTTCATTCTTTTTGATGGCTGAATAATATTTTTTTCCATTTTACATATAACTCACACCTTCTTTATCCATTCATCAAATGATGGACATTTGGGCTCTTTCCATAGTTTGGCTATTGTTGATAATGCTGCCATAAATATTGGGGTGCATGTGCCCTTTCAAATCTGTATTTTTGTATCCTTTGGGTAAATACCTAGTAGTATAATTACTGCCTCGTAGGGGTACTTCTATTTTTAACTTTTTAAGGAACCTTCAAACTGTTCAGATTGGCTGTGCCAGTTTGCATTCCCACCAACAGTGCAAGAGGGTTCCCCTTTCTCCGTGTTCTCACCAACATTTGTTGTTTCCTGTGTTGTTAATTTTAGTCATTCTGACAGGTGTGAGGTAGTATCTCATCATAGTTTTGATTGTAGTTCCCTGTTGATGATTGATGTTGAGCATCTTTTCATGTGTCTGTAAGCCATCTGGATGTCTTCTTTGGAAAACTGTCTGTTCATGTCTTCTGCCCATTTTTTTCTTTTTCTTTCTTCTTTTCTTTTTTTTTTTTAATTTAGAGAGAGAGAGAGCAGGAGCAGGAGGGGCAGAGGGAGAGGGAGAGAGAATCTGAAGCAGAATCCAAGCTGAACACAGAGCCTGAAGCGGGGCTTGATCTCACAACCCTGAGACCACAACCTGAGCCAAAACTGAAAGTTGGACACTTAAGCGAATGTGCCACCCAGGCACCCTGTCTTCTCCCTATTTCTTAACTGGAATATTTGTTTTTTGGATGTTGAGTTTGATAAGCTCTTTATAGATTTTGGATACTAACGCCTTATCAGATATATCATTTGCAAATATCTTCTCCCATTTCGCCAGCTGCCTTTTAATTTTGTTGATTGTTTCCTTTGCTGTGCAGAAGGTTATATCTTGATGAATCCTAATAATTCATTTTTGCTTTTGTTTCCCTTGCCTCCGGCAACGTGTCTAATAAATAAGTTGCTATGGCTGAGCTCAGAGAGGTTTCTGCCTGTGCTTTCCTCTAGGATTTTGATGATTTCCTGTCTCACATTTAGGTGTTCCATCCATTTTTAATTTATTTTTGTGTATGGTGTAAGAAAGTGGTCCAGTTTCGTTCCTTTGAATGTGGCTGTCCTGTTTTCCCAACACCATTTGTTGAACAGAATTTTTCCCATTGGATCTTCTTTCCTGCTCTGGCAAAGATTAATTGACCGTATAGCTGTGGGTCCATTTCTGGTTTCTCTATCTGTCCCATTGATCTATGTGTCTGATTTTGTGCCAGTACCATACTGTCTTTATGATTGCAGCTTTGTAAAATAGCTTGAAATCTGGAATAAGTGATACCTCCAGTTTTGTTTTTATCAGAATTGCTTCGGCTATTTGGGGTCTTTTCTGGTTCCATACACATTTTAATATTTTATTCTAGCTCCGTGAGAAATGCTGGTGGTATGTAGATTGCTTTGGGTAGCATAGCCAAAACATTTTAACAATGTTTGTTCTTCCAGTCCCTGAGCATGGAAAGCTTTCCATTTCTTTGTGTCCTTTTCAATTTATTTCATAAGTGATCTATAGTTTTCAGAATACAAATTTTTTATCACTTTACTTAGGTTTATTCCTAGGTATCTTATTTGGGGGGGGCATTACACATGGGATCGATTCCCTGATTTCTTTTTTTGCTGCTTTGATATTGGTGTATAGAAATGCAATAGATTTGTGCACATTGATTTTATATTCTGCAATACTGATGAATGCACATATTAGTTCTAGTGATTTTTTGGTGGAGTCTTTCAGATTTTCTTTTTCTTTTTTTTTTTTTTAAGACTTTATTTATTTGAGAGAGAGGGCAAGTCTGTGCACAGAGTGAGAGGGAGAAGCAGACTCCGCTGAGCAGGGAGCTCGATCCCAGGACTCCAGGATCATGACCCGAGCTGAAGGCAGAGGCTTAACCAACTGAGCCACCCAGGTTCCCCGTCTTTTGGATTTTCTACATAGATTTTCTCTATGTCATCTGCAAAGAGTGAAAGTTTGACTTTTTCCTTGCAATTTGGATGCTTTTTATTTTTGTTTTCTGATTGCTGAGGCTTAGACTGCCAGTCCTATGTTAAATAGTAATGGGGACAGTGGAAATCCCTCTCTTGTTCCTGACAGTAGGGGAAAAGCTCTCAGTTTTTCCCCATTGAGGATAATATTAGCTGTGAGTCTTTCGTATATGGCCTTTATGATGGTGGGGTATGTTCCATCTATCCCTACTTTGTTGAGAGTTTTTATCCAGAATGGATGCTGCATTTTGTCAAATGCTTCTTCTGCATCTATTGACAGGATCACATAGTTCTCATCCTTTTATTAATGAGGTGTATTGTGTTGACTGATTTGCGAATATTGAACCACCTCTGCAGCCCAGGAATAAATCCCACTTGATCTTGGTGAATAATTCTTTTAATGTACTGTTGGATTTGATGTGCTAGTATCTTGTTGAGAATTTTTGTATCCATGTTCATCAGGAATATTGGTCTGTAATTCTTTTTAGTGTCTTTGTCTGGTTTTGGGATCAAGGTAGTGCTGGCTTCATAGAATGAATGGAACTTTTCCTTCCATTTCTATTTTTGGGAACAGTTTGAGTATTCACATTTAAATGTTTGGTAGAATTCCCCTGGGAATCTGTCCGGCCCAAGACTTTGTGTGTTGGGAGATTTTTTGATGACTGATTCAGTTTCTTTGCTGGTTATTGATCTGTTCAAATTTTCTATTTCTTCCTGTTTTAGATTTGATAGTTTGTAGGTTTCTAGGACTTTGTCCATTTCTTCCAGGTTGCCTAGTTTGTTGGCATATGATTTTTCATAGTATTCTCTTATAATTGTTTGTATTTCTGTGTTGTTAGTTATGATCTCTCTGCTTTCATTCATGATTTCATGTATTTGGGTCCTTTCTCTTTTCTTTCTGATAAATCTGGCTAGGGGTTTATCAATTTTATTAATTCTCTCGAGGAACCAGCTCTTGTTAAATTGTTCTACTGATTTTTTTTTGTTTCTATATCGTTTATTTCTGCACTCATGTTTATTATTTCCCTTTTGCTGGCTTTAGGCTTTATTTGCTATTCCTTTTCTAGTTCCTTTAAGTGTAAGGTTTTTTTGTGTATATTTGAGATTTTTCTTGCTTCTTGAGGTATGCCTGTATTGCAATATACTTCTCTCTTAGTCTTTGCTGCGTCCCAAAGGTTTTTAAATGTCTTTTCATTTTCATTTGGTTCCATATATTTTTTTTATTCTTTCTTTAATATCCTGGTTAAGCCATTCATTTTTTAATAGGATGTTCTTTAACCTCCATGTATTTGTGGTCTTTCCAGTTTTTTTCTTGTGATTGACTTCTAGTTTCATAGCATTGTGGTCTGAAAATATGCATGATATGATCTCAGTCTTTTTGTACTTGTTGAGGGTTGATTTGTGACCCTGTATATGATCTATTCTGGAGAATGTTCCATGTAAACTCAAAGAATGTGTATTCTGCTGCTTTAGGATGAAATGTTCTGAAACTATCTATTAAGTTCATCTGATCCAGCGTGTTATTCAAAGCCATTGTTTCTTTGTTGATTTTCTGCTTAGATGAGGTGTCCATTGCTGTTAGTGGGGTGTTAAAGTCTCCTTTTATTGTATTGTTATCAATGAGTTTCTTTATGTTTATTATTAATTGTTTTACATATTTGGATGTTCCAAGTTGGGGGCATAAATATTTATAATTGTTAGATCTTCTTGATGGATATAGATCCCTTCATTTTGATATACTGCCCTTCTTTGTCTCTTGTTACAGTTTTTATTTTAAAGTCGATTTTGTCTGATATAAGTATGGCTACTCCCAGCTTTCTTTTGATGCCCATTAGCATGATACATGGTTCTGCATTTCTCACTTCCTATCTGCAGGTGTCTGCACTCTATGATCAGGAAGCTTAGTGCGAGCAAGTTGTTCGTGCTGGTCTTCTGGAGGAGAGGTCGGCTGTGCTGATTCTCAGGCTGACTTGTTTCAGTGGAAATGCACCTCCAGGGCACGGGGTGCAGGGCTTGGTGTAAGCAGCTCCGGCCTCCACTAGGTGGTGCTGTTTTCCTCCCTGAAGGCTTTCAGCACTGATGGGTAGGATGAATATGGCAGTATCCCACTTTCTAGCCTGGGAGGTGAAAGTTCATGCCCACACTCTTCAGTGAGGCCTCACAGAAGAACAGTCAATCACTCTTGTGTCCTCTGTTTTCATCAGAACCCTACATTCACCTTGCCTGTGTCTGAGGTTTTTCTTCCTCAGGTGCAAAACTGAGTTTCAAAACTCCAAATTTTATCGACTTCTCTAGCGCAGATCCATACTGTTCCTCCAGGGAAGGGTGTCACCATGCTTTTGCCATTTGCTGGGCCATGCCAGGAAAGTGGTCACACAACCATCCAGCCTTTCTAAATTTATGTCCAAACAGAGCAGAAAACTGGCACCAACACTCGCTGTTCTCAGCTGGCTGCCATACTCCAGTGCCTGGGAACAATGCAGCACTTAGGCACCACCCGTTCTTGCAAACCAAGGGATCCTCAGACCACGGTGTCACACCTGGGATTCTGCCCCACTTCACACCTGAGCACCTTTGAGCCTGGCATGTTCCCCACTGTAGCAGACTTCTGAAAGTTCAGATTTTGCTTATAATGCTTTGTGGTAGCTTCTGTGAGTAGGCTTCCTCCCTGCCACTGTTTCCATAGCTTTATCTCTCCCAGTTCAACTCTCCGCACCTCCTAACCTCCAAAAGATGGTCGCTTTTCTGCTTGTAGACTTGCAGTTTTCGTTCTCTCAGACTTCTGACTGATTTCTTGGGTGTTCAGAATGATTTGATAAATATCTAGCTGTGTCTGAGGGACGACACAAGCTTAGGGTCCCCCTAATCTTTTGCCACCTTAACTCCTACCCTATAGTGTCCTTCTTTGTCTCTTATTACAGTCTTGGGTTTAAAATCTAGTTTGATATAAATATTGCTAACTCTGGCTTTCTTTTGTCATCTCTTTGCATTATAAATATTTCTCCGTCCCTTCACTTTCCGTCCCTTCACTTTCAATGTACATGTCACTTTAGATCTAAAGTGAGTCCTTTCAATTATATGGTTCCACTTATATGTGGAATATAAGAATTAGTGCGGAGGATCATAGGGGAAGGGAGGGAAAACTGAATGGGAAGAAATCAGAGAGGGAGACAGACCATGAGAGACTCTGGACTTCGGGAACCAAACTGAGGGTTGTGGAAAGGGAGGTGGGTGGGGGATGGGGTAACTGGGTGATGGGCATTAAGGAGGGCACGTGATGTGATGAGCACTGGGTGTTATGCGCAACTGATGAATCATTGAACACTACATCAACAACTAATTATGTACTATATGTTGGCTACTTGAATTTATATAAAATAAAGTCAGTCTTTTGTAGGCAGCATATGATGAGTCTTGTTTTTTTTTTTTAATGCGTTCTGTTACTCTGTGTCTGTGGATTGGAGCATTTAGTCCATTTACAAATATTCAGAGTAATTATTGATAGATAATGTATTTAGTGCCATTTTATTACTTGTTTTGTCATTCTTTCTAGAGATTTTTTTTCTAATCTTTTCTTGTATTTTTCAATTTTGGTCTCTCCTTTCCACTCAAAAAGTCCCCTTTAATGTTTCTTGCAGGGCTGGTTTAGTGGTTTTAGTTTTTGTCTGGAAAACTCTTTATCTCTCCTTCTAGTCTGAATGATAGCTTTGCTTGATAGATTATTCCTGGCTGCATACTTTTCCCATTCAGCATGTTGAATGTATCATTCCACTCCCATCTGGCTTGCCATGTTTCTGTTGAAAAAAAATCTCCTGCTAGCCTTATGGGGTTTCCCTTGTAAGTCAAAGACTTTTTTTGTCTCACTGCTTTTAAGATTTTTTTCTTTATCAATATGTTTTGCAAATATAGTTACAGTATGTCTTGGTATTGACCTTCTTTTGTTGATTTTGCTCAGGGTTCTCTGTGCCTCCTGTATCTGGCTTTCTGTTTTCTACCCCAATTTAGGGACGTTTTCAGCTATTATTTTTTCAAATAAATTTTCTTTCCCCTTTTCTTTCTCTTCTTCTGGGACCTCTATAATAAAGATATTACTACATTTGATGGAGTTACTGAGTTCCCTAAATCTATTCTCATGTTGCATAATTCTCCTTTTTCTCTTTCATGCAGCTTCATTTCTTTCCGTTACATTGTCTTCTGGGTCATTAGTTTGTTCCTCTACTTCTTCCAGCCTGCTCTTTATTTCTTAATTGTGTTTCTGATCTCTTTTATTGCACTCTTCATCTCTGATTGATTCTTTTTTAACTTTTGTCTCTATGGTAAGGATCTCACTGATGTCTTCTGTGCTTTGCCCCAAGCCCAGTGAGTATCCTTATAATCATTGCTTTAAATTCTCCATCAGGCATGTTACTTATATCTGTTTCACTTAGATCTCTGGCCATGGCCTTATCTTGTTCATTTGTGACAAATTCTTCTGTCTTCGCATTTTGTCTAAATCTCTGCCTTCTTCTGTGTGTTAGAAAAGCCATTTATGTTTCATGCTCCTGAATGTAATGGCCTTATGAAAAGTGTTCATGTAGTGCCCAAGGCCTGGCACTTCAGGGAGTGTGTCTGGTGTGTGCTGCATGCACTGTACTGATGTTTTTGGCTTCTCTGTCCTTCAGACCAGTCGCTTGCAGAGGCTGTCCTTGCCTGCTGTGAGCAGTGTTTGGTGCCTGGCCTGAATGTGGCAAGTTTTAACTAGGCGTGCTCTTCTGCTTTTGAAATGAAGCCTGTCACTACCTCCACTGGAACTGAGGCCCTGCGGAACTCCCTGTTTGGGAGAGGTGATGTGGGCATGAGTTTTTGCTGGTCTTTGGAGGAAGGACCCACTGGGACTGAAGGAAGTGTGACTGGAAGGGCAGTCTCACCAGAGCACAGGGGGGTAGGGCTTCTTGGTGCAAAAGTTAGGCAGCCAGTGTTTGCCACTGCACTGCTTCCTACAAGTGACTCTCTTTATGCTTCAGGTCAGGAGAGAGAAATGGCACCAGCTAGCTCCTTTGTTCCTGGAGAGGCATCCGCTTAAATACAGCTCTTCAGGGGCATGTTCCAAGAAGAGCAAATAATCTCTCCACTGTGTGCCCCAGACACTCTTCAGATCCGTTTCCATGCTGTCTGTCCCTCAGGTTGTTTGCTTGTCTTCCTTCTAGGATTTGGACAGTGCCCTCTGGGCTCTATTGCAGCCAAGTCCGCTGACCTCTAAAACAACAGATTTTAAGCCCTGCTGATTTCAAGAACTCACGAAATTTAGCCCCTCTCATTTTCCAAGTCAGTGGCTTTGGGGAAATGTTTTTTGTCCGTCCCCCTGTGTGCTCCTCTCTCTTGCCCTTCTCTGCCGCCTCTGCTCCCTCCCTCCCACAACACTCATGATCGGTTTCTCCCCTAAACCATGTCTCTGCACTTCCTACCTCTTCGATGTGGCCTCTTTTCTTCCCTTCGTTTTGGAGTTTGTTCCTTCAGTCTTCAGGTTGATTTCTGAGGTGTTCAGGATGATTCAATAGTTACCTAGTTGTATTTTTCAGGTGAGGCAAGTCTAGGGTCTGCCTACTCCACCGCCATCTTTGAAACCCTAGGAGAGATGGAAATTCTAAGAAAGAATAAAACAGAAATGCTTAGAAATCAAATGTACTATAACAGAAATGAAGAATTCCTTTGATAGGTTTATTATAGACAAGACACAATTAAGGAAAGAATTAGTGACCTTGAGAATGACATAGAAACTTCCAAAACTGAAAATGAAATTGAAAAAAAGTCTAAAAAATATCCAATAGAGAATATTCAAGTACTGTGGGACAGTGACAAAAGGCATAACATATATGAAATGGGAATATCAGAAGGAGAAGGAACAGAGAAAAAAACAGGAGCAATATTTAAAGCTATAGTGACTGACAGTTTCTAGAAATTAACATCAGACACCAAACCATAAATCCAGGAAGCTCAGAGAACACCAAATAGGATAGATGCCCTCCAACCAAAAAAAAAAACCTCCACAGGTAGACCAAAAATAAAAAACTTCACATAGGCCTATTATACTCAAACTTCATAAAACCATAAATAATCTTCAAAGACAGAAGGAAAAAAAATGTCCTACTTATAGCAGAGCAAAAATAAGAATTACACCAGACTTCTTTTCAGCAACCATGTAAGCAAGGTGAGGGTGGAGTGACGTATATAAAATACTGAGAGGAAAGAATCAGGGTCCTAGAATTCTGTAACCTCCTCGGTTAGCCTTACAAAGTTAGTGAAAAATAAAAACCTCAAACAAAAATTAAGGGAATTTATTGCCAGTAGACCTACCTGCAAGAATGTTGAAACAAGTTATTTTGAGAAGGAAATGATATAGGTCAGAAACTTGGATCTACATAAAGAAAAGAACATCAGAGAATGAATAAGTGAAAGTGGAATAATAATTTTTATTTTTTTATTCTTAATTACTCTAATGGGTCAAACTCTATGTTCAAAATAACATTTGTGTAAAATATTTGTTCAAAATAATAACATTACTCAATCATGCATGTTTATGTGATATATATGCTTAAATGTGTGTAATATATATAAGTAAATTGAATGACATCGAGATACAAGGGACGAGAGGGAGGAATTAGGAATATTTTGTTATTATGAGGTGCTGGCTCTATCCTTGAAATGATACAGTGTGATATGAGAGTGGAGTGGGATTAAATAAGAAAAATCACATCATCATATCAATAAATGCAGAAAAACATTTGACAAAATCTACCACCTATTCTTGATAGGAAATCTCTAGAAACTTAGGAATAGTTCTTCTATTTAGTGAAGAACATCCACAAAGAGCCTAAAACTAACATCATATTTAATGATAAGACACTTGAAGCTTTCCTGCTAAGGTCAGCAACAAGACAAGAAGGTTCTCTCTCACAACCACTTTCATCATTGTACCAGAAGTTCTAACTAATGCAATAAGACTGTAAAAGGAAATAAAAAGGTATACAAATTGGGAAGGAAGAAATAAAACTGTCTTTGCAGATGACATGATCATTCTATGCAGAAAATCAGAAATACCAAAAAAAAGTCAAGCAGTTATTGCAAGGTTACAGGATATGAGGTTAATATAGAAAAGTGAGTCACTTTCCTATGTAAGTGCAATGAGTAAGTGGTATTTGAAATTAAAAACAATGCCATTTGTGATCATTTTGGCAGCACATATACTAAAGTTGGAACGATACAGAGAAGATTAGCATGGCCCCTGCGCAGGGATGACACACACATTCATGAAGCAGTCCATTAAAAAAAAAAAAAAACACAATACCATTCATATTAGCAGTCTGCCCCAAATGAAATGGTTAGGTATGAATGTAACAAAATATGTACAAAGTTTGTGTGAGGTAAACTACAAAATCACAACATATCTAAAAGGCCCTCACCAAAAAAGATAATACAGATGTGAAGTAAGTATATGAAAAGATGTTCAGCATCGTATGTTATTAGGGAATTGACAAACTCCAAAACACTGACAATACCAATTCCTGATGACAATGTGCAGCAGCCAGAGCTTTCACTTATTGCTAGTATATATTTATATTCTTTTTTTTTATTCTAAAGAATTTTGAGATAAACAGAAGAGTATGCAATGAGACTGAATGGGGACATTAAAGAGTAACATAAAGTTGCCATCTGGCCCTTTACAAGAAAAGGGGGGGTGGCCAACCCTGTAGTAGAGGACCATATCCAAGATATGATTGAGGGAACGTAGGCACAAACTTATAGTGACATTGATTACTTTTAATTATATAATTAAGATCCAAACAGAAGTTTGCAGATAGGGGAAGCAGGTACAGAAACATTATAAATGAGGTAGATAAACCATTGAAACAGGAAATTTTAGAAGCCACACTCCTTTTCACCATGTATAAATTTATTTCACAATGTAAATGAAATGGATAATTCTCTGTGAATACATAATCTACCAAACCTCACCCCAGGAGAGGTGTAATGTCTAAATAGACAAACTTCCAAATAAAAACTTGAGAATGTTGTTCAAGATCTACCCCCAAAATTTCACTGGGAAATTTTACCAAACCTTGGAAGAACAGGAAATCCAAGGAGAATGGCATCAGCAAGCTGGTGGAACAGGAGTTTTCTACCATCTTTACCCCAAAGAACACTGATGGTGGCAATCACACACAGGTGAGAGTACCTTTGTGGGACCCAGGAATCCAGGAGAGAACTTCCAGCACACCACTGGGAGGACAAAAAAATCTTGAGATTGGGAACACTGAAGAGAGTAAGCAGAACAGTTTCACTTTTGCTATGTCACCCCATTTCCAAGGTGACACAGCTCAGTGCGAAAAGACGAACTTGGCCTGCAGTTTCTCCCACAGGGAAGAGTGAGAGCATGTGAGTGAGCTTCCTACTTCCCCAGCTGTGAAGGATGCTGTCAAAGACACTTCTCTCTCACTCTTTCACAATACAGGGGTGATCTACATGACTGAGGGGCAGGGAGAGACTGGGAGCATAACAGCCAGTGTTCAGAACTCAACAAGGAACACAGATCTTACTAATCACACACTCCATTAGGAAGCCTGGCCACTAGCTGATGGGAACACTTGACCTGTGAATCCCCCCATCTGACCCACGGGCATCTCTGACATTTCATTCTCCTTACCCACATGGTGCTCCACCCTATAACTGCAGAGTACAAGTCTTTGAGGACAGTTAGAATAAGTAGAAAGCCAGCTCAACCCTGTTGAAGTGAAAGAGAACATACAAACTTGGGCATTTAGCACTGCTGTAGGGAAAGCAAACAGGAGACTCATAGCATGTAGCCTGGCTTCGTGGAATTAGGAGAAGGCATACAATCATAAGAATTCACTCCTAAGAGGGGACAAGAAGTTTGGAGTAGGCATATTCGTAGAGAAGGTATGATAAAGCCTCAGAATCCCTAGCAGGGCTGACAGAAGGCATTTTTCCCCCCGAAGGCAGTTAGTAAAGACTGGAGGAGGTGAGTAGTTCTTCAAATGCTAAGACGACAATGTAAGGCTTAAAGAAACATGAAAAATCAAAGAAATAATACCAGTAAAGGAACAAAATAATATTCTAGTAACTACTCCAAAAGAAATGGAGATCTACAATTTGCTTGAGAAAGAATTCAAATTAGTTGTTTTGAAGAAGCTCAGTGAGCTTCCAGAAAACACAGAAAGACACCCCAGCAAAATCAGGAAAACAATATATAAAACAAGAAGTTTAACAGAGAGATAGAAATCATAAAAACAAAACAAAACAAAAGAACCAAAGAGTAATTGGGGAGCTGAAGAATACAATGAATGAAATGAAAATAATGCAATAGAAAGCATCAGCAGTAGAAAGAAACAGAACAAAAGACTCTGTGAACTTGAAGACACGTAATTTATAATTATAAAGTCAGAGGAGAAAAAAGTAAAAAGAATGAAGAAAAAGTGAAGAAAGCCTATGTGAATTATGGGATATCATCAAGTGAAACAATGCATACGCATTAGAGGAATCACCGAAGGACAAAGAGGGAGAAAAGACAGAAAGCTTATTTGAAGAAATAATGGCTGACAGTTTTCCAAATCTGCGGAGAGAAATGAGCATCAAAGTTCATGAAGCCTGTAATTCCCGTATATTTTCAACCCAAAGAGTACTTCACTGAGACACATTATAATAAAATGTCTAAAATCAAAGACACAGATAATTTTGTAATTTTGAAAGCAGCAAGAGACAAAAAACTCCTTATGTCAAAGGAACACCCATCAACCTACCAGTGGATTTCTCAGCAAAAACCTTATAGGCTGGGAGGAGAGTAGGTTGATATATTTGGTCCTTAAAGGATAAAAATACCAAGTAAAAATACTATACCCAGCAAAGCTGTCCTTCCAAAATGAAGGAGAGACAAAGATTTCCACAGACAGACAAAAGCTGAGGGAGTTCATTACCACAAGACCTGCCTTCCAGGAAATGCTGAAATTAGTTCTTTATGTTGAAATGAAAGGATGCAAACATGAAAATATAAAACACTGATAAAGCAAGTGTATAGTCAAACTCAGGCACTGTAATAATGTAGATCACTTTACCACAAAAGTTAAAGGACAAAAATATTAGTCATACTATAGCTATGGCATTTTTAAACGCATATACAATATAGAATATGTAAATTGTGACATTAGAAACAAAATGTTGAAGGGAGTAGAGTTTTTGTATGAGGTCAGAGTTAGCTTATCAGCTGAAAATAGAATGTTATATGTTATAGAAACCATAAGGGAAAAACTTATAGTAGTATTCAAGCAATTTTTAAAAAGGAACCAAAGTGTACCAATACAGAGAATCATCAGATTACAAGGGAAGACAGCAAAAGAGGAAGAAAGAAAATATAAAATAGCCAGAATATGAATAAAATGACGTGTAAGACCTTACATATTAGTAAGTACTTTAAATGGGTTATCAAACCAAAAGAAATAGAGTGATTGAATGGATAAAAAGCAAGACCTAACTATATGCTGCTTACAAGAGACTCACGTCAGCTTTAATGGACTGCTGAAAGTGAAAGAGCTGAAAGTAAAGAGATGGAAAAAATAACATTTGATGCAAATGAAAACCAAAATAGAGCAGGGGTGGATATACTTATGAAGAAATACACTTCAACTTCAAAAACTTTAACAAGAGACAAAGATGGTTATTATGTAATGATAAAGGAGTTAGTTCATCAAGAGGAAATACCAAATATATACATGTACCCGGAGCAGTTAGGGAAGAAAAAGAAATAAAAGCTATCCAGATCAGAAAGAAAAAGTGAAATTGTTTCTGTTTGCAGGTAACATGATCTTGTATACAGAAAACCCTAAAGATCCTACCAAAAAATTGTTAAAACTGATGAACAAATTCAGTACAAAATTAATATACAAAAATCAGTTGTGTTTCTATAGACTAACAGTAAACTATTAGAGAAAGAAATTAAGAAAACAATTCCATTTATAATAGCATCAAAGAAAAGTCCTTAGGAATAAATTTAATCAAGGAGGGGAAAGACCTATATGCTAAAAATTGTAGGACATTGATAAAAGAATTGAAGAAGATGCAGATAAATGGAACAATATCCCATTGTTGTGGATTGGAAGTATTAATGTTATTAAAATATTCATGCTTCCCAAAGAGATCTATAGATAATATAATCTCTATTAAATTTTTTGGTATTTTTCACAGAAATTGAAAGAAAAAATCCTAAAATTTGCATAGAACTACGAAACAACCAGAATAACAATAGCAGTCTTCAGAAAGAACAAAGCTGGAGGTATCACACTTCTGATCTCAGAATATATTGCAGAGGTATAGTAATCAAAACAATATGGTACTGGCATGAAAACAGACACATAGCAGAATGGGACACAATAGAGAGCCCAGAAATAAACCCAGCATAAATGGTTAATAATCCTTGACAAAGGGAACAAGAACACACAGTGGAGAAAAATCATCTCTTCAATAAATCATATTGGGAAAACTGGAGAGTCATATGCAAAAGAATGAAACTGGACCTCTGTCTTATACCACTCTCAAAAATTAACCCAAAATGGATTAGAGACTTTAAATGTAATGCCTGAAACCATGAAACTCTAAGGAGAATACATAGGGGTAAAGCTCCTTGACAGGGGTCTTGGCAATGGTTATTTGTATACCCAAAGCTTAGGCAACAAAAGAAAAAATAAACAAGGGGGACTACATCAAACTAAAAAGTTCTGCACGGCAAGGGAAGCAATTAATAAAAAAGGTAGCTTACAGAACGGGAGAAAATGTTTGCAAACCATATTTATGCTAAAGGGTCATTGTCCAAAATATATAAAAAATTTATACAACTCAATAGTAAAAATGATCATCATCATCATCCAATTTAAAAAATGGGCCAAGGACCAAAGAAGGCAAATCAAGACCATAATGAGATATCACCTCACACCTGTTAACATGGCTTTTAATTAAAGATAGAAGAGATGACAAATGTTGGCAAGGATGTGGAGAAAGGGGAACCCTAGTACACTTTTGGTGAGAATGTAAATGTAAAAAATTAAAAATAGAACTACCAGATGATCCAGCAATTCTACTTCTGGGTATTTTTCCACGGGGAGAAAACTTAACTCGAAAAGATACATGCACCCCTGTGTTCATTGCATCATTCACAATAGCCAAAATACGGAAACAACCTTAGTATCCACCAGTGGTTGAATGGATAAAGAAGTTGTGGTATTTTTTATCTATTTCTATCTATATTTACATGTACCTGTACATCTGTATCTGTACCTACATCTATGTGGATGTAATGAAACAGCCATGAGAAAGAACACAATCCTGTCATTGGTGACAACATGGACGGTCCTAGAGGACATTATGCTACGTGAAATAAACCAGACGGAACCATGATCTCACATATATATGAAGTCTTAAAAAAAAACAAATGAACTAACAGAAACAGAGTTGAATGGTGATTACCACAGGTTGCGGGGTGGGAAAAATGGAAGAGATGGTGGTCAAAGAGTACAAACCTTCAGGTACAAGATATAGCAGTTCTTTAGGTCTAATGTAGAGCATTATGACTATGGTTCATGATGCTGTATTGCACACTTGTAATTTGCCAAGAGAGTAGATCTTAAGTGTTCTCATCACACACATTAAATAAATGGTATGTGAGGTGATGGAGTTGTTAACCTGAGGGTGGTAATATTTTCACAGTGCATAAATATATCAAAGCACTCTGTTGTACACTTACATATACAGTTTTGTCACTTATACCTTAATAAAACTAGGGGGAAGCAAACAATAAACTAATTAAGAGACAGTTTCTTTCAAAGAACAGGATATGCCAGTGCTACTCTTTTTGTGGGACTACATCAAAATAAAAAGCTTCTACACAGCAAAGGAAACAGTCAACAAAACCAAAAGACAGCGTACAGAATGGGAGGTATTTGCAAATGACTTATCTGATAAAGGGATAGTATCCAAAATATGTCAAGAATTTACACAACTCATGGCACCTGGGTGGCTCAGTCAGTTAAGCATCTGCCTTTGGCTCAGGTCATGATCCCAGGGTCCTGGGATCAAGCCCCGCATTGGGCTCCCTGCTTGATGGGGAGCCTGCTTCTCCCTCTTCCTCTGCTGCTCCCCCTGCTTGTGCTCTCTCTCTCTGTCAAATAAATAAATAAAATATTTTAAAAAATTTACACAACTCAACACCAGATAAACAAATTATCCAATTAAAAATGGGCAGAAGACATGAAGAGACATTTCTCCAAAGAAGAAAATAAGGAATACTTCCTATTATCCTATGAAACAAGGATGATACTGGTACCAAAACTGACATAAAGATTTACTAAAAAATATACCACAGCTCAGTCTCACTTACTAATTATTAGTTTGGTAGTTATAATGCTATAATGCTATTTTGGCTTTATATATTTTAGATATCCATACTGAAGTATTCAAGGGCAGAATGTTAGGATGACTTTTTTAAAAAATATTTTGCCTATCATTTACTTTAAACTATTTAAGCACTGGGATGCCTGGCTGGCTCAGTTGGAAGAGCATGCGACTCTTGATCTCATGGTTGAGAGTCCGAGCCCCACGTTGGGTGTGGAGATTGCTTAAAAATAAATTAATTAACTTAAAAAAAGACCTGGCTATAACATTTAAAAAAATAAATAGGGCGCCGGGGCGGCTCAGTCAGTTAAGCGTTCCACTCTTGATTTTGATCTCGGGGTTGTGAGATTGAGCCCCACATTGGGCCCTGTGCTGGACATGGAGCCTGCTTGAGATTCTCCCTCTGCCCCTCCCCCCCAAAATAATTATTTAATTAATTAAAATAAGCATTGAATGCATATATAACTATAGGTTTTAAGGTTCATAGGCTGACCACATCATCATTCTATTTTTTAAGGATTTCTGAGTCAGTCATGAAGTACTTATTTGTAAACCTTTTAAAATGAGCATGTTTGAAATTTCTAGGTACTTAACTTTTAGCCTGCTTTCTCTATGTTTGTAATTTCAATTTCTTGAATACAAAAACAACTTAAATACAGGACCTCAAAAATAATTCATATGGAAGGATACTTTTCCAAGGCTTACAAATGTGGTACTTTTACATTTGTCTGACTTAAACAACTTTCAAGAATTGGATAATGAGAAAAGAACTTTCCAAATACATGTAGAGAGAGATGTGGAGCATTTGAAAGGGAAGTAGGGTACTCTGAAGTAGAGAATTAAAGGACCAAAAGAAACCCTACCTATTTAGAGAAATTTAAAAAGCAAAGTGCCTAGCAGAACATAGATGGTGTGTTGTACACGTGAAAGTGCTGTAATATTGTGTGTCGGTTATACGCACGTGAAACAATTAAAACAACACAAACTAAAAAGCAAAATGAAAAATAATAGAAGTGAGAGTAGGATATTAGACAAAGAACATAATATTAGAGAATCCCAGTTCAAACATGAATAAATGTTCTGTTTGGCCTTTTCACCATCATATCCTTTTCTTCAATACTTTCTCTGTAATATATTTTATTAAGTATATATTTATACAGGTTTTTTTTGTTGTTGTTATTGTTTTTACTTAGCCATCAGAGTGACTGGAGTCCAGGAATAATAGCAGGCCTCTTTCAGAAGCTTTATAGGTCCTCCTCTGTAGATTTTCAGAAAAAGACCCCTCTCTGGTTCACTTAAGTGTCTGGATTTGTTCTTTAAAATAGGAAGGTTATGGGGCACCTGGGTGGCTCAGTCGGTTAAGCACCCGACTCTTGATTTCAGCTCAGGTCGTGATCTCAGGGTCGTGAGATTGAGCCCTGCGTGGGGCTCATGCTCAGCTCAGAGTCTGCTCTCTCCCTCAGTAATAAATAAATAAAATCTTTAAGATAGGAAGGTTGCATAGGTGGTAAACTCTGTCTTCTGTGTTTGTTACCTTACTCTGCATCATATGGCTGTCGCATAAACAGTGAGTTGACTAACTCACTGGTTGGTTGTTCATTGGGATAGCTTGGTCACTAAAGAAGATTGCAAACTTGTAAGAAATAGAAGAATTAGAAAGAAAGGGGTGTACAATTTAGAAAGTAATGATTTAATTTGGAAATGATTATATGAGAAGTAAAAAGAAGAGGATCCAAGTTAGCTTAAAATACAGTGGAGAAGGAATAAAATCTTGAAATGAACGTACAGAAAATGGGAATGTGTGGGAAGTCTTAATATTTTACCTTGTCTAGGAGGTACTGAATCACTGTAACAGAGCAATTAGCAAGATAATGGATTTAAACTTGGTTTACGCCTTTTCTACCCTGAAGGGTTTTTTTTTTCTCTTTCTGTTTTTAAAAGATGTATCAGATGTAACTTGTTTGATGATGCCCCTTCAGAAACTTAGAGTTTATGTAAGTTTTTCATGTGATCATAAAACAATGTCGCGAAGGTGGAAAAAGAAAGGTAATGATGCTTTTCTTTGGGGCCGGGTGGGGGGCATTTTCCAGGCATAGCCCTTTTGTACCTGCAGTTGTACCGGGTCACGTGTGACCAGACCTACCTGCTCCGATCCCTGGATTACGTAAAGAGAACGCTTCGGAACCTGAATGGCCGCAGGGTCACTTTCCTCTGTGGAGACGCCGGACCCCTTGCTGTAGGAGCTGTGGTGTATCACAAACTCAGGAGCGACTGTGAGTCCCAGGAATGCATCGCTAAGTGAGTTTTTCAAACTGGAAGTATTTTCTCTAAATTCTCAATTCGAGGTCTTACTGTAGAAAGAC
This sequence comes from Eumetopias jubatus, assembly GCF_037043125.1. NCBI lineage: Eukaryota > Metazoa > Chordata > Mammalia > Carnivora > Otariidae > Eumetopias > Eumetopias jubatus. The sequence continues at coordinate 9,653,915 of NW_028274820.1, forward strand.
ATTCAAAAAGGAAATTATTTTTTAATTCATCTGCTGTTGGCAACAGATCTTTCCAAGAAGTGAAGGAGGTTTGTGTGTTAACGCTGAGCGTAACGAGATCACATGCCTCCTTTCTATCCAAGCTTGTGTCTGCCTTAATCTGGGGAGAAATAGACATGTTTCTTCGTGTTACCTTACTCTTTTTCCTAAATAATTTTTGGTTGCCTTCATTGCATGAAAATTAGCTTATATCTATGCCTTAGATTCACTGTCCTAACTAAGTTATTTTTTAGGTTCTTTTGTTTTGGGACAGTTAGAGAGTGTAAAACTTTTATTGCACCTATTGGTTTATATTCTTTTTCGAAGTAGAAATCAGGGCCTACTCCCATGGTCTGGTGGAGTGTCTGGCACACGCTAGTCAGTTGATGTTTGTTGAAAGAATGAGTCAAGCTAATTCCCAAACATTGACTACATTTTAGTACTATTTCTTTTAATTTCTTTTAAGTTTTAAATCACTTTCTTCTAATTCTTATTTCAAAATTGAGTATCATCTCTTACATGGTTTAGACTAGGTATCAAGGTAGATAGTCTGAACAGAAAGGTGTGTTGTTATTAATGTGCTGTCTGAGAGGGAAATTAGTGTAGTGGTGAAGTTTTTATTGTTTGAGTTTTGTTTGTATTTCTTAGAATCAGTTTTAAATTAAAAATAAATAACAGGTAGTTTCTAAAGTGATAGGGTTACTAACAGTTTCAGGAAGAGGAGTTTCACAGGAATTTCTCCAGGAAAACAGAATTTTTCTTATTGGGTAGACTTTTGCAGCTCCAGAGAACCATCGTGTGCCGAGATTCAGACCTCCCTGATGAGCTGCTTTATGGACGGGCAGGTTATCTGTATGCCTTACTCTACCTGAACACGGAGATCGGTCCAGGCACCGTGTGTGAGTCAGCTATTAAAGAGGTACTGTGGGGTTGCCGTCAGCCCATGGGCATCCTGTCGTCTCTACCATCCCAACCTATCTGTTAGCACAGAGCTATGTTAGTGGCTGGACTCTGTTTCTAGCTAGGAGTAAAATCTTAAGGCATCTCATAAAAGCAATAAATAGCTGCTTTTTTTTCCTTTCTAGGAAGGTTTTGTTTTTTTTTTAATCTGTCCTCCTCTTAGGCCTATTAATTCACCTGTTTTTCCTAGTACCAAACAACAGCAGCTTCAAAAAGATAGAATCTTTATTTCTCTTTCCTGAAGCATCTGCACTGGTAGGCAGTCGCAGCGAATATGGCTAAGGAGCTGGGTTCTTCTCTTGTCTCCTACCCTATCCTAGGCGCATGCCCTTATCTGCATGCCCATAGCTAATTGAGCACCCCTCGGCTCAAGACCGGGGAAAAGTAGAGGATAAGCAGCTCCTTTTCTTTTTTTTTTTTTTTTTAAGGCCACGATCCAGAAGTGGTCTACTTCACTTCTGCTCACATCCTACTTCCAGAACTTAGCCAAAGGACCATCCGTGTCTTTCTGTAGCTGAGAGGCCAGACGCCCAGCTAAAACTTGGAGCACTGTTACCAAAAGGATGGAGGGAGAAAGGATATGAGGGAACGATCGTGTCTTTGCTACATAGTCGTTACAGATATGATATTCGTTTGACTTAACTAAAATCTACATGCCACAAGAGACCTCATTTCATTAGCCTTTCATAAATACGGCTAAATTCCTCCAGCCTTTCCTAGAAGATGTACTGCCAGTCTTTTGGAGAAAACATTGCAGTTACAAGGCAACTAAGTAGTCTAGGGTAGTTTTTATAGGAAGTTTTTCTAGATTCTAGTAAACTGTTCATACAAAGCACTTTTTTTAATGTTCTTTAAATCTATTTTTTTATTATTATGTTAATCACCATACATTACATCATTAGTTTTTGATGTAGTGTTCCATGATTCATTGTTTGCGTGTAACACCCAGTGCTCCATGCAATACGTGCCCTCTTTAATACCCATCACCAGGCTAACCCATCCACCCCCTCCCCTCTAGAACCCTCAGTTTGTTTCTCAGAGTCCATCGTCTCTTGTGGTTCATCTCCCCCTCTGATTCCGCCTCCCTTCATTCTTCCCCTCCTGCTGTCTTCTTTTTTTAACATATAATATATTATTTGCTTCAGAGGTACCGATCTGTGACACAAAGGACTTTTAACGTTGTGGTTTGACTTCCTAATTTCTTTTTGTCTTCTGAGATCGTCTTCTGATTTCTCTCTGCGTGTATTTATTAATTTATAAACTAAAGATAACGGGGTGGCTACTGACTGCTTCTAGATTTTTGGGTTAAGAAATCTGTATAGAATTGTTAGTGTTAAGTAGACGAAAGCAGGATACACGTCAGTTCTTTAGGCATATGCTGTCTCCTTATCTCCATAGGTAGTCAGTGCTATCATCGAGTCCGGCAAGACTCTGTCGAGGGAAGAGAGGAAGGCCGAGCGCTGCCCGCTGCTATACCAGTGGCACAGGAAGCAGTATGTTGGAGCGGCTCACGGCATGGCTGGGATTTACTACATGCTAATGCAGGTAAAGAAGGGTACTCGGAAACACTAATACAGTGACTATGGTATACAAATATTCGGCCAGATAGGAAATGGGGACTGAAATTTTAGTATAAGTCAAGCAGGCTGAAATAAGGATCCTGCATTGAATCGTGGATACTTAAGCTCTGCTTCGTGAACCCCAAGCACTGAAGTGCTAAGAGCGCATTTTTTTTTTTTTTTATTTGAGAGAGAGAGAGAGAGCACATGACGGGGGAGCAGGAGAGGGAGAAGCAGGGAGCCCGATGCAGGACTCGATCCCGGGACTCTGGGACCTGAGCCAAAGGCAGCCGCTTAACCAACCGAGCCACCCAGGTGCCCTAAGAGCACATTCTACGTGTGGTTTTGTACTGGGTTAGTTGTCTAGTGGCCACATTTTTCTTTGGTCCATGTCCTTCTGCTCATCGGAGTCGTTAACTCTTTGAATAGAGGGGAACCTTCAGGGAGCAGAAAGGGCCTCCAGGATCCCGACTGAGGCAGAGACTTTTCCTATTCACATACCCCCAACTTGCTTTCGGTTGTGTTCTAAACTTTCAACTAGTTTATTGTTGTGGTTGTGATCTTGTCTCTCAGTCATGCCTGACATTGCGTGAATTGAGTAGTCCCCGATCCGTCAAGCGGGCAGAGACTCCACCCCAGATCGTGCTTCAACCTGCTTCCAGCCTTTTGGCCCGTGGTGCCCTTCCCTGCTGGGTACACAGACTTTTTTTTTCCCCCCCAATTAAGCCTTTCTTTATCGACCACACCCATAACAGAGTGACTAATGCTCAAAAATCACAAAGCTAGCAAGTCAAGGACCCTTCTCCAAAGAAGACATACGAATGGCTAAGAGACACATGAAAAAATGTTCATCATCATTAGCCATCAGGGAAATTCAAATCAAAACCACATTGAGATACCACCTTACACCAGTTAGAATGGCAAAAATTGACAAGGAAAGAACAAATGTTGGAGAGGTTGTGGAGAAAGGGGAACCCTCTTACACTGTTGGTGGGAAGGCTGGTTGGTACAGCCACTTTGGAAAACAGTGTGGAGGTGCCTCAAAAAATTAAAAATAGAGCTACCTTATGACCCAGCAATTGCACTCCTGGGTATTTACCCCAAAGACACAGATGTAGTGAAAAGAAGGACCACATGCACCCCAATGTTCATAGCAGCAATGTCGGCAATAGCCAAACTGTGGAAAGGGCCGAGATGCCCTTCAACAGATGAATGAATAAAGAAGATGTGGTCCATTTATACAATGGAATATCACTCAGCCATCAAAAAGGAGGAATACCTACCATTTACACTGACATGGATAGAACTGGAGGGTAATTATGCTAAGTGAAGTAAGTTAAGCAGAGAAAGACAATTATCATATGGTTTCACTTATTTGTGGAACATAAGGAATAGCATGGAGGACATTAGGAGAAGGAAGGGAAAAATGAAGGGGGGGAATCGGAGGGAGAGATGAACCATGAGAGATTATGGACTCTGAGAAACAAACTGAGGGTTCTAGAGGGGAGGGGGGTGGGGGGATGGGTTAGCCTGGTGATGGGTAGTAAGGAGGGCACGTTCTGCATGGAGCACTGGGTGTTATATGCAAACAGTGAAGCGTGGATCACTACGTCAACAACTAATGATGTAATGTATGGTGACTAACGTAACAAAATTTAAAAAAAAACTTAAGAAAAAATAAATGTTTTGTTTTTTTTTATTTGTTTTAAAGCCGGCAGCAAAAGTGGACCAAGAAACCTTGACAGAAATGGTGAAACCTAGTATTGATTATGTGCGCCACAAAAGATTCCGATCTGGGAATTATCCGTCATCATTAAGCAATGAAACAGATCGCTTGGTCCACTGGTGCCATGGTGCACCAGGTGTCATCCACATGCTTATGCAAGCTTACAAGGTCAGTACCTCCATTTGTATCATAATCATTTAATGTTTAGAAATCCACTTTTCTCCACCAGGTTCTGAGTTTGATTTTGGCCAGCACATTTGCTTGCAAACTAAAAACCTTTTTGAATTAATGTGTTTACAAAGTAAAGTCTCCCTGTTTCACTTTATCATCCCTGTAGTTGGAGCTGTAAGGGTATGTATGTGTGTTTTAACAGGGATTATATTCATATGTAAAAAGAAAACCTGGGGGACAGCATAGTAATGATTTTTATTCTGCGTGTGAATATCCGAGAAGGCCGTAGGCACTATTATAACTAAGCGCTTTTTTGTTTGACTTCACGTCATTTATTTTCTTGGTTGAATAAGCCTTTATTGTTGGATGAGGATGCTTATTTGGGGCCCTTTAAGTTTGAGTTTAAAATTGTTATAAAATTATTCATAAGGGAGAAGTGTGATGTTCAAAGTTTTACACATATGGGGTATTATAGAAAAATAGGCAGTCCCTTTACTGAATAATTCTGGTAGTCTCAAGATACTATTTGGGCACAATATTAAGAATGCATTCGATTTTTCTCCTGGACTAAGAATTAACCTTGTAAGTTGAAAGCAAACAATGCTTCTTTTTTTTTTTTTTAAGTTGTCTTTAAATGTGTTTTCTTTTTCTTTTTCTTTAAGAAGAGAGAGAAAGAGCGAGCGTGAGAGGGGGGAGGGTCAGAGAGAGAAGCAGACTCCCTGCTGAGCCAGGAGCCTGATGGAGGACTCCATCCTGGGACTCCAGGATCATGACCGGAGCCGAAGGCAGTCGCTTTAACCAACTGAGCCACCAGGCGCCCCATAAATGCGTTCTCTTAATATTTTATTACATAGAAGTTGAAATTACAAACAGCTTTACTGTATCCTGTAACATTTAAGTTTTTTAACATTTCTTGGAAAAATAATTCACGTTTAAAGAAAACAATGTTTTCAAGCAAGTTTTTTAGAACACTATGCCACATTTGTTTTTATTTTTTAAATTTCTTATTTGAGGGCGCCTGGGTGGCTCAGTTGGTTAAGCGTCAGCCTTTGGCTTGGGTCATGATCCCGAAGTCCTGGGATTGAGCCCCGCGTTGAGCTCCCTGCTCAGCGGGGAGCCTGCTTCTACCTCTGCCTCTGCCCCTCCCCTCAGGCTCACTCTCTCTCTTAATAAATAAAATCTTGAAAAAAATGTTTTTATTTGAATGTAGTTGACACACAATGTTGTATTAGTTTCAAATGTACAACATAGTGATTCTACAAGTTTATACGTTATGCTGTGACTACCACAAGCGTAGCCACCATCTGTCACCATGCAGTGCTGTTACGGTATCATTAACTATATTCCTTATGCTGTGCCTTTTATTCCTGTGACTTTTTCATTCCATAACCGGAAGCCCGTATCTACTACTCCCTTCACCTATTTTGCCCAGCCCCCCCAACAACCATCAGTTTGTTCTCTGTATTTACAGGTATGAGTCTGCTTTTTGTTTGTTTATTCATTTTTCTGTTTTAGATTCCACATATGAATGAAATCTTATGGTATTTGCCTTTCTCAGTCTGACTTATTTCGCTTAGCATAATACCCTCTTGGTCCACCCATGTTGTACCAAATGGCATGATCTCATCCTTTTTTATGGCCGAGTGATATATTACAAACACACACACACACACACACACACACACACACACACACACACACCACATCTTATTCATTTGTCTGTCAGTGCACATTCAGGTTGTTTCCATATCTTAGCTATTATAAATAATGCTGCAATAAACAGAGGTGCATATATCTTTTTGAATTAGTGTTTTTGTTTTCTTTGGGTAAATACCCAGTAGTCAAATTAATGGATCGTATGTTATCTCTGTTTTTAAATTTTTAAGGAACCTCCATACTGTTTTCCACAGTGGCTGAACCAATTTTCATTCCCATCAATAGTGTGCACGGGTTTCTTTTTCTCCATATCCTCTCCGACACTTGTGATTTCTTGTCTTTTTGATTTTAGCCATTCCAACAGGTGTGAGATGATATCTCGTTATGATTTTGATTTGTACTTCCCTGCTAATCTGATTAGTGATGTTGAATATCTTTTCATTGTCTGTTAGCCATCTGTATGTCTTCTTTGCAAGAGTGTCTATTCAGGTCCTCTGCCCATTTTTTAATTGGATTGTAAATAATGCTTCTTTTGTAATTTTATCCTTTTAATGCATCTTTATTTGTAATATTTGATGTTGGAGGTGTTGTTCATATATCAAAGTATATAACAGTAACCACAATGATTGATTAGTGTTTTGGCAAAGTCTCTTAGTTTTGTAGAAATAGATAGAATTAATGAAGCAGAATTCATATTTCTACCTAGAAATAACAAAAGAACTAATCCCCGAATCAATTTTATTTTCCCTTTGTGACTAACCATAATAATTTAGAAAAATTGTGGGGAATCTCATGATTTTGCCTAATTTTTCAGAATTTTTTTAGTCCTCCTACAAGAGTAACACCTAAGATATTCAAATACAAAAGTCAGGTATGAGCATTTAAGAAAATAACTCAGAAAGTTATGATAAAAAGAAAAAGCATAGTGAAATATACTCTTTGGAAATCAAAAGAACTTAAGGATTCATCTTCTTAACAATACCTCAGTCTTTATTTTTATTTTGATTTTTTTTTTTAAGATTTTATTTATTCGTTTAAGAGAGAGCACGAGGAGGGGGAGCAGCAGAGGGAGAAGCAGACTCCCCACTGAGCAGGGAGCCGGATGCGGGGGCTCGATCCCAGGACCCTGCGCTCATGACCTGAGCCGAAGGCAGACGCTCAACCAACCTGAGCCACCCAGGCATCCAATACCTCAGTCTTTAAATTAAAATAAAATTCTGTTCAAATCAGTGCCTCCCATTTTTAGAGCCTTAGAATGATTGTTGTAACTTCAGTGACATCGAGATAAGTCTCTAATGTTATAATTGTCCAACCATGACGAGTATATTGTTGACAAACAAGGACCCTTCGATATTTAAAACAGATGTATGACTTCGAGAAAAAGTGAAAGCTTTTGTTTGTCAGACGCCTTTTGCTCTTTCACATTAAGGAGGGCAAGCAGTGCAGGTGGGTCCTCCTGGTGGCCAACGGTCTCGGCTTCTGAGGGTCCCGTCCGTCCCCCCCCCCCCCCGCGAGCCAGCGGTATGCAGGTAATCGGGAGCCAGCACGTCCAGTGGGGCCATCAGCCTAAGGAGATCCATTTCTCCTAGCCCCGTTGGCAGTCATGCCGTCTGTTTCTACGGCCGCTGGTAACACACGGGGAGCACACAAACCACCCATAGCAGAGCCTGCTCGCGGCAGTACCACAGATGCCTCCCAGCAGCTGCTGCCTATCCGGCTTTGGCTCAGAATATCATCGGAATGTCTGTCCCTGCCTTACTTCTTCTGAAACAGCAAGTTCCCTCTTCTCTTAAGCATAGAGCAAAGACATTATGATCCCATACTTAGTCACTAAAACTTAATTCTGTCCATTTACATCAAGATTCTCAAACACGAGGAAGGCAAGGAATATCAGAATCTTTGGGGGCAGAAGGCTTCAGTGGTAATTTAAAAAGGCATAAATAATATAATTTTACAATATATGAGTGACGTGTGAGATTGGTGTTCGGCCAAGGTGGAGGATGGGGTGGGCAGAGACAGGGTAGGGGGTGGGGTGGAAATGCAAAGCTAGAGAAACACAGCTCGAGGGTCCATTTTCTCTCAAGTTATTGTTAAATTAAGAGCAATATCTGCATTCATTGAGGCTGTCTCAGAATTAGGAAGTGCTTGCATTTTATGTAAGTTTTCAACATTTTCTCTTGCTGGCATGTGAACTCATAAGTTCTTCAAGAATGCTGATGAAAACATAAGGTTTTCAAGTGTTTGCAAAATTATTAATATCCTTCACAAATAAAACTATAAATTGAGTCTAGTTTCACTTAATTTGTTTTCCCTTCCTAGAGATGCCAATCATGTGTGTTAGTTGGGTGGACTTTACTTTGTATGAATATATACTATTAATTTAAAATTATATTGTATTCTAGATGATCCTTGAAAAATGTCAGGATTTTAATAGTATTCTATGCTATATTAGGAATTATATTACTTGCAAATGATTTTCTAGCAGAGTACATTTGTGGGCCCTATAACCGGAACCTATGTTGCTGAGCAGTTCTTGATTATCTGACAGTAAACTACAGGTGATGGTAACCAATTCTTCCTTCTAACTACACACATGGGCCTGCCAGCATTAGCAGTATGTGGATTCAGCCACTGTAAACAGATGCTAACACTGGTCAAATGAAAATTGTATTTGGAAAGGTATTTACAAATATGCGGCCCAGGAAAACCATGTAAGTCATACCAAAGTGATATTGATATAATCTTTTGATTCCGTAAAGTAGGAAACCACCACACCTTCCCCACTCCTGTACTTGCGTGCCTATGCTGAAAACCCCAAAATAGAGCTGTATTAGAAATGCTCTCGGAGGGCGCCTAGGTGGCTCAGTTGGTTAAGCGACTGCCTTCGGCTCAGGTCATGATCCTGGAGTCCCGGGATCGAGTCCCGCATCGGGCTCCCTGCTCAGCGGGGGGTCTGCTTCTCCCTCTGACCCTCCCCCCTCTCATGCTCTCTTTCTCATTCTCTCTCTCTCAAATAAATAAATAAAATCTTAAAAAAAAAAAGAAAGAAATGCTCTCCAATGGTCAGCCATTGACCAGACATCAGAAATTGTTTTCATATAAACGGTGTTCCAAAAGCTCATTTGTAAGTTGATTATTTGAAACATGGAATATCTTGAAGGAGTGCATATCAGAATCAGCTGGAGAGAGTCTTTCAAATTATACTTCTTTCCTTCTTCCTCAAGATGGTTGATACCTTCCTGAGTGTAAGCATCCCTTATATAAATCTACCACTTTATCAATTTGTTTTCCAGTTGTTTCTAGTTTTTTACTCTTACGAATAAGCTGCTTGGAACATTCTTGTACAGGTCTTTTTGTAGACATGTGTTTTCATTCCTTTTGGACCAGTACCCAGGAGTAAAATTGCTGGATCACAGAGTGAGTGTAAGAAACTGTCAAGACCTTTTCACAAAGTAACAGCTGTTCCATCAACAATGTAAGAGAGTTCACATCTTTGGCAACATGTGGTACTGAAAGGCTTTTTAATTATACTCTGGCTGATATTTCATTGTAGTTTCTAATGGATAGCAATTTTGCTTGTGTTCATGGCTCATTTATGTATCTTGCTTTGTTGAACGTCTGTTCATTCCTTTTACCCACGTTGTTTTATAGTCTTTTATCTTTTTATTATTGAGTTGTAAGGATTCTTCCTATGTTCTGGTTACAAGTCTTTGTCAGATAGATGTTTTGGAAATAATTTTTTTTTAAAGATTTTTCATTTATTTGGCAGAGAGAGACACAGTGAGAGAGGGAACACAAGCAGGGGGAGTGGGAGAGGGAGAAGCAGGCTTCCCGCGGAGCAGGGAGCCCGATGCGGGGCTCGATCCTGGAAATAATCTTGTAGTTGGCCTAATCGTAATCCTTCTGGTATCTTTTGAGGAATAGAGTTTTTAATTCTGATAAAGTCTGTGTTTTATCAAGTTTTTTATGGTAATTTCTTTCTGTATCTTGTCTAAGAAATTGTTAACCAAAAAAAAATAAACAGCCAGTTATTTTACCAGCAAAATGGGCTTATTCAAGAATAGCGGAGAATTACATTTTGGGATATGCAAGCTATGACAAAACCGTAGGCAAGTCCAACAAACAAAGGAGATGAACATTATTTTATGGAGGAGAAGGAGGAGTCGGGGAGAGGTTGTTTTGAATGTAAGTCCATTGGAAAAAAGCAGGAGTTCAGGGTCATGACAGTTTCTCATTGGCTGAGTTGCAGGGATAGTCGATTTCTTGTAGGAGATGCGGTGAACCTTTTTTCCCTGTTGGGGCCTATAATCGATGATTCTTTCCTGTTTCCTCTTCTGTTGGGGTCTGTAATTGACAAGTCTTTCTGGAATTGAGTAGAGTGGCAGGCTTGCCCTTCTAACCTCCCAACTCCACTTTAGTGAGGTTTCCCTTTATTAATTGTCACAAAATTTTACTTACCCCCAGGTTATACAGGTAGTATTCTTCTCCAAGCTGCACGGATTTCGATTTAGAACTATGAGCTATCTCTAACTACGGTTTATATATTACATGTGTATTTTGTATATTAGGTTTGTATATGTGATGTAAGAAGAGAGATTCTTTTTTGTAAGCATCAGGATATCTGATTGTTCCTACATTGTTTCTTGGAAAGACTTTTCTTTTCCCCCATTTGATTGATTTGGTGTCATTAATACTCATAACAAGCCACTGACTTGAAGAACCAGTATCCTTTTAGAGTTGAGAAAACTGAGACATTGAGCCACTTGTCCAAGGCCAGGCTGCACAGTTACAAGGTGACAGAGCTGAGATTCAAACTCAGGCAGTCTGACCCCAGAGCACACATCTCAGTTGCTTTCATGAGTTAGAGTCTTGCTTCTGACCCTGCTGAATAGATTCTACATCAGGAATAGTGAGTGAAATGCAAATGTCTCTCTGTTTCCCCTTCTACCCTCTGCATACACTGGTGCACATACTTCATCTCTCTTTTTTTTTTTTTTTTTTTTGTGAGGTCACTACTAATCAGTCACAGGTAGATGAATCCTGTTTGCTGCGCCCAAGGAGATCATCTCTAGGACCCTTTTGCCTCTAATTCATTTACGCTAGCGTGGAATGAGCTAAGCAAGTGGAGATTACTGACAGCAGATTCTGAGGGAAGGACTAGAGAAAATAAATGAAACATGAGGGGAAAGAAAGGAAAATTTAAAAGGGAATTTGAGGAGGCAAAAACAGACAGCCTCCTCCTGCTGGGCATTTGTCTTCGTCAAGCTCATCTGTCTCTTTACATAGAAACCACTCAGTGGAGACCGTGCCAGTATGTTGTGCATCCCAGGCATGTCTGCTCCAGGAACTGCAGGCAGCTTCGTGCTGGTTTCCGTGGGATGGATTATGACAGGTCTCACCAGCCCCGATAGTGCCAGGCCATCAGGGTCTTACTGATAATGTGGCTGACCCAGGATATTGAGTATTCTCGACCTAGCTGACAGGATATTGTGGAACCATCAGTCCCTCAGTTGACTTCACCAGGAGCGTAGTTAGTGCTGGAGGGCATGTTGCTCCAGGAATTAGAGAATGCTTCCTGGTTTCTGGTAGCTTTTGTTTTAATTTTTTAGCTAAATTTTAGAACTAGTTTTGCAAAACCATGAACTGGGAGGACGAGGGGAAGAGGTGGGGAGATTAAGGTTGTGAGGTGCGGTACTGTGGTGTTGGCTGGTGGTGTTTGTGGTTCCCCCCAGAGCGGTTTCAGGTTTCCTGATGCGTCATTGACTAGCCTGAAAGGGAAGCTGTTTGGCTAACTCATGATCGAAAACATCTTTCTCACACTCTTTTGCTTTCCACTGCGCAGGTCTTTAAGGAGGAGAAATACTTGAAAGATGCCATGGAGTGTAGTGATGTCATCTGGCAGCGAGGTTTGCTTCGGAAGGGCTATGGGGTCTGCCACGGGGCGGCCGGGAATGGCTATTCGTTCCTGTCCCTGTACCGTCTCACGCAGGAGAAGAAGTATCTCTACCGAGCTTGCAAAGTAAGGAGTCTTTTTTTTTTTTTTTTTAAAGATTTTATTTATCTGAGAGAGAGAATGAGAGATAGCACGAGAGGGAAGAGGGTCAGAGGGAAAAGCAGACTCCCTGCCGAGCAGGGAGCAGAGTAAGGAGTCTTTATCGAGACCACTTTGGAATACCCCCGAGCACGCACAAAATCCAGAACTACAGCTCCTCTCCTTCTCTTAACTGGTTTCTCCCAGCTCTGTGGTCTCCCCTGTTTCTCCTGGCCCAGCAGTACCCCTTGCCCGGGAATCCTTTTCCCTGAGTGCTTGGTGAATTCACTGCAGTGTCTCATTTGCTGCCTTTTCACCAAGCGAAATCTCTGCTCTTAAATATGTTTCCTCTTAGTTTGCAGAGTGGTGTCTAGAATATGGAGCACATGGGTGCCGCATCCCCGACAGACCCTACTCTCTCTTTGAAGGTAAGTGTGAGCAGAAAACGCTAGGTTTAAATATCTGGGTGAGTGAATTTGGTCCTTCTGTGTGTCTCTGCACTGGCCCTATTGCATTTGCCCTTCTTTGAGTAATAACTCCACAACTGTAAAACAACTGTGAACAAAGTAGTTTATCGCTGAAAATTATGTCGAGTCTCTGTGCCTTACCTATTTCGTGCACCCGTGAGCGTCCTTCCAATATTTCTGAAGAATATGTGCAGACAACATAGAATGTTTGCTGCTCAGTAATAGAAGAAATAATAAGGTTACTCCTCTGCATTTTGTCTATAACACTGTGTATATAATATTGATCTATTCACAGGAAACTTGTTTAGTTATTTAAATAATGTTTAATTATTTCAGATATATAAAGAAGTATGACTAATCGATATTAGTAACTTAAAAGTATTAGTAGTTAGGAAAATAGGTAGTTGGAAAAAATAGTAGCACACTCAAGAACAAGCAAAGACAGGAAATGAGCAAACGCAGTAAGTCTGCTGCAAAGCACCTTATATAGACTATAATTCAGGAAAACAAAATAGAAACCCTACAGAGAGGACTCATACATTTTTTGTATTTATATTGTGTGTGTGCCTCTGTGTGTGAATTAGATAATTTGTAATGTAAGCCACAGAAATCAAAGGGCAAAGGTTGAATGGTATTAGGATAAATTGGTGATAACTTTTGATTACTTTAGAGCTACATCTTGTACTAATTCCAAAGTAAACTTCAAAAGGAATAAATGATTGAATATTTTTTTAAAAAATCAAACAATAGATGGGTGTTGAACTTTGTCAAATGCTTTTTTCTGCATCAGTTGATAATGATCGTGTGAATTTTTTTTCCTTCTTTATTAACATTGTGGATTATATTGGTTGATTTTCAAATATTAAGCCAGCCTTGCATCTCTGGGATAAACCTCACTTGGTCTTCTTATATATCGCTGAATTGTATTTGCTAATATTTTGTTGAGGATTTTTGCATCTGTATTAATGAGGGATTTGGCCTAGAGTTTTCCCTTTTTGTACTATCTTTGCCTGCTTTTCGCATCAGAGTAATACCGACCTAATAAACGGTATTGAGAAGTATCCTTTGCTCTTCTGTTTTCTGGAACAGATAATGTATTACCTGGTGGAAGAATTGGTGTTGATTCTAACATAAATGTTTGGTAGAATTCTCCAGTGAAACCTTGGAGTAGAGATTTGGGTGGGGACTAGTTAGTTTATAGGGCTGTTCAAGTTATCCATTTCACATATGGTAAGTTTCAGTAGTTTGTATTTCTGAGACATTGTACTGTTTCACCTACGTGTCAAGTTGATGTGCGTAAAGCTAATCCTTTATTTCCCTTCTGATGTCTGAATTATCTGTAGTGATAGGCCCTATTCTGCTTCTGCTCTTGGGTATATTTTTTAATCATATATTAGAAATATAAGCAGAAAATAGAGCACTTGCCATTATCTTTTGCAGATTAATATCCTTTTAATATTCAAAGCAGTCATAATGAAAAAATAATCCTCAGAAAAAAATTTCAGTCTTTTACATCATTAAAATGCAGTGTATTTGCATTAGATAGAACAGAGTTAATACCTGAACTCTCAGTGGAGTGCATTCAGGTCTATTAATGGCAGCTCCAAAGTCCGAGTAGGTCAAAATCTTTGAATGTACAACTTCCTAAAGGCTGGGAAGTTAGATTCATCTGTTCCCCTATGCCTCCCAAGTGCCTGGAAGTGGGCTCTAGGTAGATCCTTGTGGGGTGGGTGGAGAGTACTTCTAGTGCCTTTGGGGAGGCGACTAGGCTGAAAGGGTCACTGACACCGGTAACCCCTTCTGGAGCTTTCTCCTGTCCAAGCGCCCCGTCGAGGGCAATCTGCTGCTCCACCCCACCAAAACAGGAAAACAAATGGACCACACTCTAGGGTGTCATGGGTCATCGTCTTTTTGTAATAGGTTCTAATAAGTCAGTGTTTTTCAGATTTCTTAAGCTACTGGAACCCTTTCTTCAAATAAAAACTTACAGGGTTAGTCTGAGAACAACCAAAATGTAGGAAAACAGCTAATGACACACACAAAATGTGAATGAATTGCAAAATCATTGAGGGAAGAAACCACACAGAGCAGGCTATATATACTGTGGGGTTCCATTCAAAGGACATTCTGAAACGGGCCAGACTACTCCGTGCTCGGGATGGCGGCAGGGGTAAGCTAGAGAGGGACACACAGTGGGGAGGCGATGGAGATGGTCCATATCTCTTGATAGGAGTTTGATTTACACAAGTGTGTGCATTTGTCAGACTCAGAGGAGTCCACTGAGGACTTGGGTGTTTCGGGGCATGTAAATTTTACGTCAAAAGAAAAGCTATAAACAAAAATCCAATAAGGGAGGAATTGTTCTGATTGAAAAGGGAGATAAGGGGCCTAGAGGCTGGAGCCAGCCAGCTCGCAGGCTTCCTCACCCACCTTCCTGTAGGTCTATTTAAAGCCCGATCTTGGTGCAGACTACAGTGATTTGCGGTGGGGATTTCGATGAAAACAAAGTTCATTTTATTTATTTTTAAGATTCTATTTATTTATTTGAGTCTCAGCGAGAGCATGAGCAGGGGGAGGGGCAGAGACAAACAGACTCTCCCCCCCCCCACACACACCCCCACCCCTGAGCACAGAGCTCAACACAGGGCTCCATCCCAAGACCCTGAGATTATGACGTGAGCTGAAGTCAGATGCTTAACCGACTGAGCCAACCAGGCGCCTCGAAAACAAAGTTCATTTTAAAGTAGCATTCGTGTGTGTGTGTGTGTGTGTGTGTGTGTGTGTGTGTGTGTGTGTGTGTAATGGAATATTTATTCAACCATAAAAAAGAATGAAATCTTGTCATTTGCAACAACATAAATGGAGCTAGACAGTATTGTACTAAAGCAAACTAAGTCAGAGAAAGACACCATATGATTTCACTCATATGTGGAATTTAAGAAACAAAAGAAAGGGAAAAAAAGAAAGACAAACCAAGAATCAGACTCTTAACTACAGAGAACAAACTGAAGGTTGCCGGAGGGCAGGTGGGCGGGGAACAGGTGACCGGGCTGAAGAGTACACGTGAGGAGCGCCGAGGAACGGAGAGAAGTGTTGAATCATTACATCGTACACCTAAAGCTATAACACACCTATAGTGTGTTAACTCTACTGGAATTAAACTTTAAAAAGTTTTTAAAAATTAAAGTGGCATTCTTAAAATTCAAAGAAGATACAAAATGCAACCTTTTTGTTTGGACTAGGAATAAAGCTCTGAGAGAGGAAGTTTTATAGTTGAAATAGCACAATAGCAGCACCCGTAACTTTTTAGGTGGCCATTCTATGAGATCATCTTAGAGTTGCAAGATACAAGATTAAAGCCCAGAACCCAATTTAAAAAAAAAAAAAAAAAAGAAGGGAAGAACAACTGGTATTGTTATCTGCTGGGTGCTAATATAAGGATTTCTTTGTGTTTTTTTTTGGTTTTGGTTTTGTTTTTTTGTGAAGTCGTTTGTAAAGTCCTCAGCACCTTTTCCATCATCCCTGTCGCCCCTGGTACAGGCAGTGATTACAGGTCACTTTGTTTCAGACGCTCCCCTAATGCCCTTGAATAAAAGGATCCACGTTGTATGTTGCAGGCATGGCTGGCGCCATTCACTTTCTCTCCGACATCTTGGCACCGGAGACATCCCAGTTCCCAGCATTTGAACTTGCTCCTTCGCAGAGGAACAAAAAGATGTGAAGAGACTACTAAGACACCTGTTTGGACCAAAAGCCAGATTGCTTAGTGCCTGACACAGAACCAACTGTGAATCTTGAAGAAGGCCAAAAAAAAAAAAAAGAGAGAGAAGCAGACACCTTCACGGGCCCCCTTTGTTGCAAAGACCCTCAAGTTAGAGCATGAATGACAGAAACCATCCCGTCAGCGTTTTGTAACAGTGTTCCCCTCACTGGTGTAAAATATGAATTCTTCACCTCCGGCCTTCTGTAGCATTTGCATGTTTCTTGGTGTTCGTTGTCTATAGGTGTAAGTTGTTCCAAACAGAAAGCCCTTCCCTTCCCATGAGCCCGGAGCCGACCGCACACGAGGGCACGGCGGCAGCCACTTCTCTGTATATGAGATTTCAAGGGACGGGTCTCCTGTGTTGACAGACGGGGAATAGGCAGGCGGTGTCTCTCTCATATACCACAAAGCGTCTCTAAGGTGATATCCTCATGATGCTTTGTCAGCACTCTCTGTGAGTACCTTTCAGACAAGCACGAGGGAAAGACCATTCCTAAAACCGAAAAGAAAGAAGACAGATTAAGAGGGGGGTTTGGCTGGAATGGTTGGGGGTGGGGGGTGTGGGTTGAGCCTTTGCACCAGGTCGCCAAACACTCCGCTCCCTCTTTGTGTTTTGTTCCCCCTTAGTGTTTTTCAGAAGCCAGAGGGCATGCATTGCAGCTCTGCTGGGGCGCTCTGTTCTCAGCTGAAGTTCCGGGAACCTGTGTGGAGTTCCAGAGGCGCCTGTCAGTCCCAGTCCAGACCAGCCAGTGCCCTGGGCGCTGGACTTCATGATACCAGAAAACATCCAAGGGAAGCCTCACCATGACCACATTGTAAATCAAGTAGGGATGACTAAGCATTGGCAGTTCTAGATTTGGCTTACATTATTAAAACAGACTACACCTCAATTTTATCATCATCATAACCTATTATAAGTTCAGTGGATAAAATTCCAGATGGAGATAAGCAGATATTCACCTGTTGCCATGTCCCTGCAATTACACTACTTCAAAATTTAATAAGTTATCTCAGTGTAAATTTGGGAGGAATACGGTCATTTTTGGTCATTGAAATCTCACATCTGATTGAAATATATGAAGCAATAAAAGGACTAGTCTGCATTTATACATATGGGAAACATAATCTAACCAAGAAAATTGTGCTGTTAATCTGCCTGACCTGTTTTATCTAAAAAGATGGACATTAATTTGGATTAGCATATTCTCAATAATCCTGTCGTGTGGATTTCAGGTTTTAGAAGAGTTTTGTCATCACCGTACCAGTGGCCTAGGACTTTCCAGGCACTTCTCCTCTTGTGAGCTAAGGCACGGGTCATAAAAGCCTAGATAGGTTTCTCTGCTGGTCTGGTCCTTGTCCGTAAGGGTCTTTCTAATCACTTATCAGCCCTAGTTTCCACTCCTTTCATAAAAGAGCAGGAATACCCATGCAGAAGACAAATCTTCATGCATATGCAGTTCGTCAGGTGTTGCTGAACCTTCTTTGTGGGCCTGGCAGCCAAACATGGGGACCTTCATTTTTTTTTATTTTATTTTATTTACTTATTTGACAGACACAGCGAGAGAGGGAACACAAGCAGGGGGAGTGGCAGAGGGAGAAGCAGGCTTCCAGCAGAACAGGGAGCCCGATGCGGGGCTCGATCCCAGGACCCCGGGACCATGACCTGAGCCGAAGGCAGACGCTTAACCAACTGAGCCACCCAGGCGCCCCGGGACCTTCATTTTCTAAATGAAGCCTCATGGATGCCTTCATTGCAGACACTGTTTCTAAGTCATGACTATCTTCTCTCAAGTTAGGTAGATGGCTTCCATGGGCATAAATGCTCATGGTTATATTTTAACCGACTTCCTGGGCCGGCCCAGTACTTCTCAGGCAGCCCAGTACCCCATTCCTAAAGTCAGGATATGCCGTCCTGAGTCAGTTGAGGGGGACTGTTTGGCAGGAGAGCCAAACAACCGTGCACCCTCCCTCCCTTGCCGCCCACCTCCTCCAAACCACACACACACAGCTCAGGAGGTCTTGCCTGCCTCAAGGCTTCGGCCAACAGCTTTGCCCAAACTGAATTCCTCAGGGGAAGCCAGTGGGACTGCACAGGGCTTGGCCCCAGACGCCCCCGGTACATCCTGCCTCAGCCAGGGGGAGCACGTCAAAGCCCCTGATTCTGGGCACATGTCTCCAGACCAGAAACAGCAAGGGAGACTCACTCACTTACCTGGGCATCTCACCATCTATGAGAAGTTAAGTGTCAGCCTTCTTTCCAGCTAATGTGCTGAGGGAAAGATAAAGTGTTTGTGGAATAAATGGAGCTTTTATTTATGGGGTTTCCTTTTTTAAGTCAACCGGGTCGACGCCTTCCTGCTTACCCACTAGATGTTAACAGATGCGCAGCTCTTGGACTCTCCGTTACCCCCCTTCCTAGCACCTGTTACGTAGCTGCTGCAGAAGGGACGGTTCCAGGGTCAGTCCCTGAAGGCAGAGAAGAAGCGGCATCCACTTCAAGGAACAGAAGACTTAATGGAGGTCGGTTCAGTAATTCTAAGTGTTGGAATTCAGATCTCAGAACATCTCACAGTGATCTCTTGATTTGTTTGTGATCTCCAAAATGTGTCTAAATTTAAAAACTATGTGTGTGCACAATACCATTTTAAAATTTGAAAGAAAAAAAAAGTTGATGGCCACAAAAAGTGTGTGGGGTTCTTTGGTTTCGTTAGTAAAGACAGTTTCACGGATGGCGACTTGCGGGCTCTTCATTCGTTCTCACCTCCGTCTGCATTTGAGAGTGAGGTTGGGTGGGAGCATTGGTCACCATTCTGAAGATTTCATTCTTCACTTAAAAATGTGGCAATTGCCCACATCACGAGGTACTGAATAATTCATTAGAACGATAACAAGGTATCCACACATGCGTTCTTTTTTTTTAATCCCAAGGCTTCCTGAAAGCTGGACGATGATGGTAAGAGCAGCCTATATTTAGCTGGCATAGTGTGACGGGCCTTTGCCCTCACCGTCCTTAACGGTGACAAATGGTGACAACACTGCTGGAGGTGGGCACTGTTATCCCTGTTTTACAACTGAGAAAGCTGACAGCCTTGCCCAGGATAACCGCTAGAATGGAGGACAGGCGGGTTTTGCCATTGGTCATACTCTCTTGCACCCAATACCCCTTCCCCTAGGTGCCCCCTACAGAAAGTAAGAATTGAAACCTGGGAGAGGCCTTGCACAAGAGCACATGCCTAGGGAAGGAGGAACAGGGCCTCTTTCTCTGTCCTTGTCACCTGCTCGAGCTTACTGCCCTCCAGGCTGGGTTGGGGGACTGCAACCGTTAGTGTAATTGTGTAGTGCTTTTAGCGTCTGTTACTTCATTTGCTGAATTCACAAGAGCAGTGATTCAAATTTACAGTCCAGGTTCCCTGAACATTTTGACAGACTGTCCTTACTCCATCCCAGGCTCTCTGCTGCAGCTTAGAGGGTCTCTTCCTTTCCTGGGCCTTAAGTCCGGCATGAGGCTAGGTTTGTAGGGGGTGCTGGGGCCATGGTTGTTTTGGGGATCCTAGGTGTGTGCAATGTTTTTTGTGCATATGCATATGAATATTTATCCGGAGAGAGGGTTCCTAGTTTCATCAGAGCTTTGAAGTGGCCTTTGACTCCAAAAGGTAAAAAGTTCAGGTTCTGGAGTAAAGAATGCATGTTAGCAAGCTGGGTTTCAAAACAGGGAGCAGGGACGCGGTGGAAGATGGGCATGGCAGGGGTATCTGGAATCACAAGGCACCCGCGCATTTAGGAAGACCCCTATCACGGTGGAAGATGCTACCTTCAGGTCTCAACTTTTCCATATCACGTTGACTTGAGGAGAGTCAGCTGTCAATTTTCAAAATGACTGTCACCTCCTGATGCCCGTCAGCCTGCTCTTCAACGGGCCCATGGCCCTGGAAGGCTGTGTTGCATCATTGCCCTTCCTGATCAGAGCAAGGTTGCAGTCTCCTTCAAGGCCCCGTTTTAACCAAGACTGGCTCCCTGGAGCTGGATCGCTAGAAGCACCAGTGATCCCAGATGCTTGGGGCTATTATGAGGTCCAGTTGCTTCACAAATACCACTGCACCCATTTTCCCCTCCCACTTAAGTGGTGGGAGGCTTGAGTGCTTCATTCAGCACGCGTTTAATTGCACACCTACAGTGTGCCAGGCATTGGGCTAAGTGCTGAGAGTGAACTGACAAACGGTCATGGATACTGGCCTCCTGCATTCACGGTCCTGCTTGGTGAACACCTGCTGGGAGCGAGTAGCATTGAGCTCAGATGCAGGGGAGGCCCTCCCTTAATAGGACATCAGACAGCTCCTCTGCATTGGGGGGTGGGGGCAGTAAGCCTCCTGGGTGAAGAAGGCGGTGTGCGTCTTCCAGGTACGGCAGGAGAGGACCCCAGGTGAGTAATCACCCAGCTGTGCAGTATGACGCCCTCTGGCATGATGATGAGGCTGGTCCCAGCCACCAAGGGGCATATGTACTGGGCGTTGGGAAGCTGAATGCCTATGTTTACCTCTGAATTCAACCACTTGTGTGAACTTAGACAAGAAATTTCCTGAGCCTCAAGTTTTGTTTTGTTTTGTTTCCAGAAAATCAGGACGATAATCAGGACAACTTCATTTGGTTGGTGGGAGGATTAAAATGAAATAAGTAGAGAAAGTGTCTAGCCACATGTGAGTGCTCTGCTGGGGCAAGTGAAGGTGTTGGTGTAGTGCTTTTAAAATGTGAGGAAACAGGCTCACTCTCCTAAGTAGTTGAATGAAAACCCAGAACTGTCCAGCTCCAAAATCCCATGCTTCATGACAATGCTGGAGCTTCCTGCAACCTGTGCGTGTGCGCGCGCGTGCACGCGCACCTCACTGCCCCAGGGTCTTTCAAGGGGAGGAAATCCCATAGGGGCAAGGAGTAACCAAGCAACAATTTCAGGCCTATGACAAATCTGAAAGGTGAGAGAGGTTGGGTCCTCTACTTCGCTGGCCTATTCTTTGTTTAGTGACCCACAGAGACCTTCCCAGTTCTGTATCAGGTGGCCTGTCGTGGCCTTCATAGGATCTTCACTAGACAGAAGCAGTGCAGGTCACATGTCAATGGAGTTCACCCCACCCTCTAAAGTACTGCCCGCAAGAGAATAAAACAGGTACCAAGCAACGCAATCACACATCCTCCCATAATCATAAATATTCCCCATGGTCCCAAGAATGGATGAGGCCGGCTTTTCAAACCATTTCTTTACAGAGGAAGTTATCACAGACTGTATCAGCTGTTGGGGACTAAAAGGGGGATAAGTTAGGCCCTGAGTCGGGAAGGAGTAGTGGGGAGGAGGAGCACATTTCCTCTTGGCACCTGGGCTAAATGTCGGGAGACCTTGCATGCCTGAAAGATGTCTTTGTTCTGCTCTGACACTTAAATCACAGATTGTTTATAGAATTCTGGACTGGAAATCACTTTTCTGCTGAAATTTCAAGGCATTGCTGCACTGTCATCTAGCTTCCGGCATTGCCTCTGACACTAAGTCATATCTGTCAGTAATCACTCTGAATGTAAATGGACTAAATGCTCCAATCAACAGACATAGGGTGTCAAAAAGGATAAAAAAAAACAAGACCCTTCTATATGCTGCCTACAAGAGACTCATTAAAGACATCTGCAGATTGAAAGTGAGGAAATGGAAAAACATTTATCATGTAATGGACATCAGAAGGAAGCCAGAGTAGCCCTACTTATATCAGACAAACTAGATTTTAAACCAAGGATTTTATTTATTTATTTATTTATTTATTTATTTATTTATTTATTTATTTATTAGAGAGAGGGGGAGAGAGAGAGAGAGGGAACACGAGCAGGGGGAGTGGGAGAGGGAGAAGCAGGCCTCCCGCGGAGCAGGGAGCCCGATGCGGGGCTCGATCCCAGGACCCCGGGACCATGACCTGAGCCGAAGGCTGACGCTCAACGACTGAGCCACCCAGGCGCCCTTAAACCAAGGATTGTAGCAAGAGATGAAGGAGGGCACTATATCTTCATAATAATCTATCCAACAAGAAGATCTAACAATTGTAAATATTTATGCCCCCAACTTGGGAGCACCCAAATATATAAATCAATTAAAAACGAACACAAAGGAACTCATTGATAATAATACAATACTAGTAGGGTATTTTAACACCCCACTCACAGCAACGGACAGATCATCTAAGCAGAAGATCAGCAAGGACAAAGCTCTGCACTCTTGTCCCATAGCCCACCGTGTGCGCTCTCATGGCTCCGTGTACGCCTTCGCTCTGTGCCTGCTGCCTGGGTTCTCTGTGGGGCAAGGTGCTGCTCATGGAGAATGTAGTGCCAGATGAAGGAGCTGTAGCGGGGTCTTGGGCCCAGGGCCTGGTCAAACTCGGCTTCCCAGGCAAACAGTTCCGGCATCAGGAGAATGCCAAGAAGGAAGAGATGCTGAATTCCCTCAAGTACATCCCACCCCCACCCAAGTGATAGTGGGAGCCAACCTGAACTCTTGCCCTGGTACAGAAGCACCTGCAGAACTCAGGGGGCAGGGCGTGGCATAAGAGGCTCAAGTCTCCACTGTGGGTGCTGTGCTGCTCACTGAAGTCTGTGCTGATGGGTGGGGGAGAAAAATGGTGCCAGGCGGCTCCCCTGTCCCAGAGCGGGGAGTTTGTGCCCTCCGCTATACAGGAAGCCCTCACAGAAGAGCAAACAATCTCCACTCGTGTGTTCCAGGGATCCCTCAGATAGATCCCTGCGTTCACCCTGTCTCTGTCTGGGCTGGTAGCTCAGTGCACTTGTGTTTTATCTCAGGCACACAGGCTGAGTTTCAAAACTCCACATTTTAGGGGCCCAGGGCAGCGTGGACCCATGCTGATCCTCTGGGGGGCGAGTCTCACGGCGCTGCGGCTGGTGCCAGTTTGTCCCAGAAGGGTAATCACACCAACACACAGGAGGTTGGAGTTTAGGGTAAAGCACAGCAAAACGCAGGCATCCAGGTTGGCTGCCGTTAGCAGGTGTCTCTGCCCTTGTCCTAATGAATGCAGGGGCACCCACTGGCTCTTCTGTCCCTTGAGAGACAGTGCCACGCCTCCCAAATGCACTCCAAAAAGGGGAACTATCGCTCCCAGTGTGTCCCAGGGGATCCAGAGACCATGCTGTCTGCTCCCAGGCCTCTGCCCTCTTTCTCCACAGGAACAACGCTGCACATCCCAGGCTCCACACTGGCCATGGCATGGACTTCTAAAACTTCAGTTTTTGAGGTCCACTGATTGTACAAACTCATGATAATCAGCCCCTCTTGTTTTCCCAGTCAACGGTTTGAGAAAGTATTTTTCTTGTGCAATTCCCTGTGTGCTGTGCATGTTTTCTCTCTCTCGCTCTCTCTCTCTCTCTCTCTCTCTCTCTCCTCTCTCCATGATCAGGGCTCCCTTCCCTCTGCAGCACCCATGATCCTTTTCTTCCCCAAATTATGAGTCTCTGCATCTCCTATCTTCCGCAAAGTGGCCTCTTTTCTCCCTCTAGTTGTGCAGTTTGTTCTCTCAGTCCTCAGATTGATTTCTTGGGTGTTCAGAATGACTTGATATTTATCTAGCTGTGTTTGAGGGACGAGGCAAGCATAGGGTCCCCCTGCTACTGTGCCTTCTTAACTCCCTCAACTCAAAAACTGCTGAGTTATGAAGAGACTGAAGCTGATGGAAATTCTGGTCCATGTGGTGTGATCTCATCGACCTCTCTGTTGGGGAACTGCGGGGGTCAGTCCCTACTAAGATGACCTTCTGCAGGTGGCAGAAGGAAGTAGGGGCAGGAAGCTGGGTGGCCACCGTCATCAGATGGCAGTCTGACCTTCAGCCAGATCTAGTGTCCTCTGGGCCAAAGACCAGAACTCTTTTCAGAAAAAAAGTTTTCAATTTTGTGCGAGGGTTGGGGAGGGGGCTGTGATGCCATTGGGTAGGTGCGGGAAGCACATGGAGAGCGGACTAGGTTTAAACCAACTAGACTCAGTCTCCTCACTGCCACCCAGAGGCCCTGGAGCTGTCAGTCCCACAGCCTTGAGCAGGGTCCGGGTACCTGACCAGGCACCTCTTGCTCTCCTTCCTGGGGACTCTGGACTCTCTTTGCTCCTCCTTCCCTCAGCCTTCCTCTGCTCAGTCATTAATCACTCATCCATCTGCTTTTTGGCTTCCCCAAATGCGTGGCTGTTTCCTCCCCTGCTGATCTCATTCTCTTTATCAAAATAAACTGGGGGTTGAGGGAGGGCATGCTGCACTCCAGCAGACCTTGGGAGGGAGCCCAAGTGTGCCCCTCAACCTTGCAGCTTCACTCTCCCAAGGTTCCCTGGCTGGCTTGAAAGGCCAGGAATGGCTCAATATTTTTGAGCCCCCGAGAGTTTTTATCTCCATAATTTTTCTGGGACTCTTCCTAAGCTATACTAAGCACTGCCCAGCCACCATGATCATCACAGATTGAGCAGATTTTAAACTTCTTTTTACTCAATTGTCAGCATCACTATCATGTGTTCAAACAGGGACTAGTGAAAGACGGGCGCTGCTTGCCGCGCGGCACACCCCAGACCACTCTGGCTTTCTGAATTTTTCTTACATTGAATTATCTTGCTAACATCTTAATTTTGTGATTTCGTCCCCTGTGGAAAACCTGCTAGTTTTGTCAAATGGGAAAATTCATAAATGAAGAAGTCAAGTGTTTGCAAAACACCGTAGTTTCTCAATCGTTTTACCATCACAAATATTAGCCATTTCTGAAAGAATAGACCTGGAAGGTCAGTAAGAACAGAAGCTAGGTGGCTAGGGGTGCGGGAAGCAGAGAGGAAATAGGAGCTGCAATGGGCCTGCAGCACAGCCGCAAAGCCAGCCACCCTCCCTCCCCCTCGACCTCCCCTGCTTCGAAAAGTATTCAACCTTACAGACATATGCTGACACCTGAAATTCCCGTATTCCACATCCAGAGAGAAGCTGTAAAGGTGAAGTGCCCTGGGGAGATGGCGGTACATTTTATTCAATATCTCATCAACATTTACAGGCCCTGAGATAAGAATAGTCTCTAATGCCAGACTCTCTGGGTTCCAGTCTGGGCTCTGCCACACTCAGTACTTCCTTACAGGGTTGTTGGGGGGGATTAAATAAAATAATCTGAGCAAAGCAGCTAACACAGTACAAACGTTCACAAAATCAATGTCACCTTTAAAAATTAGGAATGATTCTCTAAGGAAAGAAGTTTTTAATAATGCTTCTGAGCTGGCACTACCCCAGAAGTAAGCCAGGTAAGGCAGATGTCATCATCATTTGCCCATTCCAGCACCACTGGCCTGCTTCTTCTGGTAATCACAAGACCTTTTCTCAGGGAGTTGCTTGCTCCTCCCACTTAGGTGCTGCAGCTTCAGCACACACCCACCCCACATATGGCTAACTCTTTCCAGAAAGATGTGGTATTTAATTTAAAACTAGCACCTTCTGAGTTATTGGTAATGTTCCCAGTGGCCCACTCAAGAGATATAACAATAGGGATTCTTCACATTCTTTCTTCTAGGCTCTCATATCTTTAATGGGCTTAATCACTTGAGTGCATTTCATTTCTAATGTATGGTAGTAATAGCGATCATTTATTGAGCCGGGCACTGTGTGAAGCACTTGATAAGCATCATTGCATTCAATTACCCCACTCAGGCCTGACAAAAGTCTGTGCAGAGCTTTCTGAGCCACATTTTACTAGCTATGAGACAACTCAGGATCAGGAGAGGTGCCCAATGTAACTGAGTTGTAGGGCAGAGATTCAACCAGACCCAAATTAATGGGAGTAGCATCGGATATTTCAAGGTCCAGGATAAAAATGGAGCTAATTTCCATCCTTGCTGAAGGGTGAGGGTAGTGAAGGAAGACAAGCCGTTAGGATGAGCCGTACAGTGACAGCAAAGCATCTAAAGCTTAGTAAGCTTAGTGGACAGAGACAACAAAGCAGCAGCTAAAAGATGTGCTCAAAATTGAAGCATTTCAATCATGCACATGAGCTTCATATTCTTGTCTTATACCCTATTCAAACAAGCATGGTTCTCACAGATTCACCCTATTATACATTGCAGGGAACAATAGAATGTAAATGTTACTGCTTTGCCCCTTAATTACTTAGTGAGTCTAGGCAATGATCACCAATGGCTATCTGGAGACAAGTAGACATTTTATATACCTTCTGATAGAAATATACACCACCACTTCTCAAGTAGACCTTCATAACAAAACAAAAAAAAAGGATCTGAATCTTATCAAGCTTCTCTATTTACTAGTTTATAAGAAATACCAATATCATGGAGATGCTTTTAGCAAACTCCAGACTGTGGATATATCTGCAGGATAAATAACCTGGTTTGTTTTACAAAAAGATAAAAAAGAGATGGAAAGGAAACCTGCAGATTCAAAGAGATTTAGAAATCCATTTCATGGTATGACTTTATCTGAATCCTGATACAAACAAATTTATTTTAAGAAACTGCAAGACAATCAGGAACAATGTAAATATTCATTGGATCTTTAAAGATATTAAAGAATGATTGTTGAGTTTAAGTGTGATAATGCTATATGCTTAAATAATTATAGACAAAATGTCTGACATTTGCTTCAAAATAGTGTAGGAAAGGGTCACAAGTAATATAGATGGATAACACAAGATTAGTCATGAACTTATAATTTTTGATGGTTTGTGATGGGTACCTAAGAGTTCATAATTCTAATCCTTGTTCTGATGTATTTTTAAAAATTTCCTATAATTGGGATCTAACTGAAATTGGGACCATGGAGATACAATGATTTGGAGAAGAATGGTGCGAAACCAGGACTGTGACACAGAAGACTAGTGGCTGGACAAGAAGGAATAAGGTTAGAGAGGAAGGGACGTGTCTCTTGGAAAGAACTGAAAGAAAAGCAGTGTTCAGAGGAAAGCCAAGAATGAATGGCTCAGGATTCAGTGCCTGTGGAATGGAATTATAGTCCTTCAACCGTGCTTAAGGCCATGCCATTTTCCCAAACTGCTGTTTCTGATAATCTGTTTCAGTTGATCACTCAAGATAAGTGTCCAAACCATCATCAAAGCTCTAGACCAGAGCACATAATTTATCAAATATATAAGTGAACTTATTTATTCATTGAAAGGTATGGCCTTCCCGCAAGATCCTTACAGTATTACTGATCTATTGCTGTGTAGCAAGTTACCCCAAAGTTTAGTGGGTTAAAATAACAATAAACATATTTGTGTCCATAGGACAGAAATTCACGATCAACTTAGCTGAGCAATTCTGGCTCAGGGTCTCCTATGAGGTTGCAATTAGATGTCACCTGGAGCTGGAGGAACACTTCCAAGATGGCTCACCCACTTGGCTGTCAGTTTGGTGCTACTGCTGGCAGGAGGCCTCACTTACGGTCTGTGTTCATTTCCTGGCGCTGGCACACAAAGTTCCACAATCTGGGTGACTTAGAACAATAGCTTTGTTCTCTCACAGTTCTGGAGGCTAGAAATCTGAAGTCACGGTGTTTTCAGAGCCATGCTCCCCCTGAGAGATCTAGAGATCTGGTCCACTGCTTTCTCTTGGCTTCTGCTATTGCCATCCATCCTTGGCACTCTTGGCCTTGCAGACACATCACTCCAATTCCTGCTTCTGTCTTCACGTGTGTTCTACCGTGTGCATGTGTGCCTTTTTTTTTTTTAGACAGACAGTAATATGTGTGTGCATGTGAGTGGGCGGGGAGGGGCAGAGGGAGAGGGAGGCAGAGAGAATCTTTTAAAAAATTTTTTTATTTAAATTCAATTTAATTAACATATACTGTATTATTAGTTTCAGAGGTAGAACTCAGTGATTCATCAGTTGCCTACAACACCTCGTGCTCATTACTTCAAGTGCCCTCCTTAATGCCCATCACCTAATTACCCCATCACCCCTCCAGCAACTCTTAGTTTGTTTCCTATAGTTAAGATCTTATGGTTTGCCTCCCTCTCTGTTTTCATCTTATTTTATTTTGAGAGAGAGAGAATCCTAAGCAGGCTCCACACCCAGCACAGTGCCTGAGATGGAGCTTGATCTCATGACCCTGAGATCATGAACTGAGCCTAAATCAAGAGTTAGATGCTCAACGGACTGAGCCCCCAGGTGCCCCAGTCTGTTGCTCCTTTTTTAACTCTTACAAGGACACTGGTCGTATTGGATCACGGGCCTACCCTGCTCCAGTAAGACATCATCTTAACTAATTACATCTGCAATGACCCTATTTCCAAATAAGGTCATGTCTGGGTCTGGAAAGAACATAAATTAGGGGGGTGGTGTCTCTTCATAGAGCTGCTTGAGAGTCCAAATGACATGGCCAATGGATCTCCCAGAGCAAGGATCTAAGAGAGCCAAGGCCTTTCATTGATGGCCAGACATCAAATGTCATATACCATCACTTCCACTGTGTTGTATTCATTGTGGGGGGATTAGACCAAGGCACAAATATCAGGAGACCAGGACCACTGAGGGCCACCCTGGAGCTGGCTACATGATACACATTTCTTCAATTGAAAAATACACTCATCCCTTCCCCAGGCCTCCTAAATGCTCATCTCATTACAACATTAGCTTCTGTTAGGTTGTTAAATACAATGACCTTCAGGTTTTTAGCTCTTGTTTATCTGAACAATTGTCTGAGGTTTGACCCTAGAAGTTTCTTTTAACACAACTCCTAAAAAAAGATTTTATAGCTACACTCTTGCCTTCCATCTTTATACCATAGTTTTCTGACAATACCCTGAATTTTATCTTTGCTTGGAAACTATTTCTTAATTTTAACATTATTTGCCAACTAGAGGTCTGAGAATTTCCAAAACCAGCAAGTCCTGACCCCTTTGAGAGTCCTCTGTTTAGCTTCTTTCTCAGCTCATACATTTTGCAGGCATACCTTGGAGATATTGCAGATTAGGTTCCAGACCACTTCAATAAAGCAAATATCACAATAAAGCGAGCCAAATGGATGTTTTGGTATCCCAGTGCATATAAAAAATATGATTACACTATACTGAAGTCTATTAGGTGCACAATAGCTTTTTTTCTAAAAAAGATAATGTACATACCTTAATTAAAAATACTTTATTGTTGGGACGCCTGGGTGGCTCATTCGTTAAGCATCTGCCTTCAGCTCAGGTCATGATCCCAGGGTCCTGGGATCGAGCCCCTCATTGGGTTCCCTGCTCAGTGGGAAGCCGGCTTTTCCCTCTCCCAATCCCCCTACTTGTGTTCCCTCTCTCGCTGTCTCGCTCTCTCTCTGTCAAAAAATAAATAAAATCTTAAAAAAATACTTTATTGTTAAAAAATATTGTTAGCCATCATGTCAGCATTCAGCAAGTCAATCCCTGATCAAAAGTCACCATAACAAATATAATAATGATGAAACAGTTTGAAACATTCTGAGAATTACCAATGACCTAGAGATATGAATTGAGCAAATGCTACTGGTGCTAATAGACTAGCTTGACATGAGGTTGCCACAGACCTTCAATTTGTAAAAAATCCAATATCTGCAAAGCATAATAAAGCAAACTATAATAAAACAAGGCATGCCTGTACTCTAAAGAGTAAGAAGCAGCCAGGCAGCATCTTTAAGATTCTGCTTGGAAATCTTGTAAGTCACTCAGTTCAATAGATACATTTTCTACTCTCTTAGAAGAGATATCATGTAAGATAGGACTATTA
Organism: Eumetopias jubatus; assembly: GCF_037043125.1. Taxonomy (NCBI): domain Eukaryota; kingdom Metazoa; phylum Chordata; class Mammalia; order Carnivora; family Otariidae; genus Eumetopias; species Eumetopias jubatus. The sequence continues at coordinate 9,684,004 of NW_028274820.1, forward strand.
AAAAAAATTTTATCTGCTTTAGGTTTCTCTCTCTCTCTTCACACATATGTACGCATACATCTGCTGCATCGTTTGAAAGTGAGGTGTAGACAGTATGACCCTTTGCTCATAAATGCTTCATTATGCATCATCTAAAAATAATATCCTGCCACATAATTACAATACCAATATCATACCTGAGAAAACTAACAATGATTTTGTAATACTATGTTGTGTCTGTCCTTTAAGTTTGTATTGTTGTTGTTGTTGTTTTTCAGTCAGGATCCAATCCAGGTGAATGCTTTATATTTTCTTCATCTCTTCTCACCTAAGATAATCCCCCTGTCCCCACCTGTTTTTTGTTTTTTGTTTTTTATTTTGTTTTTATGGCATTGACTTTCTGAGGACTCCTGTATTATTGTCTTACAAAACTTCCCCCTATGGATTTGTCTGATTCTTTCCCCATGGTGTCATTTAACATGTTCTGCCATCTCCCACTTCCTGTAACTTAGAAGATAGGCCTAGACTCTAGAGCTACATTTCCAGTGTGGTAGCCACTAGCCACATACAAATATTTGAATTTCAATTACTTTATGAAGATTAACTTAAATTTAAAAATTCAGTTGCTCCATCTCACTGACCTCATTTCAAGTTGCCCATAGCCGCATGTAGCTAGTAGTGACCGTATTGGACAGCGCAAGTACAGTACATTTCCATCATCGTAGAATGTTCTATTGGATAACACAGCACTAGACTGTTCTATATAGAATAAACTTTTTTGGCATGGCTACTTTTTTTTAAGTTTTTATTTTAATTCCAGTTAGTTAGCGTACAGTGTAATATTAGGTTTCTGTGTATAATATAGTGATTCAAAAATTCCATAAATCACCCTGTGCGCGTCATGATAAGTGAACTCCTTGATCCCCATCACCTGTTTAACTCATCTGCCCTCCCCACTCCCCGCTGGTAGCCATCAGTTTCTTCTCTACGGTTAAGAGTCTCTTTCTTAATTTGTATTTCCCTCTCTTTTTTCCCCTTTGCTCATCTGTTTTGTTTCTTGAATTACACATGAGTGAAATCATATGGGATTTGCCTTTCTCTGACCGACTTATTTCACTAGCATTATACACGCTAGTAGATGCATGTCACTACAATTGGCAAGATTTCACTCTGTTTTATGGCTGAATAATATTCCATTATGGATGGATATAGATGTAGGTATCTCACATCTTGTTTATCCATGCGCAAGTTCATGGACAAATGGGCTGCTTTCGTACCCTGGCCATTGTGAATCATGCTGCTATAAATAGGGCTGCCTGTATCACTTTGATTTAGTGTTTTTGTATTCTTTGGGTAAATACCCAGTAGTGCAATTGCCGGATCACAGGGTAGATCTATTTTTAACATTTTTTTTAATTCAAGTTGGTTAACATATAGTGCATTATTAGTTTCGGAGGTAGGATTTAGCGATTCATCAGTTGCGTATAACACCCAGTGCTCATTACATCAAGTGCCCTCCTTAATGCCCATCACCCAGTTACCCCATCTCCCCACCTGCCTCCCCTCCAGTTTGTTCCCTATAGTTTGCCTCACCCTCTGTTTTTATCTTATTTTATTTTTCCCTCCCTTCCCTGATGTTCATCTGTTTTGTTTATTAAATTCCACATATGAGTGAAATCATTTGGTATTTGTCCTTCTCTGATTGACTTATTTTACTAAACATAATACCCCCTAGTTCTATCCACGTCATTGTAATTGGCAAGATTTCATTCTTTTTGATGGCTAATATTCCATTGTCTATATGCACCATATCTTTATCCATTCAGCTGTTGATGGACATCTGGGCTCTTTCCATAGTTTGGTCATAGTGGACATTGCTGCTATAAACATGTGGGTGCATGTGTCCCTTTGGATCACTATTTTTGTATCCTTTGAATAAATACCTAGTAGTGTGTGTCATTCAAAGCCCTTGTTCCCTGGTTAGTCTTCTGCTTAGATGATCTGTCCATTGCTGTGAGTGGGGTGTTAAAGTTCCCTACTATTATTGTATTATTATCAATGAGTTCATTTAATTTTGTTTTAATTGATTTATGTATTTGGCTGTTCCCAAGTTAGGGGCATAAATATTTACAATTGTTAGATCTTCTTGTTGGATAGACCCTTTAAGTAGGATATAGTGTCCTTCTTCATCTCTTATTCTAGTCTTTGGTTTAAAATCTAGTTTGTCTGATATAAGGATGGTTACTCCAGCTTTCTTTTGATGTCCATTGGCATGATAAATTGTTCTCCACCCCCCTACTTTCAATCGGGAGGTGTCTTTGGGTCTAAAATGAGTCTTGTGTAGGCACCATATCAATGCGTCTTGTTTTTTAATCCATTTTCCTACCCCATGTCTTTTAATTGGAGCGTTTAGTCCATTTACATTCAGAGTAATTACCAAAAGATAGAATCTAGTGCCATTGTACTACCTGTAAAGTTGCAATTTCTGTAGATCATCTCTGTTTCTTTCTGGTCTTCTTTACTTCTGGTCTCTCTCTCCACTCAAAGTGTCTCCTTTAACATTTCTTGCAGGGCTGGTTTAGTGTTCACGAATTCCTTTAGTTTTTGTTTGTCCTCTAAACTCTTTATCTCTCCTATTCTGAATGACAGCCTTGCTAGATAAAGTATTCTTGCCTGTATATTTTTTCACACTTAGCACATTGAATATATCATGTTAGTCTTTTCTGGCCTGCCAGGTCTCTGTGGATAGGTCTGATGCCAGCCTTAAGTGTCTACCCTTGTATGTTAAGGACCTCTTGTCCCAAGCTGCTTTCAGGATTTTCTTTATCTTTGAAATTTGCAACCTTCACTATTATATATTGAGGTGTTGACCTATTTTTTTTTTTTTTTTGAGGGGGGTTCTCTGTCCTCCTGGACTTGAATGCCTGTTTCCTTCCCCAGATTAGGGAAGTTCTCAGCTACAATTTGTTTAAATAAACATTTTGCCCCTCTCCCACTCCTCATCTTCTGGGACCCCGATAATCCAGATAGTATTTTACTTTATGGAATCCCTGAGTTCTGTAAGTCTCCCTTTGTGACCTATAGTTTTTTTCTCTCTTCTTTTTAGCTTCCTTATTTTCCATCATTTTATCTTCTATATCACTGACTTTTTTCTTCTACTTCATTCATCCTTATTTTCATGGTCTCCACTTGGGACTGCGTTTTTAATTGTTCATTTCTGCCTGACTAGATTTACTTCTTTTGTCTCTATAGTAAGGGACTCTCTAGTGTCTTCTATGCTTTTTTCAAGCCCAGCTAGTATCTTTAAAATCGTTGTTTTAAATTTTAGTTCAGACATCTTACTTACATCCATGGTGATTAAATCCCTGGTTGTGAGTACTACCTCCTGCTCTTTCTTTTGTGGTGAATTTCTCTGTCTTGTCATTTTTCTAGAAAAGAAAGGAAGAAAGAAACAAGAACAACAACAAGAAGAACAAAAACTTCAGGAAGTGTTTCTGGTATAAGCTGCATACACCTGTTCTGTTGCATTTTGGCTACTCTTTCCCACTGGTCTGTCCTCTACAGAGTTCCTCCTTGCTTGTAGTGGGGAGAGTGTTTGGACCTTTAACTAGGTGTGCTTTGATTTGTTTGCAAGATAAGCCTGTAAAAGAAAAAAAGAAAAAAAAAAAAGCCTGATCCAAGACAAAAGGAAAAGGAGCAAAAATGCAAACAAACAAACAAAAACTACAAGCCTGATTTCAAAGCATAAGAAAGAAAGAATGAAAAAGAGTAAGGAAAGAAAAAAAGAGAAAAAAAATTAGAAACCTGATCCATAAAATAAGAGAAGGAAACAAACCAACAAATGAACTATAAGCCTGAATTATAATGAATTATAAGCCTGAAACAAACAAAAAAAGATGAAGAGAAAAGAAAAAAAATGAAAAAATACATATAAGATAAAATATTGAAAATATGAAATAGAAAAATTCAAAAATTTTAAATTTAAACATTAAGAGAAGAAGAAAAAGAAAAAAAAAAAAAAGAAGCAAGCCTAGTCCTATTTCCACCAGAAGCTGGTGTACTGGAGCATCCTTTAATCAGGAGACGCGGTGGATGCAGGGGCATGTGTTGGTCTTCTGAGGGAGAGGCCCGTAGGTTGGCTTACAAGGTTACTTGCCCTTGTAAAGATGTTCCTGCCTGGTACAGGGTGGCAGGGTTTAATGTAGGGGACTCCAGCCTCCACTGGACATGCTGTGTTTCTCTTTGCAGTCTGACTGTGCTGGTGGGGTGGGGGAGTGGTGAAGGAGGAAGAATATGGTGTCACCCCGCCCTTTTGTCCCTGGCAAGGGGAACTCCTTGCCACTGATGTTCAGAAGGCCCTCTCAGAAAAGCAAACAATCTCCTCTGTCCCGTGCTTTTGTCAGTTCCCTGCCTTAACCTGTCTGTTCCTGGGCCATTGGCACTCCTAGAGCCACAGATCTCCCGTACTTTATCTCAGGCTGGTCGCTGGGATCAAAACTCCGAGTTTTAAAGGGCCTGGCAAGCTGTGTTCCCACTCTCCACCCCCTGTCCCCGGAGAAGAGGCTCACAGCCTGCACTGTCCCGTCCGGTCCCCAAAAAGCAGTTGCATAGTGTGCACAAATAGGCTAGAGTTTATTGTAACGCTCAGTGCAAAGCTGAAACCAGCTTATTGGCCGTCTGCTCCCTACTCGGTACCCTACTCTGTTCTGTCCCAGAAAAGCAGTCGCGGAGGTTTGATTCTACTGTGGCAGACAGTGAAAAGAAGCAGTCAGGTTATCTGCAGTCTGCCACTGTCTCTGCTCAGTTCTGCTGCAGAAAAGCAGTCACTCTTGTGTGCACACAGAGATTTAGGCCTATTGTGGCTCACAGCGAAAAGTTGTTAAGAGGCTTTCTGCCCACTGTGCACATCTCTGACCCTGCTGTTGAACACCGCTCAGTGGCTCCCAGCTGGCCTTTTGTCCTTGGAGAAGCAAAAAACGCTCTTCCAAATGTACTCTGGGATGGGGAGCGATCTCTCCCAGCACAACCCAGGGGATCTCCTTGGTGTGGCTTATTGTGCAATCCCTGCCTGCTCCGCTCTCTCCCACTTTCTCCCTCTCCCTGACTTTGCTCTGCAAAAAGGGTTCCCTCCCCTTTGCAGCTGCATGGCTTTCCTCTCCCCCAATTCACAGCTCTGAACCTTGCATTTGCCATGTCTCTCCCTCCAACTGTGCAGATTGTTTTTGTAATCCTCAGTCCTTAATTCCTAGTTGTTCGAGATGTTTGGATGTTGATCTACCTATGTTTGAAGGATGAGGCAAGCTCTAGGTCCCCATACTACTCCACCATCTTAACTCTGCCCCGCCCCCCTCTTGTTACAGCCTTTGTTGTAAGTCTGTTTTGTCCCATATAAATATTGCTATTTTGGCTTTCTTTTGATATCCACCTGCATGATAGATGTTTCTCCATCTCCTCACTTTCAATCTTCAGATTTCTTCAGATTTCTTTTGGTCTAAAATGAGTCTCTTCTAGGCAGCATATATATGGGTCTTGCTTTCTTTTAATCCAATCTGTCAACCTATGTCTTTTGATTGGAGTGTTTAGTCCACTTACATTCAAAGTAATTATTGACAGATATGTATTTATTGTCATTTTTTAACTTGTTTTGTGGTTCTGAAGATTTTCTCTGATCCCTTTTTCTCTTTCATGGTTTGCTAATTTCTTTATTAATATTTGGATTTCTTTATTCTTTGCATGTGTATTAGTGGTTTTTGATTTGTGGTTAGCATTAGGTTTGTATATAACTCCATCTCATATAGCCATCTACATTAAATTGATGGTCATTTACATTTGAATCCATTCTTTATCCCTCTCCTCCCCATGTTTTAGGTATATGCTATTATATTTTATATCCTTTTATTTTGTGAGGTCCTTGACTGACTTTTCATAGAAATATTCATTTTTACTGCTTTTGTGTTTCCTACCTCTATGCTGTCACTTTTGGTCTCTCCTTTCCTTTCAAAGAGTCCCTTTTAATATTTCTTGCAGGACTGGTTTCATGGTCATGAATTCCTTCAGTTTTTGTTTGGGAAACTCTATCTCTCCTTCTAGTCTGAATGATAGCCTTGCTAGATTGAGTATTCTTGGCTTCAGATTTTTCCCATTCAGCACTTTGAATATATCATGCATCTCCCTTCTAGCTTGCAAAGTTTCTGTTTAAAAATATCCTACTTGTGTTATGGGTTTTCCCTTGTTAGTTACTCTCTTCTTTTGTCTCACTGCTTTTAAAATTTTTTCTTTATCACTATATTTTGCCAGTTTAATTATCGTAAGTCTTGGTGTGGGTCTGTTTTGTTGATTTTTTAAAAAGATTTTTTATTACTTATTTGACAGAAAGAGACAGCAAGAGAGGGAACACAAGCAGGGGGAGTAGGAGAGTGAGAAGCAGGCCTCCCGCTGAGCAGGGAGCCCGATGCGGGGCTCAAACCCAGGACCCTGGGATCGTGACCTGAGCCAAAGACAGAGGCTTAACAACTGAGCCACTCAGACACCCCTGCTTTTGTTGATTTTGGTGGAGATTCCCTGGGCCTCCTGGATCTGGATGTCTGTTTCCTCCCCCAGATTCAGGAAGTTTTCAGCTATTGTTTCTTCAAATAATTTTTCTGCTCCCTTTTCTTTCTCTTCCTCCGTGACTCCTACAATATGAATATTACTACATTTGATGGAGTCACTGAATTCCTTAAGTCTATTCTCATTTTGCCTAATTCTTTTCTCTCTCTTTTGTTCAGCTTGATTACTTTCATTACTCTGTCTTCTAGTCATTAATTCATTCTTGTTTGTTTCAGCCTTCTCTTCCTTCCATCAAGCTTGTTTCTGATTTCATTTACTGTGTCCTTTATCTCTGCTATGTTATTCTTTATCTCTGTATTAAGGGTCTCACTCATGTTTTCCCCTCTTTTCTCAAGTCCAGTGAGTATCCTTATGATCGTTACTTTAAATTCTTTATCAGGCATGTTACTTACATCTGTTTTACTTATATCTCTGGCTGTGGCCTTGTTTTGTTCTTTCATTTGGGATAAATTTCTCTGTCTTTTCATTTTGTTTAAGTCTCTGTGCCTGTTCCTGTGTTTTAGGAAAGTCAGCTACATCTGTTCTTGAGGTCAATGTCCTTATGAAGAAGAGGTCCTGTAGTGACCTATTATGTAGTGCCCCCTGTTCTCCAGGGCCTGGCACTTCCAGGAGTGTCTCCCGTGTGTGCTGCATGCACTCTGCTGTTGTGTCCTGGCCACTGTACCCTTAAGCCAGTCATCTGCAGAGGCTCTCTTTGTCTGTTGAGGGCAGTGTTTGGTGACTGGCCTGAATGTGGCATGCTTTAACTAGGTGTGCTCTGGTGTGTTTATGGAATGAGTTTTGTTGCCACTGCCACCAGAACTGAGGTTCTGCAAAACTTGCAAGTGGGGAGACACATTGTGAGCATTGGTTTGGGTGGTCTTCTGAGGCAGGGGGTCCACCAGGCTGGGACTGAGGTAGGTGTGACTGGGAGGGGCAGTTCCACAGGAATGTGGGGTATGCAGGCTTGGTGTATGCAAGTTAGGTAGTGAGTATCTGTGCTGTGCTGGTTCTGGCAAGTGGCTCTATTTATGCTGATGGGCTGGGGAAGAAAATGGCACCTGCCAGTTTCTTTGTTCCCAGAGGGATCTGTACATGAATGCTGTCTCTCTGGGACATGCTCTGACATGAGCAAATAACCTCCCCGCTATGTCCCAGGTACTCTTCAGATGACTGTTTCGATGCTGTGTGTTCCCAGGTTGTTTGCCTGCCTTTTCTCCAAGAGCAGTTCCAATGCCTCTGACCTCTCCCAGAGCTAAGCATGCTGACCTTTAAAACTCCAGGCTTTAAGCCCTACTCATTGCAAGAACTCATGAAATTCAGCCCCTCTCACTTTCCAAGCCAATTGCTATGGGGTTTCATTTTCCCTATGATCTGTGTGCTAGTCTGTCTCTTGCATTTCTCCACGACCACAGCTCCTTCCCCACTGCAGCAGCCATGATCTATTTCTCTCCCAAACCATGTCTTCACATTTCCTGTCTTCTTCCATGTGGCCTCTTCTCTACCGTTAGTTGTGGAGTTTGTCCTGCCAGTCTTCAGGACAATTTTGGGGATATTAAGGATGATTTAATAGTTATCTAGTTGTATTCATGGGACAAGAGCTTAGGGTCCTCCTGTTTAGCTGCCATCTTCTTTGATCCCATGATGACTTCTTAGCTGATATTTGGTACTTCATATTGTACCACATGAGGAGACCTGGCTGGGAGTTCTAATGTGCCCCAAGTGACTTATAAATTGTATACATGTAACTAGAAATATCACACTCTTCCCTACTCTAGACATCCTTCTCTGGTCGTGTCAGCCTGGATCTTACATCCTGTGATGGAAAAGATTTGTAAGGAAAATAAAACAGAATAAAAGAATTTTAGATCTGAAAGGGAATTTTGATATCATTTTTATAAACATGTGAGGAAACTGAGGCCCACAGAGGCTCAAGACTTGTCCTAGGTCACTGATGCTAGTATGAAGCAAAGAAATGACCTTCAACAAATATCTTCTTACTCCTGGCCAGACTCATACATCAGAGTTGAAAATATCTTGTGGCACCTGAGGTCAGTTGGTACTGCTAACCCCACAACTAATAATCATAAAATACCTTTTATTGACTACTTAGGTGTTAGGCACTGTACTTAGTCTTTTAAAAAAATTACTTTCCACAATTCTCACAACCACCCAAGAGGTACACTATGAACAGAAAATCTGATTAACAGGAATTTATTTTTTCAGGTAATAAGAAATGGCTCACTGGTTCAGCAATTCAACAATGTGAAAGCAGGTACCTCTGTGATTTTCTTGGTAATTATCTTTTCATCTTGGTCATAGGATAGCTGCTGCCGCTTTAGATATCACATCAATGATGAAAGCAGAATGAACTGGCATGTGGTAGTGCCAGCAACTTTGGTCTCATTCACGAGAAAAGTTCAATCTCTCCCAGAAGTCCCAGAGTAGACTTCCATAGTATCTTTCATTGGCCAAAACTGTCATGATCACCCATATGAATATGACGGGAAAATGACAATGATGTGCAGCTCATCCAGCTTCTGTAGAACAGACAGGCAAGGAAATGGTGGTAATGAAGGTGTTTCCTCATGGTTCAGATAAGGAAGCTGATGCTCAGAGTGGCAAAATACCTCACCCCAGGTTACCAAGTGAGTAAGTGGCAGAAATGTTTTGATTCCAAAGCCCATGATGAGTAAGGCATGCTCACTGAAGAATGGTGATGAAAACTGATGTTGCCTGAGTCTGAGGTGATTTGAACACTTAAGAAGAGGTAGGATCTGTGTAGTCTCAAAGAACAGAAGAGACACTGCTCCCAGACAGTGATGTTGACACTTGGATAATGAACTGAAGAAGGCCATTCAGTAGAAGAGATGCCTGCTAGTGTCCACAGGTATCTAAGTGGATACCTTAAAAGACTTCTATTTATTCCACCCTTAATATATATTTAATGTATATTTCATGTCTCTATATATTTAATGTTATATATATATATCCAGTGCTATATTTCACATATATTTCGTAAATACATATTTAATGCTATATCTCATATTCTTCCTAACCTTCTCTTCTCTCTCTTTTTTTTAAGATTTTATTTATTTATTTGTCAGAGAGAGAGGGAGAGAGAGAAACAGTAAGCACAAGCAGGGGGAATGGCAGGCAGAGGGAGAAGCAGGCTCCCCACGTAGCAAGAAGCCCAATGCGGGACTTGATCGCAGGACCCTGGGATCATGACCTGAGTCAAAGGCAGCCGCTTAACTGACTGAGCCACCCAGGCGCCCCTAAACTTCTCTTTTCTGTGAGAGCTTAATCTTGCCACTCTTTGTCTTGGCAACTACACACACTTCAAGCAGTTATTTTCCACAGTTGGTGAGGGATACATATAATAAAATAATGCAAACTTGAACAAAAAATGGGGCTTCTTGTTCCCCCTTCAAATTGGTAATTTTATATGGACTAACAATCATATACAGTATTGGCAAAGGCTGGTGGAATAAATCAGTATAATCTTTCTAAAGGTAATATGTATCAAAAGCCCTAAAATATCTACATATGCTTTGACCCAGCAATTTAAGGAAATAAATGTGGATGCACATAAAAAATAGTAACAAGCATACTCAGTACAATATTATGCACAATAGAGAAAAATGAGCAACAACTTGTGCGAAAAAGCAAGTTGGAGAACTATATTATTACCACAAATTTAAAAAGGAAGCAAAAGACATATATGGTAAAATTATAAAGAAAAGTAAGGGGATTTTAACACAAAATTCAGGATAATGGTAGGGGGCGCAATAAGGTAGAGAGTCCTAGGGACCTCTGTTTTCTTAAGTGGGAAGGCAATGTGGTGTGTTCATGTTATTATTGAATTTGGTCTGCGTCATCCAGTTATGCTAACAAACTATGAGCCATCACAATGAAGACTGATTTTCACTGGAGTCCCTTTCCTGGCAGTTTGTAGATCTCAGCCCCACGGCCATCCAGGGACCCCGATGCTGCCAGCTTCCACAGTGTGAGACTCTGAATCCAGGCTCCAGAACGGGGAGGGAGAGCTCGTAGGCCTGGGTTACCAGCATCCTCACTCCACAACTAGCATAGCCCCCTGCCTGGCTGCCAGGGAGAGGTGGGCACAGCTGAAGATGGATGCTCTCCTCTAAGCATCTAGCCAGCATCTACCACAACATCTTATCCTAAGTTACACTCATTCTTTGGAATGTGGAGAATATTTTCTTATTTAAAAATGAAAAACAGAGGAGGAATTAAGATGGCAGAAAAGTAGGGGGACCCAAAGCTTGTCTCATTCATCGACTATAGCTAGATGGTATTAATTAAACCATTCTGAACACCCAAGAAATCAACTGGAGGTCTGAGAGAACAAAAAGTGCAAGTCTACAAGTAGAAACACCTCCTACATTTCGGAAGGTAGGAGGTGTGAAGAGCTGATGTGGGGGAGATGTAGCTGTGGGTATGGGAGCTCTGCTTAAGGATACCACGGCCACCGCAAAACACTATAAGCAGCGGAGCACAGAATCTGAACTTTCAGAAGTCTGCTACCCTTGGGTGATGTGCCTGGCTTAAAGGTGCTCAGGTGGAGAAGCTGGTCAGAATCCCGGGAGTCAAGTGTGGTCTGAGAATCCCCTGGGTCACAAGAAGAATGGATGGTGCCAACCTGCTACACTGTTTCCAGGCATAGGAGTGAGGAGCCAGCTGAGAACAGCAGGTCTTGGTGCCAGCTTTCTGCTCTGTTTTGCCATAAACGGCAAACTGCTGTGTGGTTGTGTAACTGCTTTCCTGGGACCAGCTGGCAACTGGCAAAAGCTTGGCAAGACCCCCCCCCCATCCATAGGAACAGTACGGGTCTTCACCACGGGGAGTCCCTAAAATTTGGAGTTTTGAAACTCAGTCATGCTCCTGAAATAAAAAAGCTCAGACACAGGCAGGATGAACACAGGTTTCAGACGGAAACCAGGAACACAAGAGGGGTGATTGATTGCTCTTCTGTGAGGTCTCACTGAAGAGTGGGGGTGCAAACTTTCAACTCCTGGGCTGGAGACCAGGACTCCACCTTATTAATCCCACTCATCAGCACTGAAACCTTTCAGGGAACAAAACAGCACCACCTAGTGGAAGCCAGAGCTGCTTAAACCAAGCCCCATCCCCCTGTGCCCTGGAGGTGGATTTCCACTGAAACAAGTCAGCCTGAGAATTAGCACAGCAGGCTCCCTACCTCAGAAGATTAGCACAAACAACTGCATGACACAAAGTCTACTGGTCATAAAGTGCTGCAAAGCTTCAGCTCTAGGGGAAATGGGACCTAGTTTCCTTTTTACTTTTTAATTTTTTTTCAATTCTCTTTTTAAACTTTTTATTATTAATTTGTAAATAAAAATGTATACATTTTTATTTATATATTTTAACATTTTTAGTTTTTTTTTCCTTTTTTCTTTTGGGATCTAGATTCGTTTAACAAGCAGACCAAAACACACCCAGGTTCTAGGTTTTGTTGTTGTTGTTTTCTTTGTTTTTTTTTTGTTTGTTTGTTTTGCTTTTTTCTTTCTTCTTTTCTTTTCTGTACAAAATGACGAGAAAGAGAAATTCATTTCAAAAGAAGAACAGGAAGTAGAACTCATGGCCGGGGATTTAATCAATACAGAGATAAGAAATGTCTGAACAGAATTTAAAACAGTGATTATAAGGATACTAGCTGGGCTTGAAAAAAGCATAAAGGACACTACAGAATCCCTTACTGCATACATAAAAGAACTAAAATCTAGTCAGGCCAAAATTAAAAATGCTATAACCAAGATGAAATCCCAACTAAAAGTCATAAAAATGAGGATGGACGAATCAGAGGAGCAAATTAGTAATACAGAAGATAAAAGTATGAAAAAAAAATGAAGCTGAGAAAAAGAGAAAAGGAAAGGTAATAGACCATGAATGTAGATTTAGGGAACTCAGCAACTTATTAAAACCTAATAACATTTATATCATAGGAGTCCTAGAAGAAGAAGACAGAGATAAAGGGGCAGAAGTTTTATTCAAACAAATTATAGCTGAAAACTTCTCTAATCTGGGGAAGGACACAGACATCAAAATCCAAGAAGCACAGAGAACTCCCATGAAATTCAACAAAAGCTGACTATCGCCAAGGCATATCACAGTCAAATTCACAAAATACAGACAAGAATATTGTAGCAGCAAGGGAAAAAAAGTCCTTAACCTACAAGGGAAGACAGATCGGGTTTGCAGCAGATCTGTCCACAGAAATGTGGCAGGCCAGAAAAAAGTGGAAGGAAATATTCAACTTGCTGAATGGGAAAAATATGCAGCCAATAATTCTTTATGCAGCAAAGCTGTCATTCAGAATAGAAGGAGAGATAAAGAGTTTCCCAGACAGGGGTGCCCCTGTGGCTCAGTCAGTTGAGCATCTGACTCTTAATTTCTACTCAGGTCATGGTCTCAGGGTCATGGGATCAAGCCCTGTCCCAGGCCCCACACTCAGCAGGGAGTCTGCTTGAAATTCTCTCTACCTCTCCCTTTGTCCCTGCCCCCTGCTCTGTCTCTCTCTCTCTCAAATAAATAAATCTTAAAAAAAAAAAAAAAGCTTCCCAGACACAAACTAAAGGAGTTTGTGATCACTAAACCAACGCTGCAAGAAATTTTAAGGGGGACTTTTTGGAGAAAAAAAGACCAAAATCAACAAAGACCAGAGAACATCACCAGAAACACCAACTTTACAGGTAACACAATGGCACTAGATTCATATCTTTCAATAATCACTCTGAATGTAAATAGACTAAATGTGCCAATCAAAAGATATAGGGTATCAGAATGGATAGAAACCAGATCCATCTATATGCTGCCTACAAGAGACTCACTTTAGACCTAAAGACACCTGCAGATTTAAAGTAAGAATTGGAGAACCATCTATCATGCTAATGGACATCAAAAGAAAGCCAGAGTAACCATACTTATATCAGATAAACTAGATTTTAAAACAAAGACTGTAACAAGAGATGATGATGGACATTATATCATAATGAAGGGGTCTATCCATCAAGAAGATCTAGCAATGGTAAATATTTATGCCCCCAACTTAGGAGTACCCAAATATATAAATCAATTAATATTAAACATAAAGAAACTCACTGATAATAATACAATACTAGTTAGGGGACTTTTACACCCCATTCACAGCAATGGACAGATCATCTAAGCAGAAGACCAACAAGGAAACAGGGCTTTGAATGACACTCTGGACTGGAAGGACTTAACAGATATATTCAGAATATTTCATCTGAAAGTAACAGAATACACATTGTTTTCCAGTGCCTATGGAATATTTTCCAGAATAGATCACATACTGGGTCACAAATCAACCTTCAACAAGTACAAAAAAAATCAGGATCATGCCATGCATATTTTCAGACCACAATGCTATGAAACTGGAAGTCAACCACAAGAAAAAAATTGGGAAGACCTCAAATACATGGAGGTTAAAGAACATGCTACTCAGGAATGAATGGCTTACCCAGAAAATTAAAGAAGAAATAAAAAAAAAATACATGGAAGCAAATGAAAATGAAAAAAAATGGCAGTCAGAGAACTTTGATATATACTAAAGGCAGTTCTAAGAGGGAAGTATATTGCAATACAGGCCCACCTCAAGAAGCAAGAGAAGTCTTAAATACACAAATTAACCTTACACCTAAGGAGCTAGAAAACGACAGCGAATAAAGCCTAAAGCCAGCAGACGAAGGGAAATAATAAAGATTAGCACAGAAACAAATGATATAGAAACAACAAAAATCAGTAGAACAATTTAATAAAACTAAGAGTTTGTTTTTGGGGAGAATTAATAAAATTAATAAACCCCTAGCCAGACTTATCAGAAAGAAAAGAGAAAGGACCCAAATACATAAAGTCATGAATGAAAGAGGAGAGATCATAATCAACAACACAGAAATGCAAACAAATATAAGAGGATACTATGAAAAATTATATGCCAACAAACTGGGCAACCTAGAAGAAATGGACAAAGTCCTAGAAATCTACAAACTACCAAATCTGAAACAGGAAGAAATAGAAAGTTTGAATAGACTAATAACTAGCAAAGAAATTGAATCAGTCATCAAAAATCTCCCAACCCACACAAAAGTCCTCAGCCAGATGGATTCCCAGGGGAATGCTACCAGACATTTAAACAAGAGTTAATACCTATTCTTCTGAAACGGTTCCCAAAATAGAGATGGAAAGTCCGAAACTCATTCTACAAAGCCAGCACTACCTTGGTCCCAAAACCAAAGACTCCACTAAAAAGGAGAATTACAAACCAATATCCCTGATGAACATGGATGCAAAAATTCTCAGTAAAATACTAGCAAATCAACTTCAACAGTATATTAAAAGAATTATTCACCATGAGCAAGTGGGATCTATTCCTGGTTGCAGCGGTAGTTCAATATTCACAAATCAATCAATGTGATATACCACATTAATACAAGAAAGGATAAAAACCATAGGATCCTCTCAGTAGATGCAGAAAAAGCATTTGACAAAATACGGTATCCTTTCTTGATAAAAACCCTCAGCAGAGTAGGGATAGATGGAACATACAGCAACATCATAAAAGCCATATATGAAAGACCCACAGCTAATATCATCCTCCATGGGGAGAAAACTGAGAGCCTTTTCCCTAAGGTCAGGAACAAGACAGGGATGTCCACTCTCACCATTAGAATTTAACATAGTACCAGCAGTCCTAGCCTCAACAATCAGAAAACAAAAAGAAATAAAAGGCATACAAATTGGCAAGGAAGGAATCAAACTTTCACTATTTGTAGATGACTTGATGGTCTATGTAGAAAGATTCCACCAAAAAATTGCTAGAACTAATATATGAATTCATCAAAGTTGATAGATATAAAATCAATGTGCAGAAATCTGTTGCATTTTTATACACCAATGACAAAGCAGCAGAAAAAGAAATCAAGGAATCAATCCCATGTTCAGTTGCACCAAATACAATAAGATACCTAGAAATAAACCTAACTGAAAAGGTAAAAGATCTGTACTCTGAAAACTATAGATCACTTATGAAAGAAATTGAAAAGGACACAAAGAAATAGAAAAGCATTCCATGTTCATGGATTGGAAGAATAAACATCATTAAAATGTCTGTGCTACCCAAAGCAACCTACACACTTAATGCAATCCCTATTAAAATACCACCAGCATTCTACACAGAGCTAGAATAAACAACCTTAAAATTTGTATGGCCCACAAAAGACCCCAAATAGGCAAAGCAGTTCTGAAAAAGAAAAACAAAACTGGAGGCATTACAATTCCAGATTTCAGGCTATATTACAAAGCTGTAGTCATCAAGACAGTATGGTACTGGCACAAAAACAGACACATTGATCAATGGAACAGAATAGAAAACCTAGAAATGGACCCCAAACTATATGGTCAACTAATCTTTGACAAAGCAGTAAAGAATATCCAATGGAAAAAAGTGTCTTCAGCAAATGGTGTTGGGAAAACTGGACAGCAACATGCAGAAGAATGAAACTCCCTTACACCATAAACAAAAATAAACTCAAAATGGATGAAAGACCTAAATGTGAGACAGGAATCCATCAAAATCCTAGAGGAGAACACAGGCAGAGACCTCTTTGATCTTAGCCACAGCAACTTCTTACTAGACATATCTCCTGAGGCAAAGGAAACAAAAGCAAAAATGAACTATTGGGACCTCATGAAGAAATAACCTTTTTGCACAGTGAAGGAAACAATGAACAAAACTAAAAGGCAGCCAACAGACTGGAAGAAGATATTTGCAAATGACTTATCTGATAAAGGGTTAGTATCCAAAATATATAAAGAACTTATCAAACTCAACACCCAAAAACAAATAATCCAGTCATAAATGGGCAGAAGACATGAATAGACATTTTTCCAAAGAAGACATGCAGATGGCTAACAGACATATGAAAAGATGCTCAACATCACTCATCATCAGTGAAATACAAATCAAAACCATGATGAGATACCACCTCATACCTATCAGAATGGCTAAAATGAACAACCCAAGAAATAACAGGTGTTGGCAGGGATGCGGAGAAAAGGGAATCCCCTTGCCCTGTTGGTGGGAATGCAAACTGGTGCAGCCACTCTGGAGAACAGTTTGGAGATTCCTCAAAAAGTTAAAAAATAGAACTACCCTGGATCTAGCAATTGTACTACAAGGTATTTACCTAAAGGATACAAAAATATAGATTTGAAGGGCTATATACACCCCAATGTTTATAGCAGCATTATTAACAATAGCCAAACTATGGAGAGAACCCAAATGTCCATCGACTGATGAATGGATAAAGATATGGCATGCCTATATATATTCCATTATATATATATATATAATCCATTACATGTATATATAATTCCATTTTATATATATAATGGAATGTTACTCAGCCATCAGAAAATGGCATCTTGTCATTTGCAGCAATGTGGATGGAGCTAGAGTATATTATGCTAAGTGAAATAAGTCAGAGAAAGACAAATACCATATGATTTCACTCATACATGGAATTTAAGAACATATGGGAAGGTGGAAAAGAAAAAAAGGAGTGAGGGAAACAAACCATGAGAGACTCTTAATGGTAGAGCATAAATTGAGGGTTGATAGAGGGAGTTGGGTGGGGGATGGGCTAGACGGATGACGGGTATCAAAGAGGGCACTTGTTATGATGAGCACTGGGTGTTGTATCTAAGTGATGAATCACTGAATTCTACTCCAGATACCAATATTGCACTGTATGTTCACTAACTAAAATTTAAATTTAAAAAAATGAACAAAATGGAACAAAAACCTGAAAGTTAGATTATAGAGAATGGAGCATAAGTAAACTGTGTAGCAGCCATATGGTAGGCTACTATTTAATCTTTACAGGGAAGAGGAAGGGAAATGTTTTAATGCCATGAAAAAAAATGTTGGAGTAAAACAGGGTACAAAATATTCCTATTTTATTCCCATGTGTGTCCTTAAAGCAAGAGAGCTAGAAAGCCTGGAGAGGTACCCAACTGTTATCTTGGGACAGTTGCCAGTGATGTTCCTTTTCCTTAGTGCTTTGTGTTCAGTCTACATTACATTTTCTGTAGTGAGCACATATTACTTTCATAATTAGATTAAAAAAACAAATCCGTGGGTTTGGCTTCTTTTGAATGAAGACTATTAGCAGGGATCTTGTCAAGATGCATGAAGCAGGATCTTCTGTGGGCGCCCCCTTGGGCCCTTCCCCGCCCCCACCCCTACTTCCACCCCCGCCCCTGCACCCTTGCAGTGGCCCCAGGAGGCGTGGGCCCTGAGCTCAACTGGTTGGGGCCGGCCTGCCCACCCCCCACCCCCGCTCCCCTTGTGCCTCCCCCTCTCCGAGTAGTGCCGGTGGGACCCCAAGTGCTCTGTTTAGTCCTCACCCCACCTGTGTGCCTCCATAGCCCTATTTTCCAGAGGGCGAAACGGAGACATCTGGAGCTCCCAGGACCCCAGCGGTGGGGTGACACGCTGGAGTCGCTGTACCCAGGGACTGGCCCTGCCTCGCACCCCGCGGTCACATTGCGGCTCTGCCTGGGCCCCGATCTCTCTAGGACAGGGTGCACACCAAGAACACCTATCCCACTGTGTCCTCTCTCCTAGAGTGCAAAGCCGGTGTCTTTGCCCCGGCCCCGGCCTGAGGGCGATGAGGCCAGGCCTTCTGAGGAAGGATGACTTGAGCAAGAGCAGAAGGCAGGAAAATGGAGATGATCTCCAAGGTCAGCACGGCCAGCGTGTCCTTTGCAGGTTGTGGGGTTAACACAGCAGGCAGTGACCTGGGCTAGAAGGGGAGCTGTAAGGGGGACATGCCTTCCCCAGGACTTCCCAGAACGGAGATACCCCTTCAGGGCACTAGACCAACAGACTATCCCTGCTAGGCCTCCAAGTCTCTGTGAGGGCTAGGGGTCACCTAGAAGGGTCCCTGGCTTTGCCTCTTCCCTGGGGAGCACAGAGAAGGGGGTGGAGAGACCACAGTTCTTAGGTAATTGCTCGCACAGAGGGCTTTTCCACACAGGGCCTGTCCTGGCAGGTAGTAGCAAAGGACAGCATGGGGGACAGCCAGCCTGGCCCCAGGAGGCCGGAGCCCTCACCACCCATCAGACTCTGTTGATTCTGTCCCCCCCTTACTTAGTCCCCCTCTGCACCACCACCCCTTCTGTACCTGTATTCTAGGGCTTAGTCATAGAGGTCAGATGCAAGAGGTCCCGGACAACTTTTAGGTCAACCTTGTCATATTTTAGAGGAAACACTTGTCCAAGGGCACTCAAGTGGCCAGCAGTTTTAGGGATGAGCACTCTTGACGGGAGGGCATGATTTCTGCAATTTTATCTTAGATCTCTTTGTGCATCCACACTGTCACACTGGGAAGTTCTTCCAGACAATGACAAGCTTGAAGTGATGGAACTATGATTGCCTTGTCCTCCCTTCAGTTGCTGATAACAACCTGCTCCTTCCAGAGACATCCGAGCATCCGAGTTCCTTGGAGAACTTGGTGAGAACCAAAGGAGTGACAGACTTGTGTCTGGCACACGTTTGGGGCAGGAGACCTCAGGGCTGGTCCTGGCATCATCTACCAGACCAGGAACACATGATTTTAGAAGCAATTTTGGGGTCCCACTAAAGCTGTCTCTTGGGTATTCCTTAGCAGCACCTTGATGCTGTTTTAGGACTGACCATCCAGCACCTTTGGACATTGGAATGAAACAGTGAGCTACAATGGAGGGCAACAACCCTCATGCACAGTGTACAGAGTGCCAAGAAGCAGTTCAACCTTTCACCTCCCAAGACTGACTTGTAACTGTGTTGTTACAGGGATCTGCAATATCAGATACCCAGAGAATTGTGTTGGTTCACTACAAGTTGCAAACTAGGTCACAGGAGGTTGGATTTTACCTTCAACCTTTTTATAATTAACCTAATTTTTAACCTTACTGGATTATGCTGTAAGTAACCTGCAAGAACCTAAGAGCTGAACATTTTCTTATGCAGTCTTGTCCTACACTGTCCAAGAAAGTAGCCACTAGGGCTGTGGAGTTACTGCACACTGGAGATTGTGCTAGAGAGCATAAAATTCATACTGGATTTTGGTGACAGTGTGGAATAAAAAAGATGTTAACATTTCTTTTTAATAAATTTTCTATTATTATATGTTGACATGATGAAAATAAATTTCATTTTTCTTTTTTAACGAAAAGCTGTTGAAAATTTAATATATTTGGCTCACAGTATGTTTTTCATGGATGATGCTGGTCTAGAATATCTATCTAAAAGTATTTCTCCCTGTAAACTTTAAAGCAAAATGCAACATTCCTTTCTTCCACAAAACATGAAGAATTTTAAGTGTCCAGGCACTTTTCAAAGGTACATGCTTGATATCATTCTCCTGTTCCTGTACGATGAGTACCAGGTCCGTGGCAAATGATTTCAGGATCTCGGGACTGTTTGTGATTTCCAGAGTCGAGAGAGAGAGAGACAAATGCAGCTCACTCCAGCATTCCTGTTACTGTTGAAAAGAGATGGAGTGATGCTCCTCCTCTCTCAACACACTCTTGGGACCAGCACAAGAACTCCCTTCTTCAAGGATGGTAGCAGGGAGGGAAGCGTGTTGATAATCATCCCTGCACCCCCAGAGCATTTTAGGAGGGCTTTGTGCCCAGGAATGAGCAGGATCCTTCCTGGACAGTGCAAGACAGCCAATCCAAAACAGGAACATTACAATAAAAAGTTGTGGGGGGATGGAAGGCAGCAAAAGAAATACCCAAAGTAATATAAACATACAAACATATTGCTTGTAATTCATGGCTTATTCTGTGGTGCTCACAATCTCATCGTAAATAAATGGTGAGGGAAAACACACCCATTGCTGAGCAGTAGATAGATAACAAGTAGATAACCACTTGTTATCTACCTTTACGTAATCAAGGTCTGAAAGATGGGAACTACACGGAGGATGTATTCAAGGATCTTCTCCCCCACACCCCGGGTCTCATCAGACGGGCAAAGGATTAGGTGAGAGTTTTCTTTCCCACTGTGCTTCAATTTCTCCTGCTCAAGGAACTGTGAAGTGAGGGAGAACAGAGGATTTTAACTATTTGTTGACTCTCCACAATGTGCCGGGTACAAGCCTGGTGTAAAGTTGAGGAAACAGACTTGAGATCATTCGAGTGATTGAAACTTAAGTCATTTGTCTGAGGACACATGGCTAACAAACAGTAGACTCAGGACTGGAGCAAGGCTGTCCATCCTCAGAGCCCAGAGTCTCGCCATGATACCACAATGGGTAGTTATGCCCCTGTGGCTTGCCCTCATGTCTACTTTGTGCTGTCATCTTTGGCATTCAGAGTGTTAGCAGTTGAGAACTCAAATTATTAAGGATCATTTCAGCTGAGAGATGCTTGGCCAGTTGGGTGGAAAGGCTGGTGTAGTGCAAGTCAGGAGAAAGCTCGGCTGAGCTTCTTTCCTCTGGTGCCAGAGAAAACCTCCACATCTGTGGTGCTGGTGACTGGGTCATGATTTCTCACAGGTGCTTGGGTTTCCACTTTGCAGGCCTCTCTCTACAACGTTGCATCCAGGGGCTGTGGGAAAGGGATGGCAGCCCAGCTCATGAATGTTTTAAGTGACTGACACATTAGAAAATACTTGTTTTAATTGACTGATACATTAGAAGATGCTTAACTCAGTTTTTAAAAATTAAATAATGATACCACTTAGCCCACCTCCCAACACCTTGCAATGCAGAGCGTCCCCTTTGTGAGAAAGCAGGCTGCGGGGCCGTTAGTTCCTGCAATTGGCTGTCCCCCTTACCTGGGGGCCAGGGGCAGAGAACACGGCACACCCACAGGTCAACGTTACCCTGGCATAGGCCCCTTGCCCATGCTTGCTCTCGGCCCTTGCTGGCTTCCCTGTGAGTTTTTGTAA
Organism: Eumetopias jubatus; assembly: GCF_037043125.1. Classification (NCBI taxonomy): domain Eukaryota; kingdom Metazoa; phylum Chordata; class Mammalia; order Carnivora; family Otariidae; genus Eumetopias; species Eumetopias jubatus. Next base: position 9,705,581 of record NW_028274820.1, read on the forward strand.
AGCCCTCACCTCCCCAGCCACCTTAACATTCCTGCTTCAGTCTTTATTATTCAACCTGACCTGCCATCTTCTATTTCAGAATTACTCAGAATTTCTGCCCTTGTACCTTTTTTTTTTTTGCCTTGAGAGCCATTATAGATTTCTTGAAGTTCAATGAAATTTGGGAGGAACAGATAAAAGTGAGCACTCAGTCACTGTTTGCCATCTCAAGTCATGACCTTTGACATAAATGAGGCTGCTTCCAATTTGCTGGGGCAAGTTGATAACCTGGTGGGGTGTCCTGTACATTAGGTAAGGTGTGTAAATCAGCCCTGACTTCGCCAGAGGGAGCTGTTTGACCCCCTCTGGCTTATTTCCTGTCCTGTTTTAAAATCATATGCTTCTTTATAAATACTATCTCACTTAGGGATTCATCTAAAATGCAGCCTGTAGCAGCTTTCTCCTTCAATAGATCTGCGAGAGAAATATGGTTTCTGACCCAGTAGAGCTGTATTTTTTTTTCCTTTCTCTTCTCTCCTCTCCTCTCCCCCTCCCCTCCCCACCCCCTTCCCCTCCTTCCTTTTTTTTTTTATTAAGTAGGCTCTACGCCCAGCGTGGAGCCCAACACAGGACTTGGACGCACGACCCTAAGATCAAGACCTGAGCCGGGATCAAGAGTTGGATGGACGCTTAACCGACTGAGCCACCCAGGCACCTGAAGAGCTGCATTTTTAAAATCAAGGCTCACCTACCTGTGGAAAGCAGATCCAGGCCCCCTGGATAACTAATGTCAGTGTTACCTGTGAGTTTATCTAATTAATGCTTCTGTCTTTCTACTTGCCTCAGATTATTTTTTCCTTAGCCAGATTTTTAAAATGTGTTGAGGCACCAAACGTTCCTTACATTCTTTGACGGCCTCTAACTTCTGGAGCTCCTGAGGCTGAGTGCACCATGCAGCCTCCTCCATGCCACCCCCACCTGGCTGAACCCATGACCCACTGTGGGCCCTTCCTCCTTAGAACCCTTACCTCTACCCTCTTCCCCACTTCCCAACAAAACAATCGGAGCATGTGCCCAAATTCATTTTTTTTATTTTGCACACATAGGAAATGGGACCCTATGAAAAGAGAACAAAAAAAGAGGTGTGAGCCAAATGTTGCAGAGGAAAAACATGCACAGATCTGCTCCCAGTTTACTCCTAACCACCGACTCTATAAGACTTCAACACACCAGGAGCTGGACTCACTCCAGGAGGGGGACACAGTCCACTGCCAGCACAGACGGAATGAGAATGGCCAAGAAATGTCACCACAAGTGGAATTTCTACACACAGTATCAGCGTTCACTGTAGAAGGGTTCTCACCCAGGTTCAAGGGAAACCAAAATTTATCTTCACAAACATGGAATACAAAATTGTTGAGCACTACCTAAATCATTCAATCTCTGAGATCATTTGCTATCAAAAAGATAAATAAAATTTAGTCACGGATATCTGGGTGCTTTTTCAACCGCACCCTGATCCAATTCCGGGGCAGCTCTTACTGTGCTTCGTTATTAAAAAAAAAAAAAAGTGAAGGGAGAAATTTCAGTCAAAAATGCAAAACGAATGACCCGGAAGAAGAGGAACCTTCTGGACCCATGTAGTTGTCCTTGGCTGTAAACAGCAAATGTTGTGCTTTGTTGCCTCATTTGGATCAAGGACCAGAGTGAGGAGAGGTACTGCCATCAGGGGCAGGAGTTGGGAGGTCACACGAGGGTAGCTGAAGACTCCAGCAGCACCATCTGCGTTTAAAAACTGTGTTTCCGAGGGTTTGTGTTTGGCTCCCAGCATTTCCTGTGGAATTCCCTGGGAGGCTTGCAGATTCTCCATCTTTGCAGGAAGGTAAGTCTGAGCAGTTGCTGCAGTCCTGTTCTGATTTCTCACCCTTACCCTACATAAACATCCCGGTAGCAAAGGGACACCCAGACTCCTGGTCTGGGGAGATGAAAACTCCAGCGAGATGTTCTGATGCTCAGGTTCAATGAGTAACAACTTCTCAAGAGGCTCCAATTAGTTTTTACAAAAATAAGCTCCCCCCCCCCGCCCATTCCACTACTACACACACAGGAGATCTACCCATCTTGGCTACGTTGCTTTGTCTTCCTATACACAACTGGTCAGATCTCAATCTGGGTTTAAATGCACCACCAGCATTATTTGCTGCAGAGGAACAGAACTTCCTTATAACCCGGTGACTACTTGTTAGATCCCAGGGTGACACATGTTTCTTAGCCAGGGTTTGCATTTCCAACCACATCTTTGATTCTAATTTTGATTACGTTGTCAGTGAATCCTATTCAGTACTTTTTGAAGAGATCTTCTGGCAGTCCTGGGATTTTGCATTCCTGTCTTTTTTTCAGCAAGCTTTTCCTCTTCAGAGGCTGACACACACACACACACACACACACACACACACACACACACACACACACACACACACACACACACACACACACACACACACACACACCCTGCTGAGATCAAACCACTGGCTGCCCGTCAAAACCGTTGGCCGGACCCTGCCAGGACACTCTCCCCAAGGGGCTGATGTGACTTCCCAGCCAGATGTGCCTCTCCGCTTTGAAAGTGTCCATCACAACCACCACCAGGGCTGCCACAGGGAAGGGCGTGGAGACCTCTGGTCAGGCACCAAGGCCAGACAGCTGCTGACGTTCAGAGAAGACACTCTGAGTCTGACTTTCAAGGACGGGACTCTACATGAGCTTCCACAAACTCACTAAAAAGGGGGGGAAACATTTTATTTCTGCCAAGTCAGACCAAGAGTTCATAAAATGCAATATCTCAGTTTGACGCAGGAAATCAATTTCCCACAAATTTAAGTAACTTTCCTTAGTGATTTTCAGGTAACTGTAGACATCCAACCTGACCTAACCTGGATCCTCATCTCCTCGATGATGTACACAGTCTTCTCCCAGCCCTGGCTTTGCAGAAGGGATGCCGCTCTCATCTCTAGGAAGTGAATGGACATAGAAAGTGCTATGAAGCTTCTCCCACACCGGAGTCTAACAGCTTCTTGAAGAGGAAGACTGACAGGACACGTGGGGCTCCAAGAGTGGACCCCGCGGGCCCTCACTTCTGTGAGCTGACTGCTGTGTGCCTGGGAGGAAGCTGCCTAGGCCAGAACAGCCCCTCCTTGTGCTCCGCCTACACACATGGGCCCTGCTGTGGCTCCTTCTCCTTAGTCTCTCTCCCGAGGATCTTGGGTGTCAACCCTTGGGGACTGTCCACACGCTGCCAGAGCTCAGATTACGTCAGAAACAGAAGCAACAGAGGAGACACAGGATAAATTCAAATACTGGTTCTCCACAGAAAACTTGAAAGGGAGCTGTGCTTGCTTTGAAGATATCAATGAGGAATTTGCCCTTAGTGGCTCAGAAGACAATTCCTGGAAGCGAACATCGATGGGGACAGAGAGGTGGGGTGAAAGCGCCCCTCCCTGTTCCCCTGTGAGGTCGCACAGGCCGTGCCCCCTGCTACTTGGCCTTCACCACCTGTTCATATGGGGGCGGGGGCGTATTGCAGTAAGAGGGGGGCGGAGGGTAGGCTGTGCTTCCCTGGGGTGAGCTGGGTTGGACCTGGAAAGCCATCGCCATGGGATTTCCAGCAGGATTCATCCCTGGTCCTCCAGGGTCGGTGTAATACGGCAGCCCCGGCTGCTGGGCTCCTGAAAAGACAGATGAGCAGATGTGAACAGAGTGGAAAAAAGGCAAACTGCCTATCACCCCCGGCCATCCCCTGAGCTGACATGGACTGAGGGCCAAATGCCCAGACACAGTGGGGCACCCGGGACATGGGAACGAACCAGAGCCACACATGAGTCCCCAGCCTCATGCTGCCCATGCTCTGGGGGTGCAGACGGCTGAAAGGGCACCCACAAACTCCCCAGGGTGGCTAAGCGACAGGACGGACATTAACAGGATCAGGTACAGTAGGTGGTGGGGCTCCCATGTCGCTAACCCAAAGCCTGAATGATAAACCAAGGAGGCTCTGCAAAGAGCTGGGGAAGTGCGTGCTGAAAAAAATTACCAACAGAGAAGGCCGTGTCCACTTTCAAGTGAAGAAGACCAGGGCCACAGTAAGGTAAGCCAATTCGAAGCTCCCTACTGGTTTCCTGACTCTTGCCAGAATTATCACTGGCAGCTCCATAAGCCCTTTGAGAACACAGTTTGCTGAAGTCCATTCCTGAAGTCTGGCCTCCATTTCCATCCGCTGGGCTAACATTTTATCAGGGTGGCGGATATTGGTCATCCAGGTGAGCCCAAGTTCACAGACAGGGAGACCATGGGAGCAAATGCCAGAAGGGTGGGTTGATGCATCTATGGAATCTCCATTTGTCTTTGGCACTGCTGGAGGAGACGGTTTTCTCCACGGGTGAGGCTATAGGATGCAGGCTGACTCCCCTGCTTCAGGCCAGGGTGCAGGACATGGGAGGGGGGCACCCAGAAAACAAAGAAGGTGACAAGCTGGCCACCCTGTCCCAGATCGAGTCGTAACTCTCATTTTAATGGGCAGGAATATTTGAGCTGCTACTTTCGAGTCTATGTTTTAGATTTGCTCACTCTGATCATGTGGATAATGCTACAGAGTACAGAATATATAAAGAAAGAATCGAGAAAAACAAAACAAAACAAAACTGTGAGCTTTGGGTGTGTCCCGGGCTAAGCTAATTTTGTGGGTAGACTCAGGTCTATTGGAGTTAGGCCTCATTTAACCCAGAAAGCTACTCGGAGTGTCAGAGAAATCATCCCTGTGTGTATATCGGTTAGGGCTTTTATTTTTTTTTTTCCTTTTTTCAAATGTCTCTTGCCACAGTTTAACTGAATAAAGGTCAGTTTACTAAGAAAGATGCCCACCAACCTGCGTAAGATGTTGCAAACCTGGCCTGTGTCAGATCTGGGAAATCTACAAATGTGCGAAAGGAGAGAATGTAAGACAGAAGCTGAAGACCAGAAATGCATTCCCGGGTGTCAGTAGGAGAGCCAGCAGCCACAAATGCCAGCTTTATCAATCACTGCCTCATCTCACACCTGTACGGCCCAGCAGTTAGCACCTGCTCCTATCTGTGCATCTTCCCACTGCCTTGGGCTGCATTTGCTTACAAGCCCATGACCAGCCACGACCATGAGTTTCCCAAGGGCAGAGATTGCAATTTATTTATCTCTGGATCCCTGTATATTTTATATAAACAAAAAGTTACTTAAAGATTAAAAAAAAAAAAAAAACCAGGCAATTGTAATAGTTTGGAAAAGACTGACTATGAGAGAAATCCGTGACTATGAGAGAAGGAGAGAATGAGAGGTATTCAGGGGAATAACCCAAAGGCCCTGGGGACCAATTCAGTGTGAAATGCTTGAGGATAGAAAGAGGCCTGCCTCGAACAGACCCTGGTTTCCCGTCTTGAGAAAAGGGCCCAACAAGAAAGACAGGGGATATAAGGAAAGAGGGGGTGCAGGGGAAGAGGGGGTGCAGGGGAAGGGCAGGGCCAATGAAAGCTCCATGCTGGGCCTGCTGGAGCCTCAGGACTCTCCTGTAAAAGTGGGGACAAAAACGTGGGTGTGGTTAAAACCAGGCAGGAATTGTGCAGGGAGGGAGAAAAGTCGGCTGAGGAGGGAACTGCAGGAAAGACCACCATTCAAGACAGGAAGAAAACACCAAGCGTGCAGGTGGTAGAATGCAAAGGAGACTGGGCAGAAATACTGAAGCACAGTGAAGTAGGGGCTGTGTTATGGCAGCAAAGGGAAAGGAGAATTTTTAAGGAAGAAGTGATTGGTCCTCTACAATGCCAAAGAGACAAAGTTTGCAAACCAAGCCAGTGTGACTGATCCTAAAGAACAAAATTGAAAAGTGCACCTATCACCAGAATGGAACCAGGTAAAATAAAATCCAGTGGAGCTAAGGGTTGACACAAAACTGAACAAAAAAGAACCTTTTCAAAAATGTATGCATGGAGGATAAAGAAGATTCAGAAAGAAAACAAATGGCCCAAAGAAAAACATTCAGTCTGATTCTCTTGTTAAAATGGTTTGAAATGTAAATGGAGATTAAAATGAGGGAAAATAAAACTCTAAGATAAGTAATAACAGGGTGGGTTTGGGGAGAACAATCGGATGGTCTGACTCTTGACAAAGTACCACTGTGTAGGAAGTGAGGAAGAAAACCAGCATTCAAGCCCTGCATTAATACTATGAGATGCGCATCACTTATTCCCGTTTTGCAGATGCAAAAGCTCAAGGCCAAAAATTGTACATAATTTGCCCAGGAGGATCTTCTTCTACTGGACGATATTTGGATCTGTAAGAAACAAGGAGTCCATCCCGCAGCAAGTGAGGGGAAGTAGCTAAGAGTGAGCTGGGGTGGGCAGCGTACTCAGATGGAAGGAAAGAGCTTGAGTGCCTGTATGCTGCAAAGTAAGCCACGGAGTTAAACCAGGAGCCTCCCTCTTTGTGACTTTTTATCACAAGAGGTAACTCTTAAAAACTGGGGTGTCAGTTGCTGCCAAAATACCAGAACGAATTCTTGCAGAGAACATTTTCGTGATTGATAGACAAGTCTCCCCCCGCCTTCATTACTTGCCCCTTTCTTTCTTCTTATACTATATCTATTCATTTTGCTAAATTGTCTCAGCTACTAAAAATATTTTTCCGTTCATTCTCTAGGATTTTTTTAGATATGTAATGATATATTGTTTACAATTAGAAATAGTTTTATGTCTCCTTCCTAATGGTAAAATATTATCTTTCATGTTAATACTTTAGCCAGAAGTTCTAGAACAACGTTAAATATTGGTGATAGTAAATATTCTAATTTTTTAATGGGGATACTTTTACTGTTGCACTAAAAATGACGTTGGCAGCAGGCCCAGAGTATAAATTTACTTCATCCTTACTGAACATCAAAAGGCACAGCTGGTAATACTGGGGGTATATCACTGAGGACTTGATCCTTGCCTTCCAGGACCCTGAAGGAACACAGTCTTTATTATATTAAGAAAAAGCCTTACAATACCAGTTACATTACTAGTTTACAGTACACTAATGGTTTTGAAAGAGTTGTGATAAGGGATTTATACTGAATTTTATCAAATTTTATCAACAGCTTTTTCAGCATCTACTGAGGTACTCATTTTTTGTTTTGTTTTGCATTTTTTATTGTGGTAAAATATACATAACCTAAAATTTACCACCTCGACCATTTTTAAGTTTACAATACAGTGGTATTAAATATACTCACAGTGTTGTGCAATCATCACCATGATAGGTCCCATAACTCTTTTCATCTTGTAAAAATGAAATCTTATACCCATTAAACAATAACTCCCCATTATCCCCTTTCCCTAGCCCTGGGCAACCACCAGTGTACTTTCTGTCTTTATGATTCTGACTACTCTAAGTGCCTCATATAAGTGGAATCATACAATATTTGTCTTTTTGTGGCTGACTTATTTCACTTAGGACAGTATCTTCAAAGTTCACCCATGTTGTAGTACATCATACTTCCTTTCTAAATTAATATCCCATTGTGTATGTGTGTACATGCCACATTTTGTTTATCCATTCATTTGTCAATGGACACTTGTGTTACTTCTATGTGTCAGCAATTGTCAATAACGCTGCTATGAACTTGGGTGCACAAATTTATCTTCGAAACTGCTTTCAGTTCTTCTGGCTTTATACCCAAGAAGTGAAATTGCTGGATCATGTATGATGGTAATTATATTTTTAACTTTTAGGAATTGACATACTGTTCCCATAGTGGCTATATTATTTCACATTCCCGCCAACGGTGCAAAAGGGTTCCAATTTCTCCACATTCTTGCCCACACTTGTTTTCTGCTTTTTGACAGTACCTATCTTAGTGGGTATGAGGTGGTTATCTTGTAGCCTTGATTTGCATTTCCCTAATGATTAGTGATCTTGAGCATGTATTCATGTGCTTGTTGGCCATTCGTATATCTTCTTTGGAGAAATGTCTATTCAAGTCCATTGCCTATTTTTGAATAGGGTTATTTGATTTTTTGTTTTGGTTGAGTTTTACGAGTTCTCTCTATATTCCAGATATTAATTGCTTTATTAGATATGATTTGCAAATATTTTCTCCTATTGTGGGGATAGCCTTTTTACTCTAGTGATAGTGTCTTTTGATACATAAAATATTTAAATTTTCATGAAGTCCAACTTGCATTTTTTTTTTCTTTTATCATTTCTTTTTCTTTTATTTCTTTCTTTGGTGTCATATCCAAGAAATCATCGCCAAATCCAGTGTTGTGATACTTTTGTCGTTTTCGTCTTCTTCTTTTTAAAGATTTTATTTATTCATCTGAGAGAGAGGGACAGAGAGAACACACAAGCAGGGGGAGAGGCAGAGGCAGAGGCAGAGGGAGAAGCAGGCTCCCCGCTGAGCCAGGAGCCCGATGTGGGGCTCGATCCCAGGACTCGGAGATCACGACCTGAGCTGAAGGCAGACACCCTACCATCTGAGCCACCCAGGCGCCCCTGTCCTTGTTTCCTTCTAAGAGTTTTATTGTTTTAGGTCTTACATTTAGGTCCTTGATCCACTTATTTTTTAAGATTTCTTTTTCTTTTTAAGTAGGTTCCACACCTAGCATGGAGCCCAACATGGGGCTTGAACTCATGACCCTGAGATCAAGACCTAAGCTGAGATCAAAAGTTGGTCATCTAACTGAATGAGCCACCCAGGCACCCCTTAAAGATTTTATTTTCAAGTAATCTCTACATCCAATGTGGGGTTTGACCTTACAACCCCGAGATCAAGAGTCACATGCCCTACCAACTGAGCCAGCCAGGCACCCCAAGTCCTTGATCCATTTTAAGTTAATTTTTGTACACAGTGTTAGGTAAGGGTCCAACTCCATTCTTGTGCATAGGGATTTCCAGTTTTCCCAGCATAATTTGTTGACCAGACCATCCTTTGCCCATTGAATGGCCTTTGGCACTCCTACTAAAAGTAATTTGATCAAATACGCATGGGTTTATTATGGGGCTCTCTATTCTTTTCCATTGGTTTGCTTATCTGTCTTTATGCCAATACCACACTGTTTTGATTAGGGTAGCTATTTAGTAAGTTCTGAAATCAGGAAGTGTGAATCCTTCAATTTTTGCCTACTCTTTCAAGACTGTTGGCTAATCAATGTCCTTTGAGATTCCATATGAATTTTAGGATGGGTTTTTCTATTTCTGTAAAAAACATCATCGGGACTTTGATAGGGTTTGCCTAGACTCTGTAGAATGCTTTGGGTAGTACTGACATTTTAACAATATTAAGTCTTCCAATCCATGGACATGAGGTCAGTTTCCATTTATGTCCTTTAAAATTTCTTGCAGCAATGTTTATAGTTTCCACTGTACAAGTCTTTCACCTCCTTGGTTAAACCACTAATTATTTTATGTTGTACTGCTACTATAAGTGGAACTGTTTTTTAATTTCCTTGTCAGACTGTTCACTGCTCATGTATAGAAATTTAACTGATTTTTCTGTTGATTGTTTCTTGATACTTTGCTGAATTCATTTATTATATCTTTTTTTGGTCAAATCTTTAGAATTTTCTACATATAAGATCATATCATCTGTAGTTTCCTTCCTTCCTTTCTTTTTTTTCCTCTCCTCTTCTTCTTTCCTTTCTCACCCCCCGCCCCCCAATCTCTCTTTCTTTCATCTCTGTCTGGTTTTGGCATCAGGGTGATGCTGGCCCTGTAGATGTATTTGGAAGTTTTCCTACCTCTCCCATTTTTTGGAATAGTTGAAAAATAGGTATTAACTCTTCTTTAAATGTTCAGTAGAATTCACCTATGAATCCATCTGGTCCTCAACTTTTGTTTGTTGGGAGTTTTTTGATTACCAACTCAAATTCAGTACTAGTAATTGGTCTGTTCAGATTTTCTATTTCTTCATGATTTAGCTTTGAAAAATTATACGTTTCTAGGAATTTATTCATTTCTTCCAGGTTGTCCAATTTGTTGGCATGATTTTTGTGGTATTCCCTTATAATCATTCATATTTCTATAATGTCAGGTTTTACTTCTCTTTTGTTTCTGATTTTATTTATTTGGGTCCTTTCTCTTTTTTTCTTGATAAATATGGCTAAGGGCTTACCAATTTTATATTTTCAAAGAACCAGCTCTTGGTTTCATTGATTTTTTTCTATTGTTTTGATGAGGTAGTTACCTCCTATTCCTAGTTTGCTGATTGTGTGTGTGTTTTATTATAAAAGGGTGTTGAATTTCATCAAATGCTTTTTCTGCATCAATTGAGATGATTATGTGGTTTTTTTCCTTCATTCTGTTGATGTGGTTTATTACACTGATTTCTATTTGTTGAACAGTCTTTGCAATTCAGGAATAAATGCCATTTGGTCACTGTGTATAATCCTTTAAAAATACTCCTGAATTCTGTTTGCTAGTATTTTGTTGAGGGGTTTTTCATCAATGTTCACTGAGGACAATGGTCACCTACAATTGTCTTGTAGTGTCTTTGTCTGACTTTGGTGTCAAGGTTATTAATGTTGGCCTCATATAATGCGTTAGGAAGAGTTGCTTCCTCTCCAATTTTTGGGAAAGTATGAGAAATGAAATCACCAGATTCAGGGCTTTTTTTGTTGGGAATTTTCTTTTTCTTTCTTTTTTTTTTTTAAAGATTTTATTTATTTCTTTGACACACAGAGAGAGATCACAAGTAGGCAGAGTGGCAAGCAGAGGGAGAAACAGGCTCCCTGCTGAGCAGGGAGCCCAGTGTGGGACTCGATCCCAGGGCCCTGGGATCATGACCTGAGCCGAAGGCAGACGCTTAACCAACTGAGCCACCCAGGTGTCCCTACAATAATACTTTCTTTAAAAGATTTATTTATTTGAGAGAAAGAGAGAGTGCCCGTGTGCAAGCAGGAGGAGGGGCAGAGGAAGAGGGGGAGAGAGAGAATCCTCAAGCAGACTCCCCACTGAGCACGGAGCCCAACTTGGGGCTGGACCTCAGGACCCTGAGATCATGACCTAAGCCGAGGTTGGATGCTTAACCGGCTGAGCCACCCAGGCATCCCCTATAATACTTTTTATATTGCCAAGGAACCTACCTTTACTGAGATGTTTATTTCTCCATATGGCTTCGAGTTACTGTCTAGTGTCCTTTCATCTCAACCTGCCGGACTCCCTTGAGCATTTCCGGCAGGGCAAGTCTACCGGTTGCAAAGTCCTTCAGCTTTTGTTTATCTGGGAATGTCTTAGTTTCTTCCTCACTTTTGAAGGAAAGTTTTGCCTAGATAGAGTATTCTTGGTTGACAGATTTATTTTAGCACTCTGAATATGTCAGCCCACTGTCCTGTCCTCCATAGTTTCTGATGAGAAATCTGCTTATATTCTCACTGAGCGATGATCCCTGTGGTTTTCAAGATTCTCTCTTGGTCTCTGGCATTTGAAAGACTGACTATAATGTGTCTTGGTGTGGCGGAGTTTGTTGAGGTTCTTGGATGTTGATATTCATGTCTTTCATCAAATTTTGGAAGTTTTCAACCATTATTTCTTCAAATATTCTCTGTGCCCTCTTTTCTCCCTCTTCTCCTTCTGAAACTTCCATGATGCAAATGCTGGTCTGCTTGATGCTGCCCTACAAGCCCCTTAGGCTCTCTTCACTTTTCTTCAATCTTTTTTCTTTGTGTTCCTCAGACTTGATCAATTCTATTGTCTTGTCTTCAGTTTGCTGATTCTCTCTTCTGCTTGTTCAGACCTGTCTTTGAATCCATGTGGTGAATTTTTCATTTCACTTATTGTACCTTTTAGTTCCAGAATTTCTTGTTGGCATCTTTTTAGGTTATCTCTTTAATATTTCCACTTGTTAATACGTCGTTTTCTTTACCTTCTCCACATATTCCTGTAGTTCTCTGAGTATCTTTAAAACAAATGTTTTAAATATCTGTTTAGCAGATATGGCATTAGGTCTTTTTCATGAACAGTCTGTTGATTTAATTTTTTCTTTGAATGGGCCATGCTTTCTTATTTCTTTGTATGATTTGTGATTTTTTTTGTTGAACACTGGACATTTGAATCTAATAATGTGGTAACTCTGGAAATCACATCCTCCTCTTTCCCCAGAGTCTGCTGTCTTTGCTACTATTTTTATTTTTATTTTTTAAAATTAATTGTTGTAGGCTGTCTCTGTGCTGAGAATCAGCCTGAGATATAAACTTATAGTCTTCTCCCTGGGATGTGCAGTCACGTTCTAATTTTTTGTATATGCAGTTGTTTTTGAACATCTTAGCCTTTAATGTCTGGCTCTAAAAGGAGAAAAAGTGAAAAATGAAGGGACAGGGAGAAGGGCACTGGCCATTTAAATTCCCCAGAGGTCACTTCAGCTGGAGGAGGAAGGCCTTGGAACAGTGTGGGGAGGTGCCTCTTAAACCAGTACTAGCAAATAGCTATCAGAGTGCAGAGCCCCCATATTTGGAGGGCAGGGTTCTTTTTGCCCACCCTGCTCCTGCACACTATGCACAAGCTCCTCAAGGAGTACGTGCTCATCTGCCTATCAAGTGGCCTGCATTGAGGATGGGTAGCTGCTAGAGTGCTAAGAGTTGAAATTGACCAAATTAACTGCAATTTAACCTCCAAGTCTTCCCCAAAAGTTACAAGCTTTCAACAGACTGAAAAATTCCAAGAAAACAGTTAAAATCCATGTATAACTTTTGATTCTCTCACAACTTAACTAGTAATAGCCAATTGCGGACTGGCAAGCTTACTGATAACATAGTCAATTAACACATACTTTGTATGTTATATGTATTATATATATATGGCATTCTTACAATAAAGTAAGCTGGAGAAAATGTTATTAAGAATATTGTAAAGAAGAGAAAACACATTTACAGAACTGTACGGTATTAATTGAAAAAAAAAAAAAACCCACACATATAAATGGACCTGCACAGTTCAAACTTGTATTGTTCAAGGGTCTTCCTGTGTAGTTACATCAGACAGTTTCTGCAATTTTTGGCTAGATGGGGAGAGAAGTTCCTGGTGCTTCCTACTCCAACTTCTTCCCGGAATTCTCTGCCAATCACGCTTTTTGATCTAACTTACAATGTTAACAGTTTGCCTAATATTAGACTATCCTTGCTCTCTTAGGAAGATCAATGCTTGGTTATGGTGGTTTCCTTCTTTGACACACTGTTTAATTTAGCTTTCTAGGACTTTTGTATTTATGCTCATTAAATGCATTTCAGTATAAGTTAATTCTGCTGTTGTTTCCAAGTCATACCAGCTTCATAAAGCAAATAATAGATTTCTATATTTTTTTCCATGATTTTCTATATACTTAAAAGTTTCAAAGATATCTTATGAATTTACAGCCATTTTAGAAGTTAATTCTTTGAAAAGTTCTTCAAACTCTTGCTAGGTCCACTGAAATTTTCAAGGTTCTGATGCCTCTTTGGTAATACACTTTCCTATCTTACCAAGGCTTTCCAATCTTACCAAGGCTTTCCATTTCATGAATACTTCCTTATAACGTTTAATCTTCTCTGTTTTAATTTATGATTTTATTTTTTCCTTGTTTTACGGATGAGATACATCAAGGGTAGGACTTGCAATGACATTTACTTTTATTGCTTTTGTACTGAGTACTAACTTTTAAATTTGCAAATCTATTCTTCTGCTTTGTGCAATTAATTTATATTTTTATTATTTGCTTCTTACTGCTTTCTGTGAGTTTATTAGTTTCTGAATCTCTTTTAAGGAGAGGTCAATTCATTTGCTTTCATATTTTAAACTTTTAGCAAAGAATAAGGCTATGAATGTACCTCTAGAAGTCAACTTACATACACTGCATATGTTTTTGTATTAACATTCATACTGATTCCTATATTCACTTGTGTATTCAACAAATATCGAATCCCTACCATGTGCCAGCACTGTTCCAGGCATTTAGGACACAGCAATGACAAAAACAAAATCTCAGTCTTTATGATGCTTGCAGCAAAGAGAGACAATAAGCAAGGTAAATAATAAAAAATACAGTACCTTGATATTAAGCATTAAAACTGAAAACAAAGCAGGGATGTTGGAAAAAAGCAAAGAACAGAGGAGGAAAGGGAATGCAATTTTCCACTGTGTAAACAGGGAGGGTCTCATGAGAAGGTGAAAGACCTAAAAGAAATGAAGAAATCCACCCTGAGTGTATGGGGGAAGGTAATGGAGAAGCATGCCGTGTGTATATGGCAGGGAGGGTTTAGATGGAGAAAGACCCTTTCAGGCAAAAGGAATCACAGTGCAAAAAACACCAACATAGCAGCCTGGAAGGTCTGAGGAAAAGCAAGAGGCCGGTGTGCAGTGGGAGTGGAATGAGCTGGGAAGACAGCAGCAGGAGAGGCAAGTGGGAACAGAAGAGCAGTAGGAGGGGGAGAGACAGGGAGGGGCCTTGTTGACCACTGTAAAGACTTCTGACTGTGAGCACAGTGTGTGGTCTCTAGAGAGCTGTGAGCCTTCCACTTAGGAAGCGCTGACCTCTCTGACAGTGTCTGCTTTGTAGGAAATAGACCAAAGCAGGGGAAGTGGGAAGCAAGAAGACTAGCTGGGAGGCTCCGGTGAGAATCTGAATAAAAGGTGGCAGATGGGAGAAAACGTCAAGATGGCTTTAGGACCAAGCAGCTGGAAGAACAGAGCTGCCATTCGCTGAGATGGGAAGACTGGGTGGGCAGGCTTGGGGTAAGGAGCGGTAAATACCAGGCCCTCACTCCTACCCTTCATTTGCTTGACAAATGATTTAGGGAGTATTCTTTTATTTCCAAGTGGGAGCAGGTTATTTATTTGCTCATTTGTAGATTTCTTAAAACTACAAATTTAGAACCACTAATAGTAGCAGTTACTGCCACTTATGGAGCGTTGCCTCAGGCCTGGAGCTAACCACTGTCTGTGGATCATCTCAGATGCAATCGCCCCTAGAAAGTCTCTTATGAGCTCAGCCTCACAGCTGAGGAGCTTGAAGCTTAGGGAAACCAAGTCACATTCCCAAGATGTGCTAGAGGGGCATGAAGTTAGAAATGAAACTGTGATCACCCTAGCCCAGACCCTGAGGTATATGATTTCTGCTTTTGTAAACTTATTTAGATTTTCTTGGTAGTGTACAACTCGACAAATTCTTTTAAATGCGCCAGGAACTTTTATACTTTGATCAGATTCATAGTAATACATGGGCACTCCTCCAGTTCACAGCATGCTTTCCCCTCATTTCTAAGTTTTCGTGTTATACACTTGAATTTATTCAATACATAACTCAAGTTACATCATCACAATACAAAATTATTTAAGATTTTTTTTTTAAGATTTTAATTATTTATTTGACAGAGAGAGAGACAGCGAGAGCAGGAACACAAGCAGGGGGAGTGGCAGAGGGAGAAGCAGGCTTCCCGCTGAGCAAGGAGCCCGATGCGGGGCTCGATCCCAGGACCCTGGGATCATGACCTGAGCCAAAGGCAGCCACCTAACGACTGAGCCACCCAGGCGCCGTCAAAATTATTTTTATCAGCGTTAAAAAGACTTCTTTTATATATGTGTATATATTCAGAAAATCACGGGTTATTTCTTGAAGGATAAACAAAAGACTGGGAATACTGGTAAGCTGCAAAAAAAAGAGAACCAGGGAAGAAATGGCTTTGTATACTTCCTCTTGCATTTATTACCCATTACAAAAAAAAGGGGGGGGGGGCCTTTTTCTACTGCTTCTTTGGGAGGAGGAGGAGGAGGGGAGGGAGTTAAAAGGAGTATCTGTATTAGGTACCTAATACCTTCATGCTGACCTGCCAGGGTTTATAGAGATTATGTATGGAGTTGAAATACAGCTGAGACACACATGAACACTGGGGCCCCAATGTCTCACGAGAAAAGGCAGCCACAAGCTTTGTGAGCAAGGTAAGTAGGAAATAAAACCCTTCCACCAAAACCCTTTCACTTTTTCTTTCCTGGCTGTATAAATCAGAAGTTGAGTGAAGAAAAGTTTTGCTCACTACTGAAAATTTTTTACAACAGAAGCCAAAATAATTGTTCTAAGAATACAGTGGTATTCCAAGGAGCAAATCCTAGAGCACAAGGCAGAAAAAGAGCAACAGTGATCACATCCCAACAGAGATAAGGACCAAATTCTACTCTAGTCCTGTGGATCTCGAAGGTTCTTACACAGGCTTTAATGCTTAGCTCGTATGAGATCGGTTATTACCACCAAGGCCCACCCCTCCTTTTTTGTTGTTGTTGTTTCTTATCAAACATCTAGACTCCTCTGTGTGGGTACTATTCTATAGCACCTGGGGATCTTGTTAAAATACAGATGTTGGTAGAGCATCTCTGCAGTACCACAGAGTCTGCACTTCTAACAAGCTCCCAGGGATGCACTTATGTCTCCAGCTCAAACTTTGAGTAGCAAGAACTAGACACTTTAGAAGTATCTATCGATCTTCCTAACATTATTCTTCCTCTTAGAAGAGAAATCTGAGTCCTAAAGAGATTAGGTCCCTCGGTTCACTGGAACTCTTCCGTAAGTCCTGTCAACTCTAGGCCCAGATGGACCCCCCCCCACCCCGGTTCTGTTGCCACCGACCTCCTGGCCCAGACCACCACTGCCTCCTCCTGAGATGGTGACAGCCAGTCTGGTTCCTCTTCTTCCATCTGTGATTCTCACGGAAAGTTCTCCCATGTGGCTATCAAATCACCTTTGATCATTCTCCGCTAAACACCCCCTAATGCACTCCTATTACTTTTCTGTTACATTCTTCAGCTGTCTCTCTCTAAAGCAGTATGTAATTGGATTTTTAACACAACTTGATGATATCTTAACACATTCAGAGCCACTGGAATATATATTGTAGGTAATCTTCCACTTTCATATTCTGCTTTTATGTCTCCTCAATGTTTCTCATCTACTCTGTTTTCTTGCCTTAAAAAATGTTTATTACTATCTTTGATGCTGATTTAGAATGCAGACATGTCACTTTTTTGGGGGGAGGGAACAGTGGCAGAGGGAGAGGGAGAGAATCATAAGCAGGCTCCACTCCCAGGGCAGAGCCTGACATCGGGCTTGACCTCACATCCCTGAGATCACGACCTGAGCCAAAATCAAAAGTCGGACGCTTAATCGACTGAGCCACCCAGATGCCCCAACATGTTACTTTTAATTCCAAGACTAGGTACTATAAAGATGAATAAGGCATCAAACTCAATGCTGGGGTTCCTTTTGTGGAAAATTAGCATTACTGACTTCCTTCTACCCCTTTGCCAGTCTTTAACTGAACCTGGGGACAAACATGTTCTTTCCCCTTTCCACCCCATCATGTGCTTCTCCAGTTTGTAGAAGCCTCATGAACAAAAATGCTGTGCAGAAGTGCCCAAAGATGGCAAAGGTAATGTTGGAGCTGGCTTCCTTTTACTGAAGCTTCTGGTGACAGGCGGGAGGCCAATTTGAGGGTGTGGAGCGAACCCGATGACCTACTGGTGTCTACTGTGACTTTCTACGATTTTTCTCTCTTGTGTGCCTATAATAAATCAAAAGGAACTAATAAAATATCCCTGCTTGGCTACATACCCACCGCTAAGCTCACTTTGTTTTCAGTAATAATAATTTGAGACCATTCATGGGTCTCAAATGAGTAGCCAGCCTAGCTTCCTACCAGACAGCTTTTCCTCCACAGAGATGTAAGGTTAAAATATTTTTTCTTTCAAATTTTTATTTAAATTCTATTAGTTAACATATAGTGTAATATTGGTTTCAGGAGATTTTAGTGATTCATCACTTACACATTACACTCAGTGCTCATCATAATCAGTGCCCTCCTTAATGCCCATCACCCATCTAGCCCATCCCCCACCCACCTCCCTCCTTCAACCCTCAGTTTGTTCTCTGTCATTAAGAGTCTCTTATGGTTTGCTTCCCTCTCTTTTTTTCCTTTGCATGTATTCATTTGTTTGTTTCTTAAATTCCACATATGAATGAAATCATATGGTATCTTACTCTGACCTATTTCCCTTAGCATAATACACTGTAGCTTCATTCACATTGCAAATGGCAAGACTGTATTCTTCTGATGGCTGAGTAATATTCCACTATGTATACATACCACATCTTCTTCATCCATTCAACGGTCGATGGACATCTGGGCTCTCTCCACAGTTTGGCTATTGCTGATAATACTGCTATAAACATCAGGGTGCACGTGCCCCTCCGAGTCTGTATTTTTGTATCCTTTGGGTAAATACCTAGTAGTGCAAATGTTGGGTCATAGGGTAGTTCTATTTTTAACTTTTTGAGGAACCTCCATACCGTTTTCCAGAGTGGCTGCATGAGTTTGCATTCCCAAAAACAGTGTAAGAGAATTCCCCTTTCTCCGCATCCCTGCCAACACCTGTTGTTTCCTGACTCGTTAATCTTAGCCATTCTGACAGGTGTGAGGTGGTATCTCATTGTGGTTTTGATTTGTATTTTGTAAGGGTTAAAATATTAATACACAACAAAGAGCAAGCAGAAAAACATTTTAAAGTATTTCCCCAAGACATTAAAAGTCTTCTAAAAAAAAGATGAAATGTATTAGAGGACACTGAAAGTTTATAAAAGGTCAACTGAAAAGGTAAAAGGCAGATCAGGTGGAAAATGCATGTTGTATTATTTTTGCTGAAGTTCCATATGCAACCCGAATATGTAAGATAAGAGAATAAAAATTTCAAACTTCATAATTTTTAACTTCAGGATCTACAGCTTCCACATTTTTCTGTTAGATCAGAGGTCAGGAGTTACTACTGCTGTCATTCTGCTTCGCTGTCCTTCTTGAGGAGCCCAGAGGCAGGGGCCGTCTGTTTGATCTCCACTGTATGCACTTGGCTAAGCACAGCACTTGGCACACAGTGCATGTGCTTGAAGCACACTGACAGGTGACAGAAGGAGACTTTGTGTGTACAAAACATCATTTGGGGACCTCTCTGCAACAAGGAGCCCTCTGTCTAGTTTGGCCCAAGTCTGCCCTTACTTCAGCTCTGAAAGGACTAATCACAGCCATTTTGAATACATTTAGGGAGAAAAGTTCATGATGACAGGCCTGTGAGGCAGTCGGGACAGATGAAACAGCAGACCTGAAAGGTAATCTAAGGATCTTAAATGCAAATGAAGTGAGTGGGAACAGTCTGTCCGACTAGCTTTGCACTTAGGAACCACGTAAGGAGCACACTTCAAACGCGTGTCATCTTCCCTTAAGTATGAGTGGTTTTTAAGAACGTGCACTGGGCAGGAAAGGGGATCAAACTCTGTCTTTGCTCTGTCATTGGCAGAGCAGAGAATAATAAGCATGTGCTAGAAGTTTCTGTCCCCGATGATCAAAGATTATAAATGGCAACATTGCTGTCATTAAAGTAACAATATGAACTGCCTACCAACAGGGCAGGCTATAAAAAATGCCTTTCCTTTTGCATTGCATTGCACTCTGTGTGAAGTGTGTCATCTATCTGTAGTAGCTAAGGATATTAAATGTTTTTATGGGGGGGAAAACCCTCACATTTTCAAATGGCAGGAAAAAAATTAAGCTCCCATTTTTATATGGTAGAACATTCTAGATGTATGTACTTTATATGAACTGAGTAATGCAAATCATACAAAATAGCAATTGAGTTGTCACAGAAAAGGAAAGGGTGGAATCAAAGTTAGAAAGAATTACCAGAGTAAGAATGACAGAAAGAGTAAGACACAGAAGCAGAAAATCAGAAAGACAGACACATGGAACTTTCTGGAAAAAATATTTCTGGTTAGCAAGGAGGAACTCCACGCTGTGAGGCCATAATCTCAAAACCACACCTCCTCCCTCGCCCTAATTATCTGGTCAACGAGTCACCTTCCGTCATCGGGGATGAACCGGTAAGGAGTATTCCGGTAGCTGTGAAAGTATGTATTAGGACACTGGCATTTGCGACTTTTAAACAAATAAATATTTCCAGTTATTTTCTTTTACCAAAACCATAAATTCTGAGATGACTTCATCCTGAAGGGGGTGCCCCAGAGCACCACAGTGGAGGGCCATGGGTGAGACTCCCAGGGGGCAGCTGGTAGAGCGTCTCTTCACCCAGTTTCTTCAGAAAATAAACAACGTAACCCTTAGAGCTGCCGAGGTTAGAGACGGCAACAGGCTGTCCGATCTCCGTCTCCACACACCTGAAGCACTGTCACACTGACGTAGAACCATGCTTACCCCACCTGCTCTAAAAAAAGAGATCGTCCCCAGAACCAAAGCAGCTCTGTTCGTGGTTCAGCTCTGTCACACATACTCCCTGCTGTTTCCATTTTCCTGCAGTTGGCGTCATGCAGTCGGACCACTAGAGTCACTGCAGGTCACGGCAAGTATAAGACTGAGCCATTAGAACTACCAGAAAACCATCAACAAACTCTCCATAAATGCAAATGACGCAAGTGTACCTCCTAATGGAACACTGGATGGAATACTCCATCTTCTTCTGTTTTATTATTTTCTTAAATCAGTGTTAGTCACATTAATCAGTATTAAAGGAAACCATTTTAAAAGAAAACAAGCCACATTAACACCGCAGATGTCATTATTGCTTATTCTCTCTGTGCGTTTCTGTGATTACACAGTCAGGATCCACACTCTAAATAACACACCGCCCACCGCCCTCCTCCCCAAATAAGGACAAGCTTTATTCGTGTCTTGCCAGTTACGTGGCCTTGATCTTCACTATTAACTCTGGTGACCACATAATATCCTATAAAGAAGAGAGGCCATAATTGAATCTTCTTCTTGGTGGCCCCCTTCGCCCCCCGTTCCCTACATGCATCTCGTGCACACCAAGGTCAGTTGAGACCAGCACTCAGGGTTTCCTGAAATCCAGCCCCCGCTAGCCTCCAGACCCACAGCCCTGCTCTAGCCAAGGTTTTTATGTTTTTTCTTTTCCCATGGTTCTAAAAGTTCTTCTTTTCTTCCAGTTTTATGGAGGTGTAACTGACAGAGACCCTCGTGTAAGTTTAAGATATAAACATAATGATTTGATACATACATGTTTATATTGCAAAATGATCGCTACAGTAAGTTACTTAACAGACCACCTTGCATGGCGGCATCTTTTTTTCTTTGTGATGAGAACTTCTAAGATCGACCCTCTTAGCAGCTTCCAAATATGCAATAAAGTATTAACTAGAGTCACCATGCTGTGCATTACCTCCGCAGCCCGTATTGAACTTGTTACTGGAAGTCTGTACGTTTTAACCCTCCTCCCCAGCCCCCCCTTTCTACAGGTTCTTGAAGGGCAGCAGTGACAGTATCTTGGTCCTGCATCTCCTCCTGTATGAACACAGTGGAGGCTGCCCGTCAGCTCGTTTTCTGAACGAAGGAAGGAAGTCTATCTTTCCTCTACCCAGGAGGACGTGTCCGTGGGCCCTGCCAGCTAGCATGATGTGGGAAGATTCGGGGGGGGGGGGGCTGCAGCATTTAGGGAGCTCTGACTTTCTCCGGTCACATGTCGGCTACCTCCGTATATAAAGACGAACTAAAGCGAGGAGTGCTGCTCTTCATCTGATTCCATTTTTCAGATTAAGCGCCTACCTAGACTCAGAAAGGACAGGGGCCCACCGTGATCTCAGAGGCCTGAGGCCCCCTAACGCCCTGTCCAGGTGCCTTTTTCTGTTCCCCAAACCACAGCTTCTCCAACAGTCCTCAGTTGGCTCAAGGCCCAAATGAGCCAATGGGAGGCCCTGGGCTGCAGCCTTTGTCTCTTTTGGGAGCGCTACCTTTGAACTTCAGTTGCATACCTGGTTTGTCTGTCTCCTTCCCCAGGGCCTTGCTCCCACCCGCATCAGCCCCCTAAAGCCACGATGCTGCCACAGTCCTCTCTGTGCCCCCGTCAGGAGCCACCTCTGCAATGTGTAGGTCTGCTTTTCTTCACTCAGCCGCACTGGACCGGGATGCTGGTCCGGATGGAACGCCGCCGTGTGCCCCTTCGCAAACCAGGATATGAGCCGCTACCCTCCCCCTGTCCTCCTGTGCATGAGTATGGGTTCTCCAAGACCTTCTGCTTGTTCTTCTTCACAAATAAGCAAAGCTCACCAGAATCCACTCCCCCCCCCGCAGGCCAACAGAAGAGAAATGGAGCCACCCCAGCAAATTCACAAACACGTGTGTTTCCCTGAGCACCCAGCAGTCTATTCCTGGGCGTAATATTTATCCTGTGAACCTACCGTGTAATGTTAGTTCACTGAGTTTCTCTTCCTACGCTGCCGAGACCTGCATGGCCTTCTCCCACTGCACATCCCCAGGGGCACAGTGCCCTGAGCGTTACAGGATCTCAACAAAGTGCTGCAGAGGGGATGAAGCCCACCGACAGCATGAGATGGGTATCTCCACCTGAATCACTAAAAAGCCAACAGACCCTATTTTTTTTTTTTTTTATGACTAGTTCTAAAGAATCAAATCAAAGGACTTACATTGCTTCCAAGCTCAGCGCTGTGACCAAATGACACAGACCTTGATCTTGTAGTGCAATTATGGAAACCACCCAACCCCCACGGAACACAAGCAAACCCTCTTCTCATTCGATGCCCTGCTATATTTTGGGATTGGCGATTGCATACTGCTACAGGCCCACATGAAGCGTACAAATGGAAGAAAGAAGGTGATGACTCACTGCAGAGACATAGGAGCACCCAAATCAGTGTCTCTCGACAGGTGGTGAATGACGCAGCTCCAGTGTGGATGCATCATGGGAGGTCTTGGAGAAAATGAATGGCCCCCACTTCTCTGGATGCCTCCAACCACAAGGTAGCACGGGGTCAAACCACACTCCCCGAGACGCTTAAGTGCCTGTGCTTCATCCCCAACAGCTGCTCCCTGGCGTTTCTGATCTTTCTCTGCTGTCTATAAAGGGACAGTTTTGTACTGGGGACTCTCCTACATTTATGCCACCTTCAGTAGTATCCTGCGGGGGTGGAAGGGGGGTGTTGTGGTCACAGGACAGACAACAGCTGTTTGGAGCTCTGCAGCTCCAGAGACCTGGAGGGCGTGTTAAAGGCTGGTGGGAAAAGAAGACCACAGGGGCCTCTCTGCCCACCTCCTGGCCCCTCACTACTCCCCTGCTCACCCCCACTTACACATTCATTCCCATCTACCCATACTGCAGAGAGCCTCCCACATACATGGCTTCCCCGCATCCTGACCTTTTCTGCCACAGGTCTCACCGTGGCTGGTGACTAGATAGTCATTTGTGCAATCACACAGGCTCTCACACACAGTTGTGCAAACGACGCAATGCAAAAGCGGGTGGGTGAGCGCTGGAACCCAGGCTCGCTGCGGTGTCCCATGCCCCTGTTGCACCTCAGCAGCTGTGCAGTATATATGGGCTGAAGGAGCACTTCAAGCCGGCCAGGGCTCCAGGCTCTGAGGGCGGCCACAGTAAATCCTGACCCCAGGCTGACCAGTTCACTCAGCTGCCTGGTGCCTGAGATGTAAATCCTACTGAAGCAGGGCTCGGTGGGGGGACCAAAGTATACACAAGGGATTAAAACTCACCACAATCAATGCTGTTAAAGCACTTGGCAAAGCACCCACGAGAGAAAGGCAATGAAGGGCCTGGGACAATTTCACCCAGGGGGCATTTACCAGGCAAACAGAGGGCATATGCAGCATCTCATAAGACGGCAGGGCTTGACAGAGCAGGTGGCTCACACAGGGCACTGAGCAGAAGCAAGGCCATGGGGGGAGGGATGAGGTTGTAAAGGCTTCTGAGTCCTTGGCTAAGGAGTGTGGACTTGCAGGGAGCAAAGTGAGCTGGCAGAGAACCTTAAAGCCGAAGAATAACATGACCTACGTGCTTTTTAATTTTTTTATAAAGAACTTTCTGGTCGCACTGTGGTAGACAAAGAGCTAGAAGATATCAGTGACTGGGAAACTTTCAGCAGCCATTGCTCAGGGGTAAGAGTCTGAAATAAGACCTGGTAGGATCTGACACCTATTTACTGGGTGTGGTTGATAAGGGGACTGAGGACCCCAGGCAGGGAGCACCGAGATGCAGAATGAGGAAAGATGGCACACACAGAGCGTTCTCATTTGGAAAGACTGAGACACCATAGACATTCAAGGGGAGTATGTGTCAGGCAGCTGGGGGCTTCACCTGCTCACCGCATTCACCCTGACAGGAAAGGAATGGCAGACCTGACACTTGGCCAGCACTGTGGACAAAGGACATGTGGCATCTTGCATCTGTGGCCACGTGGGACATGGACTGCTTTTCCCTGCGCGCTACAGATTGACATAGTGATCACAGACAGAAGAAGAGGAAATTTGTGTTTGGCCCATTTCTCTGATTTACTGTTTCGTTCTTGGAAAAGAAAAAAAAAAATCAAAGGACTGACTCAAATTAATCCAGATGAAATCTAATTTTGCGCCCTCCCCAATTTTAACGGAAAATTTGCACCTCACCCTATGCTAGGGAGCACATTTAAAGCTATTCAGATATTTCCAAATATGAAAGAATAAAGTCCATTTACACGTGAAAAGTCATACTATCCTGACTGAAAGTTCAAGTACAGCAACCTCTGAACTGTTATGGAAAATCCATATTCAGATCTTTTAGTAACATTTAGAAAAATAATAAAGATTATTCTTTAAAAAAAAACTGGGGAGTATCTGGTGTAAAAGAAGTAATCAACAGATGTCCATCTCCACTCCCTTTGCATCTTGAGAACAGCACGTCCTCCATGCGAACAGGAGAGAGAAAACTTTTTACACTAAATTCCCCTAATTTAAAAAAAACAAAAACAAAAACACTTTTTTGAGTTATGCCTGACATACAAAAAGCTGAATGTATTTAATGTATACAATGCGGTGAGTTTGGAGATAAATATATATTGTGAACTCATCAGCACAATATATGCCATAAATCTATTCACTACCTCCAAATTTATTATTATGATAAGAACACTTAATATAAGATCTACCCTCTTCACAAAATCTTAACAGTGCTGTTAACTATAAACCCTACACTGTATAGCACATCTCTAGGATGTAAAAACCATGGCAGGAACTGCTCCCAGAATTCTGTCTACTTGTCGTGTGCAATCAATAGAGAGAACCCCTGCCCTCCACTCCCCAGGGGGGCAACTGTGACAGAGAGCAGGAGAGCAGGGTGCACGGGAGTGATGCCTGCCACGTAGCCTCAGCACACAGTGGCCGAAAGACAGGACCTCGAATGAGCAATGCCTCACCACCCCTCTATCCCTTCCTCCTCAGGAGGTTCCCTCAAAGGGAAGGAAAACATCTCACATCTCACATCAATGTCAAAAATAGGGAACCAGCCTATGTCCCAAGGGAAGCTTGAATTCACCCACCACCGTCCCTGAGAGTTTTTAGATAGTTAAAGCAATTTTGTAAGAATTAAGAAACCACCAATTTTTTTTGACTCTGTGGCCTCACTTTGGGTAATGTTCCCTAACTAGGCCAAATGTAACTTGTACAGAAATGTCTCTAGCAGCACTGTTTATAAGTATTCAGAATACGAGCAAATTGCATCAATACTTGTTGAATGAATGAAAAAACAAATGATCAGCAATGACAGACTATCTGAGCAAATCACCATTTAAAGTGGCATAATTAATATTTAGTCCAGATGCATTATAAATAACAGGGACACTACTGTTTGTACATAGGAATTTCTACACGGAATGATTTTTAAGGAAAAAGAGCAAACGACATGCATATGTGAACGGCATAAATATGCATAAAAGGCACACCACTATTTAGGTAAGAAGATGAGGTAACAGAAATACAATCCAATAGATGCTGCATTTTTCCTTAGCACAAATGCACGGTAAGGCTGATCCTCAGAACTTAAATGAATAAACATGGCCTGAATTTTTTTCTTCTAGCAGACATGGCAGCAGGGACCTTTTCAAATGCTTGCAGGGGACACAAACACTGCAGAGAGGAGACAAGGACAGACGGACGGGCTGACCTGGCGCGGGGTTCGGGGGCTGCCTGGTGTAGGACACGTTGAACGCAGGCTCCTCGATCAGCGGCGGGGGGTACATGCGCCTCCGGATAAAGAAGCCAGCTCCGCAGCAGAAGAGCACGCCCATCATCAGGAGGAACCTGAGCAAGAGCACAGTGGTGAGGTGGTGCTTGGGGCAGGCAGTGGCTTGGCCCAGGCTCAAAGGCCCTAGGACTCGGGGGTCCGCCAGCAGGGACTCGCGATGCAGGGGTCACAGGGGCTCAGCACCTGGCTCCTCAGGCTGGCCTTCCCTTGACGTTTCTACCAGGACATTCTTGGGTGGATAACACCGGGGAGACTTCTAGCACACCCCTGAACAGAGCTCTCTTAGCTTCTCAGTGTGAGTCAGCTGTGTGCAGGGGTGTCCCAGAAGTCTCAAATGCTCCAAATGGTTAGCTGCCTTCAAAGGGTTGGTGCAATCACTTCCCGTCCATGGCGCTGACCTCAATTCAAAAAGTTCCGTCAAAACGGGAGATGCCTTCTCAATCTCGTTGGACGCAGGCCGTGGCTGATCCGGCTTTGCCTCACTGTCCATGCCCCCCACCTCCCATGTTTCACCGGGAAAGCCACAAGGATAAGCACTTTTATCCTTCCTAGCAGTTTTCTCTCCATTATTACAGGAATATTGACAAAGAGATTTTAAATGGTGGCCTTCCTAGAGCACACCTTAATTATAGAAACACTACAGGACTAGAGGAAATACAGTCGATAAAAAAGCTGCAGATGTGAAATCTCTAAGGATGGCTGACATTCTCCTACCGTGACCTTAAAGTCTAACAAACAGTAGAGCTGACTGCTTTAATGACAGAATCTTCGTCCAACTCATCTAAGACTTCTCAGAGACTGTCACGTTGCTGGCATTCGATAAATGACTGACAAATGAATAAATGGCTTCTTCCCACCTCACATTTGCGCTGTACCTTGTCTTTCTAGAAACAAGGGGAGTCATTCTGAGAAGAGCCAAGCTGTCTGTCCTGCACACACATAGCTGGGAAACTCTGACATTACTATGGGACTCATGGAATCTTCCAGAACCTCACCCAAGATACCCACACTATGTGGGCAGCTTACTGCCTTGTGAAAGATGAACATGGGGCAGAGACGCTGCATCATGGTTAAAGGCATCTGACCACACATGAATGAAATTTAGGAAAAAAGCAGACAATAAAGATTTTAAGAATATTAATATGATGCTAGGTGTAAGTCCATCAGTCAGTCAATAAGTATTTACTGGACAACCTTGGAACACGGAGTAGGAAGAAAGATCAGAGGCACAAGACAGGAAATGATTCAGGAAAGGGCTGAAATTGTGGCTTGCTGACCTGTCTTCTAATTCATTATTCATGCAACAATTTTTAAGCAGCTGCTCTGCTCCCAGCACCATGTTGTGCATTATAGAGAGTAAGGTGAGTCCCTCCCCACCAGTTAAACCTGAGTTCTGGTAGAGGAGGGAAACAGCAAACCACAAAGTTACAAAATCAGTGATTTACAACTCTGGTAAGTGCTATGAAAGAAAAACGAAGGTGCAATCATAGGGTGTGTGTGTGTGTGTGTGTGTGTGTGTGTTATATAACGTAAAATTGACCGTCTCCACCAGTTTTAAGCATACAAGTCAGTGCAACAAGAGGTTTTAAACAAGGGTATGTGTTATAGTGAGGCAATCGGAAAAACTTCTTTCCCTTCAACATCCGAGCTGAGTTCTGAAGGATAGAAAGAAAGAAGCAAGCTGGAGAAGAGGAAAGGCACGTTCTGGGGGGAAAGAACAGCACCTGAGCCCCAGCAGGGAGCTGGGTGAGCAAGAGGCCCCAGGGGGTGGCTGTGGGCTGCAGTCTTGGGGAGCTAAGAGATCCCCACTGTGCAGGGGCCTGCCATCTCAGCACTGGGATGCTGGAATCACAAAGGGAACTGTTTCAGCTCTTAAAACTAATTTCCCTCGGGGGGACTCAATTATAATCTTACATTCAACAGTGGGTCCAACTGTAAGTATCTGAGCAGGAATATAAAGCACAGAGAGGCTGACTGTATATAAGGGTTTACCTTTTCAAATAACACTACCACTCACTCCCAAGAGACTCACCCCCTGGCTCCCTGGATTGGAAAATGCAGAAGCCATCTGAGATATGGGTCTGTTCCAGGAGATAAGCTGACATGCGGATTACACTATCAAATGGAATTCTTCTTCTCCTAGCCAAATAAGAACGATATTGCACCTGAGACTTTAGACGGATGGCAAGTAAGTACAAGGCAAGGACAGGACAAAGTCACACGGCAGGAGACCAACGGCCAATATCAATCATCATCAGGTTCATTCCTCATTGAAATATGAGTCTGAAAGAACTTATTTTAAGAGACAAACTGGTAAGGGACAGGGAAATGAGCTTATAGAACAACGAAAGAGAGGAAGCAGGACTTCAGTTAGGGAAAAGGAGTGGTAGAGTAAGAAAGGCAGTTCTTTGAAGTACCAGAGATTGATTGCTGAGCGGGTTTGGGGAGCTTTCCAGGGATTAAGAGAGGAACTTTCTGCCTTCTCTATCATCAAAAGTAAGCTGGTTTGTTCAATTCACAATTTGTTTTTTCCAAGCTCTTTCTGTCCTCCCCCTAGCATGTGGTTCTCTCCCTGAACTACTACGCAGACCCAGGTGCATCCAGATCTCCTGAGTGGGAGCCCCCAGCAGCAGGGCTCATGCACGGTGCTAACCCTGCCAGGTTTTACTTTCTAGTGTGCTTCCCAGCTCTAGCAAGGGTGCTACCGGTCTAGTTTTTCTAATCCCAATGATTTCATTCAGACTGTGTCGGTTAAAGATTACTCAAGATTTTAGAACTGGCAGGGACTTTTGAAAGTATTTTCCTCCAAAACCTTTGTTCTATGGTAAGGAGACAGACTTCCTCAAAAACAAGGTGGGACCCAGGTTGGAGGCAGCCCTTCCTTCCCTCCACGGTTCGCATCCCCTGTCCCTCTCCCCCAAACACTTGCCGCCCACATGAATTTCCTGCCACTCTCTTACCACATTGGCTCTTCTTATGTCTCTGTCCCAACAATGTGCTGGTCCCTTTGCACAGAACACCCTCTCTTGAGACCCAGTCAGAAGCTTTGCAAGCTTTCCTCAACTTCTCTGGCATCAGAGGCTCCATCTTGTGTTTCCAGAACACTGGTTTACAACTCTCCACCTGGGTGGCTCAGTCGGTTAAGCATCTGCCTTTGGCTCAGGTCGTGATCTTGGTCCGAGGACAGAGCCCCGCATCGGGCTCCCTGCTTAGCAGGGAGTCTGCTTCTCCCTCTCCCTCTGCTCCTCCCCTCTGCTCATGCTCTCTCTCTTTCTCAAATAAATAAATAAAAAATCTTTAAAAAGAAACAAAACTTTCCACATATAATTACCTATTTAGACCTATCTGTCTCTTTTAGGAGACTGACTACTGTAAGTGCCTCTCCATGGGGCCCTGGTGCATACAGACACTTAATGTTTACCAAGAGAAGGAATGCATTGAGCAGAAAGAACCCAGGCATCCTTTGACTGCAGCTGGGGCACCTCAAAATTATACCTCAAGGTGTTCTCTGGCTATATCCCCACTTTAGAACCTCTTGTCAGAATATCAACACTAAGAGCTTGGCCACATCTTCTGGCATCTGGCACCCCTCATTTGATGGCACTTACAAGATGTCTCTGTGTAGGGATCCCACTAACTCACTGCATGCCATCTTACTAATGTGCCCCAACTCTGACAAGTGACTCTGGCCAGGAGCTCAATGGTTCAGGTAAAGCTTCCTGGGAAAGCCAAAAGAAAATGCTCTAGCTTCTAGGCCCTCACATTTTTCCTGGACTCTCAGTTTTTTTTCAAGAGAGAGAACAAGCAAGCGAGCGTGGGGGTGGGGGGGGAGAGGGAGACAGAGGGAGAGAGGGAGAGGGAGGGAGAGAGAGAGAGAGAGAGAGAGAGAGAGAGAGAATCCTGAGCAGGCTCCACATCCAGCACGGAGCCCAAGGCAGGACTCAATCTCATGACCCTGAGAGCGTGACCTGAGCTGAAATTGAGAGTCAGATGCTTAACTGAATGACACTCCCTGGTGCCCCTTGGACTCTCCATTTTTTAAAAAAATCACATAATACCTAAACTTTGACGAGTTTTTTTCATTTTTAGGTCAGGTTTTCCGCTGCTTGAGGCAACCTGGCATAACTTCCTAACTACTTCAGGATTCTTGCCCCAGATGGTCCTGTCTCCTTCTACTACACAAGGCCCCATGGAGGAAAATTCTGAGGGCAAGTATGCATGAAGCTAGGCAAAGCTCTGAAAGGTCACCCCCCCCGCTCCTCCTTTCCCCTGCTTTGGTACTAGTCCACTCCACCTTAAAGTGCACCCAGAGATGTTCACATTTAGAAAATCTTAGGCTAAAAAAAATTTACCTTCTACTACAGAGTTTTAGGCACCAACATGGCACTTGGTTCAGTAGGGCTTGCCAGAAGCAGTGACATCAAGACAAGGGATGTCCAAACCAGCTGTTTGGGAGGCCAGGCCAGGGCCAGATGTGACAGGTGAGCTGAGCCCCCAAGTGGCTGATGCCCCATCAAGGAGGTCGTGACAGTAACAGGAAAGCAACCTTTCCTATCAAAGACAACGTGACATGTGGAATCCCCACGTACTGGTGTTTTCCCTGATGAAATGCTCTTTTGGTTTCATGCAAACCCTCTCCCGCCCATGCCCTGCCATCCCTGAGATCTGAAGCAGTATCTCTCATCTACAGAGTCAAATACATTTTCAGACATACCCCCAAACGGGCATCCCCTGAGGAGAGCAACACGTGGGGGGTTCCCGTTAACGGAAACAGCACCCCTATCCTTCTAGGATGCTCTGTCAGCGATACTCCCTCACTCCCTCTCAAGGTAGAATTTTAAAGACTGCAGACAGCTCCTGATCTCCCTCAGCAGAGCTGGAAGATCATCAGCAGGCTGTCTGTCCTGAAAGGTAGGATTCGGCTGACACGGCGTGAATGGGAACGGCCTTCAGGCAGCAGAAACGTTGTACCAAGATTCGCTAACTCTGAGTCCTCCAGACAGTCATCCTCAGTTCCATCCCAGCACCTGGCGAAGCAGCTGCTGAAGGACAACACTGTCATCCCTCCCACCTTCCAAAAGATTAACTCCTCTTTCCCGGCTGCAGCCTGTGAAAATGGGAACGAGCTTTCTGCAAACTCTGTGAGCAGAAGTGCTTGTCACGAAGCCAAGCTGAACATACCTGTTTTCCTGACAGAGGCTGTCCCTGAGACTGAGAGCTCAGGTGAAGGTGATGTAATAATACGGAGTGTGGCAGAGCCCCTGGGGGGGGGGGCGGGTATGGGTGACGGGTGGGAGAGCAAAGCATTCGAGACCAGGAAGAGTTGTGACCTACCAAAAATACCACAGCCTCTGTATGGAGAGGGCCCGCACGCAGCACCTGGAACCACAGCAGTCCTCGTAGGGGCGGCATCTGTGGAGAGAGGGGGCAACACGGGCGGGTCAGTGTCCCGGCTCGGAAGGAATACCGAACCAGTCATGAGGTCCAGGCTGATTTCAGAGCAAAGGACGGGACTGGCACCGTCTCATCACAAACTGGCGGAGCTGACTGCTGTCAGTTCGGACGCCCAGACAGGAAGTACTCAGATGGACGCAGTGAGCGTCATTCAAAGTGCCATGTCTCCTATACATCTCCATGTGCTGGATCACAGGGGCTTCCTTCTGGTGAGGCCTGTGACCAAAGACCAGCACGAAACCCATCAGCTCTGCAGCTGGAAGGAAGCTCCACCACAGACCCGCGTCCATGCGCCCTAGATCCTGCTCAGTGCCCGATCCCTGATGAGGGTCACGAGACAGCCCTACGGCACTGGCAAGTCCAGTGAGGTTAAAAGCAGAGGTTACGAAGTCAGACGACATAGGAGGGGTAGTCCTGGGCTCGCCACTTAATGGCTGTGGGGCTTCTGACAAGTCACTCAACCTCTGTGAGCCTCAGTTTCCCGTAACGGAGTTTTTGCAGTCCCAGTAAAGTGGGTGGGAGGCCAGGCCCCCTTACAGTGCTGCTTTAAGTTTTAAGGCCATCATCCTTGTACAATCTGCTGACGGGACTGTCCTTGCCTTTGCTGCCCCTGCCCCTCCCCAGTGCCTGAGGCTGGGGGCCCTGCGGGACACAGGCTGTGCTCAGGGGCTGTTCCTCCCCTGGAATTGCTCTGCCCATTCAAGGCCCTCAGGACTCAGTGTGGACTCTAAAGAGTTACGTTAGCTTCCTTTAATACTCCACTCCCCAACCTTTTTTTGGAAAAGAGAGACTACCATGAAAGCTGAAGCCCCTTGGTTCTGCACGTTGGTATTTATAGAGACACTTTCACTACAGTGACTTGAGTCCAAGCGGTAGTAGGTGGGGAAAGGGAGCAAGGTGGGTTGTTTCTCAATAATACTACGTGATCATATAGTTGTGATCTAGGTTCCTGCCAGTTTTCTTCTCTTAAAAATTTAAGGAGGAAACATTCCACGTGTTTGGAGGAAGAGAGTGCTAAATGTGATTTTTTTTTTTAAAGCAAAAACACAGCTTCCTCTAGCTGAAATAGTTGCCAGTTCAGAAAATTTTTTTTTCCTTTTGGAATAAAATAATACTTCAAATAAAAAAAAAAAATAGCTGGGAGAAACACACAGTTTGATCCAGGATCTTGGACACTGAATTTGTAGATAATTCCAGTACAAATTGGCTTGTTTTATGAAGAAAAATGTGTAGAAGATAGCTCCCTAGGAAATATAAGTGAAGACCAGTTGAGATGGAGAGTTATGAGTTCAGTGAAACTCAGCAAAGCTGAGCTCCAATGCCGTTTCTCCTTGGTTGGCTCCCAGGGTTTGTGTCTGTGTTTTTAAACACCCAGCACCCGACTGCTGCTAAATCCTCTATCATTTCAAGGACAAACTGAGCTGAGAGACTCCCGCTGAACCACCACCACCGCCACCACCACCACCACCACCACCACCACCAGAACCACGCACACACACATTCTCCACATGATACACGTTTTCACATCCAATCCTCCCACAGCCCACAAACATGAACTTGTACGTACTAGGTAGAACTCGTTATGATTCCTACGAGATGCTCCCATAAGTTGGTGACAGAAGGTAATCTGTTTAACTTGCTTTAATCAACCAACAAATAGCAGAGCACCGAAGTGTGTGCTCAAAAATGCTGCCAGTCGAACAAAGAAAAAAAGAGACAAACAAAAAACAGGCTCTTATCTACAGAGAATAAACGGGTGGTTGCCAGGGGGGAGCTAGGCCGGGGAATGGGGGATAGGTGACGGAGATTTCGAGTACACTTATCGTGATGAGTAATGCGTAGGATTGTTGAATCATTATATTGTACACCTGAGACTAATGTAACACTGTATATGAATTCTACTTGAATTAAACAATTTAAAAAAACGCTGCTGGTTCTTACAACCTATGCACCCATCAAAAAGCCACTAAGGTGCTA
This sequence comes from Eumetopias jubatus, assembly GCF_037043125.1. Taxonomy (NCBI): domain Eukaryota; kingdom Metazoa; phylum Chordata; class Mammalia; order Carnivora; family Otariidae; genus Eumetopias; species Eumetopias jubatus. The sequence continues at coordinate 9,739,106 of NW_028274820.1, forward strand.
CTAGGAACTTGCTGGATCCTGGGGGGTGGAGCAATGAAAAGCCAGACAGAAGTCCCTGCCATGGAGAAGCTTTCTTTCTAGAAGAGAAAGACAAACAAGAAAAATATGAACTATGTTGGACAGCAATACGTCCTACTCTGGTGAAAAGGAAAGTAGAAGCTGGAAGGTTGAAAGCGAGGGAGACGGGGTGGTAGGTAATACAAGTTCAAACAGGGTGTTCAGGGATGACTCACTGAGAAGGTGACACCTGAGTGGAGACCACGCAGAAACCCGGCCTGGCAATGACCCGGCCTGGCACGAGGCCCTCAGTGTTGGTGGAGGAGTGCTAGCCCTCCAGTCCTAGCGCTCACACACCATGGCTGCACTGTGGGAAAGAACGGTTAAGCACAGAATGTGAGGGGAAATGAAGTGCCCCGTTCAGGCGGCTGGGGGAGTCTGGGCCAGGGCTGGAGCAGCAAGGACCCCCTACCACCCAAACAGCACACTCTGCTCGCGTGATGCACAGCACTGTCCACAGGAACTCCTTGGTGTCCTCCTCCTCAAGAATCTCAATGGTCTTGGGTAACCAGTATATGTGTGCGCGTGTGCGTGTGTGCATGTTTGCGCACATCTGTGTGGAAGAAGGGGGGGTATTCAAGGGAGAAAAAGGACCTCCTGCTTTTAGGGTAGGTGGTGTTCAAACAATGAATGGTAAACAAAGGAGATTAAACTATTTTCTATCACGAATCTGTAAAGAGAAGAATCCTCAGCAATCGTGTCAGATTCATGATAACTGTGATGCTGTGATGGGCAGGATTCAAAGATGGCCCCAATATCCCCACCCCTTAGAGAACATGGCCTGCGTGATCCTGGAGGATCCCATGAATATGATGGAATGGCCATGCCCACAAGTATGGTATGCTACGTGAGGTGGTATGTAATGTAAGACTCTCCTGCTGGCTTTAAGAAGTAGCTGCTGTGTGGTAAGACGGCCATGTGGCTCGGACTGGGGGTGGTCTCCAGGAGCTGGGTGCAACCCCCAACCGGCCAGCAAGGGAACGGGGACAGCCTGACAACCACGGGAACTGGATTCTGCCAACAACCTGCCTGAACTTGCAGGAGAACCCCAAGCCACAGATGAGGACCCAACTCGGCCAACTCCTGATTTCAGCTTCATGAGAACCAGAGCAAAGGACCCCTAGTGGCTGTTGTGCCTAGACTTGTGATCTATAAAAATTATAAGATAATAAATACATATAGTTTCAATCTGCTAACTTTGTAGTAATTTATTATGTAGCAACAGAATACTAATACAAATAAGAACAAAGCTTACAGGTTATGAGAGCACTTCTTACATTCTAGATACCAGGTCAGGTGCTTTACCACTATCTCATTTAACACTCAGCGCATCCACACACAAGGGAAGTATTATTAGCCTCATGTTTGAAGGAAGCTCAGAAAACAGGACATTTGGGACATCATGCCTCATTTCAGTCCAGGGCACTATCTGCTAAAGCCAAGAATGGACCTGGCCGGCGTTTCAAGAAAGTGTTCGGCACAGACACTGCCTCTTGGGTAATACTGAGTCTGCCATTACCAAAGGGTAACTTCTTTGTCCCCACTTCTTCCTTGGCCCTGCTTTTACAAGCTGCTATGGACCGATCCATTACAGTGAAGGTGTGTGGGGACTATACTTATTAAGAGTGACTCCATAACCATTTGGCTCATGTGAATGCACCAACTGGAAGAGACAAAGGGAAGCAAGGCAGTGAAGGGATGCCTAAGAACCAGCAAAAGAGGCTGAGAAGATGTCGAAGGTGAAGGTGAAGTTTAATGTGGTGAGGGCCATTCCCAGAGGGCAAATCAAGCCCGAGGAAGTAGGAGGGGTATTCAGCAAGACTACAGAAACTGAGACAATGTGAAACAAGCACTGAATCCTCAGGCAAATGGCAGCGGGTCCCCGGGACAGAGCCTACAGACAGAAATTCGGCAACCATTCTTTAATAATGCCTGTAGGGGTTCTTGCTTTAACTTGGAACTGTATATTGACCACAGAGATTCCCCCAAAATGCCTATACCACCCTATATCAAGAACTCTCTACAACTGGCAGATAACTTAATCATAAAAGATAGAAATAATGCAGTAAGAGGTGATATTAGGTAAAAGTATGATGTTCATTTGGAAAGAATTACCAGTGCTACGACAATATTATACATCGGAACAGTGTTTTTCAACTACTGTGACCCACTAGTGGATTGTGAAATCAAGTTGGTAGGTTGTGATATCCATTTTATAAAGGTTAAGATTGATTTAAAAAAATCAGAGGGTGTCACATACAAGAACTGTTTTGTGAAATTGATCTTTTGCTCACATATACACCCATACAGATAGGTGTGTACTAGGTCGCAACACAAAGGATATTTCTTCAAAGCTTCTGCTGTGTAAGCCCCCAAAATGGACAAGCTCAAGTTTCTGTTGTATCTAGATGAGCTTCTTTCGTCCTCCTGGTAGGTTGAGGGCAGCTTTCAGGTCCAACTAGAATCTTACTTCCCGTTGTCATTGGTGGTGGGCTAAAATAAAGTCTTGTTTTTAGGTCCCCCATGACCTCTGCCTGGGTGACACTGGTCAAATGGCTGTTGCATTTTTATTCCTAATTCTGAAAGATGCCTTGCAATGATTAAATTCTAGAAGATGAAACTCTCATGAAGGCCCTCTCAAGTGGGAATGCCCCCTGCTTACCCACCTACTTATGAGCACCCCCTGAAGGAGGGCTGGAGGTGGCTGTGGTGGGCTGGAGGACAGAGATGGCAGATACCTGCAGCTTATGAGAAATGAGACTGTTCATCTCTCCATTGCTCTACTGGAACCATGAGGTTTCCTGTGTCCCTCCCTCTGGGCTTTGCCCCTAACTCTAACTAGAGCTGCCTCGGGCACAGTTCAGAGCTGAAGGTATACTCAGGGAGTCCATCCAATTTTGGTAAATGTAAACTTGGTAAAAAAAAAAAAAAAAAAAGGAAAGCAGGTATAGGGATAAACATTTGGTGAATGGAGGGCGCCTGGGTGGCTCAGATGGTTAAGCATCTGCCTTCAGCTCAGGTCATGATCCCGAGGTCCTGGGATCGAGTCCCGCATCGGGCTCCCTGCTCCTTGGGAGCCTGCTTCTCCCTCTGTTCTCTCTCTCTCTCTCTCTCTCTCTCTACCCCCCCTCTGTCTCTCATGAATAAATAAATAAAATCTTTAAAAAAAAAAACATTTGGTGAATGGATCATCTTTCAAGAGCTGATTTTGATAAAATGCTTCCCTTTCACAGCTATACTTACAAGCAAGCATTTGCTACTTTGAAACCTAAGCCCCTGCAGCATCCTATTTCCCAGGTTAGAAAAAAAACGCGTAAGACTTGAACCTCTATAAGCCTCTTGTCTCTAATTCTACACACACACACACACACACACACACACACACACACACACACACACTCTCTCTCTCTCTCTCTCTCTCTCTCCCCTCAGCCTGAGAATAGAGATAGAAGGATAATGATTTTGAGTTCCTAATTCAAATTACTCTCTATTGGCAAGATTCAACATCTAAGTGCTCTAGCTCTTTTCAGGATCCAAATTTGGAACACTAGCAGTAAATATTTGTTGTCAACTGATTATCTGCTTTCTTTTCTCAAAACAGAGCAAGCTTTATGTTTCCTTGTTTAGCTGAAGACCCATTCACTCCAAGCGTACTTGTTGCTCATCAGCAATCCTGGCCTGGCTCCCAGTGTGGATGCTGATGAGTGCCAACCTCTTGAAGGAGCACGTAATTACCCATAGGGTGACACTATTACCCCCTTTCTTTCTGCTACTTTTTCCCCAGTGAACCTGCTGGCAAATGGGAGCCCTCAGAACATACCTACCGGCATTCCAAACAGCTGTGATTATAAAAGGAAAGTTAAGTGTAACACTGAACTGAATTAAAAGTAGTAAAACATCAACAGGCAGGCCAGCACATTAAATAAGCCATCATCTGACACATCAGGTCTAGTGCTCCCAGTGCCTAAGCCTGAAATAGCACTGGTGTTCCAAAAGACAGCTAAAGACTAACTAGGCCCACTACCTTCTCTGTGCTGCACACAGAAAAAAATCAGGGTGGAGACAACAGAATGGAATTTTCCTTCTTGTTCTACTCTGTGTGCCACCTCTCAGACTTGCAGTGGAAAGGAACAAACATTACTTTTAAGTAAATCCACTCCTCAACATAACTAATTTTAAGTCCAGGACTCTAAAACACACACAACTGCTTCAAAGATGTAAAAACAGCATGTACATCAGCAGCATCGGGTTCCTGGTATTGCTTCCCGTTAGCCAGGTATTCTTCACTGTATCCCAGGATCCGAACACAAATTTCTGATGAGGTCAGAGAAGGGGGTGTTAATTTGTAATTAAGTACATTACAGAGATAGAATGAGACTGTCCAGCCTCTCTCGTCCAGTAAGTGATAGGTGCTGAGGTCCTGAGGATATGTAATGTAAAAGGAAGCATGAGCCTGCAGTTAGAAATGTGTCACAGCAGCGATGAAATGCAAATATGACAGGATGGCGCCCCTGGGTGTTTCAGGAGTCTGCGAAGTAAGCACACGTCACACCTGGCACCGTCCAGGAGGGAAGTGGGTCTGGGCACTGGACATGTGTTTTCTTAGCTGTTGAGTCTGAATCTCAAGAGCAGAAAAGGATTACATCCCGGGGCAGGGAATGCTCAATATTAATGAAGTCACAAAATCTTTGCAGGAAAGAAAAATGATCAGATGTTGATATGTTAACTCTTTCATGTGGCATAAAATGGTCATTAATACTTAAACTGATTCATGGAAAAATCATCTCAGCCATCTGGTAGAACAACTAAAGTATCAGTTAAGTATTCAGAGTGGAGGTCTAGAGATGGAGTTTGTGGGGTCTGTTCATTTTTTTAGTGTTCAATAGAGAACAGGGCATGGTTAACAAATGACAACTTTAGAGTTTTAAGTAACTTCCCATCAACATCATGTCATTTAAAATGCCAATCTATCCCATTACCTGCTGGATTAAGTCTCAGTGAACCATTCCCTTCAAGTTTCTGCCAGTACAACTCATTTTCCTCATCCAACCTCAAGCTTCTTACTATGACAGGTGATCTGGTCTCCTGAATCATGTACTTCATGTTGCTTCTTACACTACTTTTATTATCATCTGTTTGCTCCCACAGAGCAAAGCACACGGCAGATGCCTGAAGAAGACTTACTGAGTCAGAATTAGGGAAAGCATTCAGCATTACCTGTGAGAAACTGGACTCCTTGGAAAAATGAAACACAGCCCCACAAGGTTTGGAGAGAACTCCAAAAGGTAAGTAAAACTCTGAGGGGACAGAGCAGAGGTAAGCTTGATCCTCAGCATACCCGATGCCCCTGAGGCATCTCCCTGGCCCATCTCTTCAAGAGCTCTGTGCCTTACTTGTATGGAGGACGCTGGCCTCTGACCATAGGCCATGATGGACTTTCCTTTCCACTTTCTCACACACAGGCTGTCCACTCCCTACTGCAGGATCCTGAAAGTACATGCCTTTCATGGTTTCAGGGCATTCTTCCTCATGTAGAATCCATGACTGGCCCTCACTGGTCCAATTCCCACCTTACAGTGCCACCACAGAATGAGTGGCCCTGTCAATGTCTGAAAGAATTCTCATGGTTTCCAGAGTCTTCTTTTCTCCAGGAAAGGGTTAAGTATAGTTTTCGTACAGTCTCCGTTTCCTATCCTCAGGAAGAATGTCCACTCACTCTCATTTTTACACTTACTACAGCCTTAGGCATGTAGTAAGGTTTAGCATGTTTAGCAACCATATAACACAGCTGAATCATAATGACAGTCCATCAGCTAAAACTTCCAGGCTTTTTAAGATGTCCATTGACAGATGAATGGATAAAGAAAATGTGGTGTATATACACAATGGAATATTATACAGCCATCAAAAGGAATGAGATCTTGCCATTTGCAACGACGTGGATGGAACTGGAGGGTGTTATGCTGAGTGAAATAAGTCAATCCGAGAAAGACATGTATCATATGACCTCACTGATAGGAGGAGTTCTTAATCTCAGGAAACAAACTGAGGGTTGCTGGAGTGGTGGGGGGTGGAAGGGAGGGGGTGGCTGGGTGATAAGACATTGGGGAGGGTATGTGCTATGGTGAGCGCTGTGAATTGTGCAAGACTGTTGAATCACAGATCTGTACTTCTGAAACAAATAATGTAATATATGTTAAGAAAAAAAAAGAAGAAGAAGATAGCAGGAGGGGAAGAATGAAGGGGGGGAAATCAGAGGGGGAGACCAACCATGAGAGATGATGGACTCTGAGAAACAAACTGAGGGTTCTAGAGGGGAGGGGGGGTGGGGGGATGGGTTAGCCTGGTGATGGGTATTAAAGAGGGCACGTTCTGCGTGGAGCACTGGGTGTTATGCACAAACAATGAATCATGGAACACTACATCCAAAACTAATGATGTAATGTGTGGTGATTAACATAACAATAAAAAAATAAAAATAAAAAACAAAAAAACTTCCAGGCTTTTTTCAGTCAGTAAGTTGGGTCTTCCCATCCTGTACTGTAGCGCTACGGTGCCTACATCCGCTACGGGATCTAAGAGTTATCTATAATTAAATTTCATGTTTGAAATCTGGTCCATTGTTTCAGTCAGTCGGGAGCTTCTGAAACCTCATTCTGTCACTCCAAGCATTCACTATTCCTTCTACTTTTCTGTCATTTAAGTGGAAGAATCCGAGTCAAGTGTTCTTGGGACCCAGGAATGTCCATCACTACCCAGCCCATTCTGCTCTTCCTGTCCGCCCCGACCCTGCGACAGATGATGTGGCACAGCAGTAGGCCAATAATGCCACAGTAAGGTCAGGTGGATGGAGAATGAGGCTTGGGCCTGCCCATGAAGCGGACTCTTTCCACACCTTAATGCTGACATCTAGAGCCAGAGATCTTCCCAAAGTCCAACAGGCTGCCTGGAATAAGAAAATCAAAGGAAGAGAAAAAAAGAAACCCACCCTGCTAAGTAAGTGATTCGTGGCCTGGCCGCATGGAATGTTGGGGGGTGGGCAGGGGCGTGCACAAAAATTGAGCGCTTATGCAGGAGGAGTGGGGGCATGACCACCCTCGCAGGTGCAGTACCAACCCGCCACTAAGTGGTCTTCTAATCAGCTGTCCTAGACGTTGACCAATCAGATCAGTTCACTGCCTGGATAAAAAGAAAGTGGTATTTGAATTATATACTCACTTAGAAAGGAAAGAAGAATGGATCCAAGACCTACCTGCCCTCCCTACAACTTGTATGATCGCTACAGCATGACTTCCACACTGTCACTCAAATCAGTGACAAAGTACTGAGGATGGAGTGAATGGTGAACTCCATTAGACACCTTCCTTCCATTTTGGTATTTTATTAATCATCATTTTATCAGTACAGCTCTTGTACCAGTTACAAATCCACCTAACTGGCCTATTTATTTCGATTAGAATTCCCTGTCTTACTGTTGAGCTATTGTGTGAGAGGCCATTAAATGTCCCCATGAAACTCAGGCACACTGTCAAGTCACAGATCTCCCAGTCTTATGGTCCCTTTGAAAAAATTAGGCCAACTTCACAGGACATTAGAGGGGCAAACCCTAATTAGTTGTAAATGATCACAAAATAACCCTTTAAAAATCTCTTCTAGATGATTCTCCTGAAGCCTCCACTTTCCCATATGCCCCTTTTTTTTTAATTTTATTTTATTATGTTAGTCACCATACATTACCTCATTAGTTTTTGATGTAGTGTTCCATGATTCATTGTTTGTGCATAACACCCAGTGCTCCATGCAGAACGTGCCCTCTTTAATACCCATCACCATGCTAACCCATCCCCCAAACCCCCTCCCCTCTAGAACCCTCAGTTTGTTTCTCAGAGTCCACAGTCTCTCATGGTTCGTCTCCCCCTCTGATTTGCCCCCCTTCATTTTTCCCTTTCTACTATCTTCTGCTTTTTTTAATATAATTTTTTATTTTCATTATGAAATTTTTCATTATTTCAATTCATTAATGAAATTTTTCATTTTCAGCCTTATGAAGGCATAATATGGCAGATCATATCTGCATTTAATATGTGCAGTTTGCTGTTTGGACATATGCAAACACCCGTGATACAATCATCACAACCAAAATAATAGACATATTCTGGTCAGTTTCAATACTGAACATCTGTGAGAAAAAGACTTTTTTTTTAAAGGACGTTCATCTCTCCAATCACAGGTTTTAAACCTTTTATCTGGCTGTCAAGTCAAAAACTTCAGACTTGAGGATGAACTGATGGTTCATTCCTTCTGTCCACCTCAGCTGACCATTGATATGTCAGCCTCTTTTCCTTCCTGGTGTGATGTATTCTCCCTGACAGGCAGAGCTGTGCCCATCTGATGAGACAAGGTCCTGTTGTAATGATCTTTTAACTGTGGATCTGGCTGACATACCTCATGGCAAAGTCAAACACCTCTGGGCCTTAAAGAGACCACAGTGACTCTGATGAAAACCAACCTTCAGACTTTGAGGGTCTGCCCTGTGAGTTTCTTCTCCAGAGACACATTCACATCACAAACTTAGATAAACTAGAACTGGTTGTACTTAGGGTGGCATATGGGATCTACCTAGAGAATTTTTACCTTTACCTTTACTATGGGAGAAAATACTATCAGTGCTTATCATAAGTTCTAAAATTAACAGATTAAATGGGTTACAAAGGGCTCATTCCCCGGCCTTCTGGCCTTCACTGCTGCCTCAGAGCAGGTGCACCTAGAGTTGAGGAGGTGAGGTAAAATGGACCAAGAAGCTTTAGCTACTGCTGACCTTTGCTAACTCCAAGTTTGGAGACTCTAACCTTGTGTTTCCGGGATAGAGATTTCTCCTTTTTTCTCCTCTCAGCAAATTGCTGATCACTTAAAATCAGTTCTGTTCAACTCTACCCTGAAAAACAAAGGATTTATTCCCTGTAGCACTGGGTTAGCTCTCAGATCGAGAAACCAAATTCTGGCCAGAATAATGAATTACTATGGAAAATGAAAAACAAGGGTTCTCCTACGATCTTACAGAATTTAAATCTGATAATAAATTTCATCTTACTGAAATACACAGGCACGGAAAATAAAAATGGAACGATATGAATTCGCCAATAAAATCTTGAAAACAGACAGATTCTAGTCCCCATTAGCTCAAAAATCATGAAAGTTAGTCAGGCTGACACCTGGCTTACTTTCTCAGCTCTACTTTTACTTGAGTTGGTTAACTATTATTTACATGCTCAGAACTCTTAAATCTACACTCTGTCTCTGGACTTCCTCCTGAGCCGCAAAAACAAAGCTTCGGGATGTTCGGCAAGAACTTCAAAGTCAGCGTGCACAGAGCTGACATCCTCCACTCCTTCTTCTGCTAAATTCCTCCCTGAACCTGTTCTCTTCATGGTCTCTCTCACTGTCCGCCCAAGTAAAAGTGTCTGGAGTAACTGAGTCCCTTTTCCCCACATCTTCTGTGAAATACTCTTTAAGCCCACCACTGTGTTCTTTAGCTCCACCTTCACTGAGTCAGAGCTTCCATATTTTGCCCTAACTACGGCAAAAACCTCCTCACTTCCTGTCTCCACCTCTCACCCCCGTACTGTCCTGACAGCCTTCTGAAAGAGCAAGCGGATGCACCGTGCAGAAGGGAGTCTCAACCACTCAGACCCCTTCTCAACGAGCCTCACCTTCTTCCTCTGTCTTATCTCCTCACACTTGCCAGGCACCCTAAACTCTAGCCTTGTGGTTCCCCAAATATACGATGCATCTTCATACTTCCATGCCTTACACCTTCACCATAGCCTCTGAAACTGCTCCTCACCCTTCAAAGATCAGTTCTGTGAAATTCTTCCCTCATGCCATCCCCTCATCCTCCCCCATACACCATGATCCTCCCTTTGCTGGATCTCCATTTCCACAGCTCTCATCGTGTTCACTGCTAGTAGCATCTGTCCTTCACACAGGACCCTGAGCTTAAGAGCAATCCTATCTCATTCCTTTAAGTACTGCCCAGGGGCCTGCCATGGCTCCTGGCACGTCATAAGTGGTTTTGCCTTAAGCAGAAGTGACAATGCAGCAGAAAGGAGACTCCTTCAAACATAAGAGCACAGTAACTAACATGAACTCAGAGTACGAAGGGCACTTCGATTATAACATTACACCCAGAGCTGGTGAGGATGGTTGGAAACAAGTGTCTTCTATACTCTTGGCTGATTGTATCATGATCACTTTCGGGAGGTTAGTCCCGCAGTGTTCATTAAAATTATAAAATAAGCATAACCTTTGCCAACACAATTCTATTTTTGCAAAATTATCCCATGACAAACATAAGTTCTGGCACATAAAGATACAGTAGGTAAAAAGATGTTCACTGAGTAGTGGGGCACGCTAAAATCCTTTCTCCAAACTCCTGGGACCAGATACATGGAGAACTCAGAACCGTCTGGATTCATGAACGATAAGATAGGCAATGCCACGTATTATATGATGCAACCGAGCAGAATCTGCACTGAAATATACAAAACATCTGCTAAAATAATCAAACAAGGACGCCATTAGACTGAGGTGGCATCAGAACCTATGTAAGCAAACCAAAATCTAAGCCAGAGTCAATTCCTGTAAATGCCTCCAGGTTAAGAACAACCACTTACAAACAGTCAGCTAGGGTTTCCCAAATAATGCAACCACTTAAACCACAGCCAATTCAATAATTTCCTTGCTTTGCTTCTCTATAAAATCCTTGCCCCAGGCTCCTGTTGGCGGACTGCTCCTAACTACTTCCATTATGAGACTGCCCAATGTGAATCACTGTTTACTCAAATAAACTCAAGAATTCTAATATGCCTCAGTTAATCTTTTAACACATCATACTAAATGGAATTTTAAAAAGAACAACCTTATGTCTATTCAAATCCATTTTTGCTACCAAATGAATTATTTAAAAATTTGTTTACACGGAACATTCTCTAGGATAGCTCATATGTTGGGCCACAAAACAAATCTCCATAAATTGAAGAATAGTGAAATCATATAGTGCATATCTTCTGACCACAATGGAATGAACTAGAAATCAATTACAAGAAAAAATAATGGAAAAAAACACAAACACGTGGAGAATAAACAGCACACTATTAAACAACCAGTGGGTCAATGAAGAGATCAAAGAGGAAATAAAAAATACATGGAGACAAATAAAAATGAAAATACAATGGTGCATAGTCTCTGGGATGCAGTGAAAGCAATTCTGAGAGGAATTTATAGTGATACAGGCCTCCCTCAAGAAATAAGGAAAATCTTAAACAATCTAACCTTACATCTAAAGACACTAGGGAAAAAAAAAAGGAACAAAGCCCAAAGTCAGTAGAAGGAAGGAAGTAGTAAAGATCAGAGAATAAATAAATGAACTAGCAACTAAAAAGAACAGCAGAAAAGATCAATGAAACCAAAAATAGTTTCTTTTGAAAAGATAAACAACATTGATAAAACTTTAGCAAGACTCCTCAAGAAAAAAAAGAGAGAGGACCGAAATAAATAAAATCAGAGATGAAAGCGAAGTAACAACTGACACCACCAGAAATGCAAAGCTTTATAAAAGACTACTATGAAAAATTATATGCCAACAAAGTAGACAACCTAGAAGAAGGATAAATTCCTAGAAACATAAAATCTTCCAAAACTGGCATTTCAAAGAAATAGAAAATTTCTATTTTCTGTTGGTCAACAGACCAACACTGGTAATGAAATTGAATCAACAATCAAGAAGCTCCAACAAACAAAAGTCCAGGACCAAACGGATTCGCAGGCAAACTCTATGAAACATTTTATTCTCCTCAAGCTAGTCCAAAAAAATAAGAGGAAGGGAAGCTTCCAAATATATTCTACGAGGTCACCATTACCCTGACACCAAAACCAGACAAGGGCACTACAAAATAAGAAAACTACAGGCCAATATTCCTGATGAACATAGATGTAAAAACTCTCAATAAAATATTAGCACATCACACTCATTAAAAGGATCATTCACCATGATCAGGTGGGATTTATTCTGGGGATGCAAAGATGATTCAACATTCGCAAATGAACCTATGTGCTATCCCACGTTAACAAAATGAAGGATAAAAATCATATGATCATCTCAATACATGTAGAAAAAGCACTTGACAAAATTCAAGATTTGTTCACGATAAAAACTCTCAACAAAGTGGGTTTAGAGGGAACATATCTCAACATAATAAAAGGCCATATATGAAAAATCCACAACTAACATCATACTCCATGGTGAAAAACTGAGAGCTTTTCCTCTAAGATCAGGAAGAAGACAAGGATGTCCACTCTTACCACTTTTATTCAACATAGCACTGGAAATCCTAGCCACAGCAGTCAGACGGGAAAAAGAAGTAAAAGGCATCCAAATCAATAAGGAATAAGTAAAGAAGTTATATGTAGATATATAGAAAACCCTAATGACTCCACCAAATAAAAAGAAAACTATTAGAAGTAATAAATTCAGTAAAGTTGAAGGATACAAAATTAAGAGCGATATGTTGCATTTCTATATGCTGATAATGAAGTAGCAGAAAGAGAGATGAAGAAAAAAATTTCATTTACAATTGCACCAAAAAGAATAAAATATCTAAGAATAAACTTAACCAAGGAAGTGAAAGACCTGTACTCTGAAAACTATAAAACACTGATGAAATAAATTAAAGACAACACACGAAAATGAAAAGTACCTATAATGCTCATGAATTACAAGAACTAATAGTGAATGTCTGTACTGCACGAAGCAATCTATAGAGTCAATGCAATCCCTATCAAAATACCAATAATATTTTTCACAGAACTAGAATATATAATCCTAAAATTTATATGGAAACAAAAAAGACACAAAAGAGACACCAAAAAATGGCCAAAATAATCACCTTTGGGGGTTAGGATTCAACGTATGAATTTGGGGAGCGATGGGAGGACACAAACATTCAGACCACAGCAGGAGTCTAGAGATCTTCAGGGTGGAGAACCAGGGAAATATTTCTCCCTGCTCTGAGGACAAGAAAATGCCTCTACCTTACACCAAGAATCTTCCTTGATAAAGCCAACAGTAAGAACAGAGAAAGAAGAAAAATTCCTCCTTAGAATATCTGTCCCTAGACTAGACCAGACACCTCCTCTCCCAAGGCTGCTAAGCAAAGGCTATGCTCAGCTGGCTCCATCATGGCAGAACAGCAAGGGTTCAGTAAAGGGGCACGCAGAGCAATGCACAGTGAAGGGAGTGCACCGGCTCCCTACCACCACCAGTCCTTTCCACTCTGCACACCCCTCAAGCTCCCAGTGCTGCGGGGAAGAGAGCGGGCCACATGGAGTCCAGCCGATGTGGCAGAGAGGCAGCTCTCCGAAAGGCTTAGGATCTGACAACAGAATAGGGAGGGGTGGTGCACACCAGCACTTCCTATTCCTCAGAGGTAGCCTTGTGTTTCAGAGCCCCTGGAACTGAATCCTTCATACATGGTCTTTTCATATATGGATTTTTCATATATGGCCTTTATTATGTTGAGATACGTTCCCTCTAAACCCACTTTGTTGAGAGTTTTTATCATGAGCAAATCTTGATCAGTTCCAGGGGCTCTGAAACACAAGGCCAGGCAGGGAAGGCAGCCCAGCCTGGCCCGGCTCTGGCTCGGCAAAGCCTGTTTTCTGGGCTGTTGATCTGACATCGGCAAATAACACTCCATCCACTCACACCAGTAATTATTCACAACAGAGAAATGGACCCAGAGAGATACAATAAACCAGGGTAATGTGAGTGCTTTACAAGAAGCTTCAACACTCCAGTGGGAGACCCGGGGCTAGGGCCTGAAAATGGCCTGGTCAAAATCAACAGGAAGGGAAGAGGAAGAGCAGTACTGGAAGGAACGGCCTCTACCCGAGCTGCCCAGAGCTGGGCACACACTGCTGCCCAATAGGCCGTGGCCCGTGAACTCCTGGACGGCAGGTCCCGGCTCCCTCACCTTTACTTCCCATGGTCCCTCCCCTCACTCCCTCCTCCTTTGGTGGTGGTGTGGAAATAGCAGGTACTCAACAAATGTTAGCAGAATTAACGCATGACCCTGATGGTGTCTCCTTTCATTATCTGTCATGTATCCTATCTTCCTTTTGCATTTGACCAAAACACTCTCCATCCATATGTTCCATTCCATTCTCTTCTTTGAGCTAGGCGTGGTGTGGACTCCCTTGAGTCTCGGTGGGGCTGACTTCCGAGAAATTTCCCCACATTCTCTCCTTCAGTGGTACTTAGATCTGGGCTAAAATAAGTGAGTAAACGGAACATCTAGAATTCAGATGCTCTGCAGCCCTGTTCTAGCCGCGTGGCAGCCACAGATGTGACCAGTTATGCAAAAGGCCCCCGAAGAGGATACAGGCCCTGGTGAATGCCTTAACCTCTCCTGTTGCCAGTGATTTCATTGGTAAAACTAGGTAGGAATGGTTTTAAGGTTTCCTTAGTTTTCTAAGAAAATATAGATAAATCAAGGACCGCCTTTGGGGTCAAACCTTTCCCACCTGCCAGCTCTGCAGAGGGCCACTAGGTTATCTCACTTCAAAATCACTGGTGTCTAGGTGAGAAGACACAACCCACTTCTAACCTACCCTCAATTTTCTGGAAAGAATTACTAGATTCATTTCTATTCATAAAGAACAGGAAATATGCACACCTAAATCACAAGCTTTCTCTGGCTTGTTTAAAATCACATGAAAAAAGTCACTGTCCAAATTAACATCCATGTACCTGACTGTCGCAAAGCTTCAGCTCAGCACCTAGGACGATGCCTTAGGAACCTCAAAATGTGAAAGAGTGAGTGGTCACAGGCTCCTAGATCCATTCCACTCTCTGACTGTGTGACTCACATCTACTTCCTACTGTTGTGTCAATACTAAGACCTGAGGAAGAAAGATGATTCATTCCTTTGAAAGAAAATATTCGGTGGTTTTGTATTTGGCAAGACGGGTGGGCCCCTAATGAGCTAAAATCCAGCCCACATCTGCAGGCTTGTTTCTGCTACAATTCCTAAGCCTACTTGGTCATTCATCTTTTATTGCCTATGCTCTACATTATTTTGCACAGACAGCCGGAGGGTGTCACTGAATAAGCAGGATGAGACCTTGCAAGACTACTTAGCATAGGAAACTAGGACCCAGGAGGTTAGGAGATTTGCCCATGATCACACAGCGACCGAATGGCAGAGGAGGACTAGAGAAGGTCTTTACTTCCAGGCCCTAAAACATCTTCCATCACTAAAGACTGGCAGTGACTCGCTCTTGCCTTCTCCAAGGTTACAAACGTGCACTGAAAGCCTCCTGTGTCAGGCCCTGTGTTAGCACAGAGACATGAAAGTCAGCAAGACAGAACTCGTGTCCTCAACAGACTCCCAGTCTAGGAAGGAGACAGTGAGTCTGATGATGGTTCGAACATGGTACCAAAGGACCAGAGAAGGATAGACGCCCCTCAGCTGAAACAGAGATAGAGGATGAGAGTCCACCATCAGAAGCTTTCTGGAGGAGATCATACATATAACAAGCTTCGAAAGGGCACTGCACAGAGTGAGCACTCAATCCGTGTCAGCTGTTGTCATTTTTAGTCTCTGAATTATAATTAATTCCCCTGATGTCGTGGAGGGCCCTGTCTCAGCTGCAGTCTGGGAAAACTCAGGGACACACTCTGCTCTGTCTTGATCTGAGGGAGACATGGAAACGTGGGTGGATCTTGGTGACCACTGCAGAGCGAGCCAGGGCCCTCCAATGTGAGGTTCCTCCACCACTGTCAACTTTGGAGAAGGCCCTGAGGTCCCTAGCCCCACACTTGGAAACTCACCCATCTACATGCCCATCATAGACTCGGCACTGGAACACTTTCCACTGGCTTCTGCTTCCCAAGCTGTCTCCCCCCTCCGCCCTTGAAGATGCGTGTCCATTCATGGATGGCGGTTCTGGGCAAGAGAGCTGCTGGGGCCAGCCTCAGGCTGCAAATCTTAGCAGAAAGGATGACGTTTCTTGTAGAGAGGGGAGACACTGCTCCTGATCTGTGAGCACCGCCCCCCCACCAACCTCCACCCAGGAAGGGGTCAGTTATGGCCATGGCGCTACCCACTCAGGCACGAAGTGCACCCTGTGCCAATCTCTGGATCCCGGAGCCAGGCTGGGAAGGGCCCTTCTGAGAATCACCAAGGGCATGCCCCACGCCAAACTCATCCAGTCCTCCCGTCCCTCTGGGGCGGCAATCCTTGTATGTTAAGTCAGGGGTCCCACCTGGTCATCTATGGACACACACCCCCAGCCCTCTCCAGGCCATAATGCAACTACGTATTAGTGACGATACACACATTATGAACACGCACAGCAGTATCTACCCTGACTGCAACTGAATACAGTAGTTATTACCACATCTCCTTTATAACAGGAGAATGAAGGCCCAGAGGCCAAGTGATCTGCCGAGCTGCTCAGTGGGTGAGGGCAGGTGAGCCCAGAACTACCTCTCCTGCATTGCCTGGCTGCCCTCTGCACACTCAGGAGCACTGGGTGCACTACCTGACACAGAAGAGCAGTTCCCAGGCACCTGACAAGGCACAAGGAACTGAGCACTGCCTGCAGCTACCTGGGCATATAAAGGGAGCTCCAGGATGCAAGGCTGCCTTTAGATAAACGCCACCTTTGACTGCAGTACTTTCTGGATGCTACACAAACAGAGAGCAAAGAGTGCTCCTTCAGATCTATGTGGCCCTGTGCCTGCCACTGCCCCAGGACGTGCTCCTCGGCAAGGTCCTTCTGTTATCTTCTTATCTCCTGCCTCCCGCGGCTCACATTGAGTTCTAAGCTATGTGGACAAAGAGGGTTGAATGCACAAGTCCTTGGTAGAAGACCAATTCAAGCAGAGGGAGAATGAAAGTGAAGGAACTCGATTTGGTGAGGCCACGTGACCACCTAGCTATTTTTAATTCATACTGTTGCTAGGAGGAGATACAAGGAAGCTCTGAACCAAAGTACAAAGAAGGCACGTTTTAATTAAAGGCTTTTGAAAGGGCAGCCTGTAGATAAGAAAGAAAGGTAGTAGAATGAAGGGTGGGGGAAAGGAAAAAAAATTTGAAACATGTGCTTTTCCTCTGTTTGGATTTTAAAGGGACTTTTTCTTCAAAAATAAGGAGAATATTTTGTTTGTACATATATGTATGCAGGCTTCCAGCTCAACAGAGGTTAAAAAAAAAAAAAACAAATGAAAGAAATAAAAAAATTGACTGAAGGGAGAGGGCAGTGAGAGAAAGATAATTTAGCATAAAGAGATCTAAACAGGCGATGGTAATTTTGTACAACTAGGTAGCTACAGTGGAAGCCCAATTATCTTAAAAAGTGAGCCCCCATTAGCTCAGTACCTTTAATGCTGAAATAAAATTCAGGAACATGCAGAAAAGCAGGAAAAGTAGGAGTACCATATGGGATTTCTGGTGAGACAAATGGAATTAGATTTCAAATATAAGAGTAAAATCTCTAAAACAAGTTTGCAAACTAGATGTTCTCTCCCTAGTGCATTCCAGGGTAAATTATAGGCCCAAAACAGAGGTATCATTTGAAATAGATTTTCTGCAGGGGAAAAAACCCTGTCACGGGGTGAGAGGACGCCATCTTGAGTCAACATATCTTCAAGAAATTATCTACCTTGAAGACTTCTCATATAAAAAGCACTTTACCCAGAAGAAATGAAAGGCAGAATATACCAGAAGTGTATTTTTCCAAGTGAGATCTGTTAACTCATGGGTTTTAAACTTAACGGTAAAGGTGCTTCAAAAATAACGGCTCCGTCACACATTATTATACTGCAGCTTCCAGGAGCACGAGTGCCTTCCCTACACCAGAGTCTCCCAGCAACAAACACGCTGGCAGACACTCCACAAGTGTCTGGGGACAGAACGAATGAAGCGCAGCTGGCTCAGTCCCTCAAGATGCTGCACGCGACACGTGTGTTGTGAGGCAGGCCTGGCTCTCCGGTGGAGAGACCATATGGCACTAGCCTGGATGCTGCATGCTGACATCCAGGCTCCCAGTGAGGGTGAGCTCAAGCTGGATCCAAGTCACCTTTACCTGTACCACCACCTGTGCCAACCCCGTGGAAACCATGAGAGTTGGCTTTGGGGAACAAGAGTTGCTCCCCGTGTCTTCCACAGACCTAAGTGCTTCTAGTCAGGGTTGTGATCTTTCTGGGCCTATCATCTGGCCTGCAGCAAATCCGTCCTCGAGCAGCATAAGCTTGGATGGAGTAGAATACATCTAAGCCACTTCTCCTCACTCCTCACTCATCCCCAGCTGGATGGAAAGCAGGGAGGAGAAGCTTCATGTGGAAATACCTCACAGGTGCAGCATAGTGGAAAGCTCAGCTTGTAGAACCAACCCCGTGTGCACACAGAGGAGAAGCAAACGGGCCGTGGGGGTGTATATGTCTGCGTACGATTTCAGTGCTGACCACACACAGGCCCCATGCTACACACCCTGGTCAACACTCACGTTCACATTTCATGAAGAAGCTAACTGAGAATCAGGTCCAAAGGCCGGTAAAGAATGGAGTGCAGTGGCTGTAATGTGCGGAACTAGATAAAGGCAGTGACCTCACCACGCTGTGAATATACTATAGGCCACTGAACTGTTCACTTGAAAATGCTAACTTTTGCTATGTGAATTTCACCTCAATTAAACAGAAAGTCATAGAGCAAATACTTGAACTCTGATCTTCGGGACCCTGGAGTGCTTAAAGTCTATGATTAAGGAAAAGGTGCCAGAGGGGCACCTGGGTGGCTCAGTCAGTGAAGCGTCTGCCTTCGGCTCAGGTCATGGTCTCAGGGTCCTGGGATCGAGCCCTGCATCGGGCTCCCTGCTCAACGGGGAGCCTGCTTCTCCCACCCCCTGCTCATGCTCGTTCTCTGTCTCTCTCAAATAAATAAATAAAATCTTTAAAAAGAAAAGGTGGCAGAACATGGGAAATAAAAACGGGGAGAACCAAGCAGGTAGGAAATCAACTGTGCAAACATGACAGTTAACACCCAATGCCACACACTGTGTCAGGCAGCAGGGTTGAGTAGATGTACAAGCCCATCCTGGAAGCACCCACAGGACATACAACACTGTGTGAGGACTATCCCAGATGCTACATCAGAGCCAAAATGAGGAAGGAGGAATGAATTCTGAAGGGAAGCTTTCCAGCCAGCAAAGAGCCCGCCAGCCAGAGAACTAGGAAGGATGCAGGGCCGCCTGCAGAAGTCAGCGTGGGCCCTACCGTAGGGGCTGAAAAGAAAGGCACCCACTCAACATTCAGGGATGTCCGCTGGGTGCCAGGCACTATCTTAGGCACTGGGAATTCAAATATTCAAAAGTCATAGTCCGGTCCTCATGGGACTGACAATAAAGAAAGAAGACAAAACCAGACAAATATCTTGGAAATCTACTGTTAAAGATGGCTAAAAATTTGGACTTTGTTCCTGACATTTTTAAGCAGGAAAGTGACATGAAAATTTCAGTAACTTAGAAAGAAGTGAGAATTTGATGAGAGAAAGGAATGAAAGAAGACCCATTAGAAAGCCATCTGTATATTCAACGCAATCCCTATCAAAACTCCAACGGCACTTTTCACAGAAATAGAAAAAACAATCCTAAAATTTGCAAGGAACAAGAGACCAGGAGTGGCCGAAGCAATCCTGAGAAAGAACAACACTGGATGTGTCACACTTGCTGATTTCAAACCACTACTATAAAGACAGAGTAATGAAAACAGTATGGTACTGGCAGAAAAACAGACCCATTGACCAAAACAACAGAACAGAAAGCCCAGACACAAGCCCTCCCATTTATAGTCAATTAGTATTTCACAAGGGAGCCAAGACTCAGGGGAGAAAGAACGGTCCCTTCAACAAATGGTGCTGGGGAAACCAAAGAAATGCTTGCAGGACAATGAAACTGGATCTCCACCTCACACCAATCACAAAAATTAACTTGGAATGGATCCAGGACTCCCAACACCTGATAAACCAAAAATCCTAGAAATATAGGGAAGAAGCTCCTCAACTCCTGGCAATGATTTTTTTGGATCTGACACCAAAAGCACAAACAACAAACGCAAACATCAACAGAAAGGGCGACACTACATCAAACTAAAAAGCTACTCTAAGCAAAAGGAACAATCAACAAAATAAAGAGGCAACCTATGGAAGGGGAGAAAATATGTGTAAACCACTTATCAGATAAGGGGTTAATACCCAAAATACACAAGGAACTCATACAACTCAATAGGGGAAAATAACAATAATAATAATAATAATAATAATAATCTGATTAAAATGGGCAGAGGAACTGAATAGACAGTTTTCCAAAGAAGACAAACAAATGGCCAACAAGTACATGAAAAAGTGCTCAACATCACTCATCATCAGGGAAATGCAAATCAAACCACACAGAGGTATCACCTCATACATGTTAAAATGGCTATCACCAAAAAGGTTAAGAGATAACAAGCGTCAGTCAGGGTATGGAGACAGGGGAACCCGGAACCCCATGCACATGTAGAGTTGTAAACTGGTATAGCCACTACGGAAAGCAGTATGCAGAGTCCTCAAAAAATTAAGAATAAAATTACAATATATGATCTAGCAATCCCACTCATAGCTAAACCTGCAAAGGAAATGAAAAGAGGATCTTGAAGAGAGATCTGCACCCCCGTGTTCACTGAAGCATTATTCACAATAGCTATGATATTGAAGCAACCAAAATGTCCATCAACAGATGAACAGATAAAAAAGCTGTGATGTACACATAAAATGAAATATTAACCACCCACAAGAAAGACGGAAATTCTGCCCTTTGTAACGACATGGATGTACCGTGAGGGCATTATGGTAAGTGAAATAAGTCAGAAAACGACACTCTATGATCTCATTTATATGTGGAATTCAAAAAAGCCAAACTCAAGAGAGCAGAATGGTGGTTGCCAGAGCCTGGGGGTGGGGGAAATGAGATATGGGTCAAAGAGTAAAAATTTCCAGTTATCAGATGAGTAAGTTCTGGGGATTTTAGGCACAGTACGGTTATTATAGTTAACAATACTGTATTATATACTTTAAAGTTGCTAAGGAGAGTCAATCTAAGTAGTCTCACCACAAAAAAAAAAAATGGCAATTATGGGATATAATGGAGGCATTAGCTAAAGCTATGGTGGTGTTCATTTTGCAATATATATCAAATCAACACGCTGTACACCTTAAATTTACACAAACTTATGCATCAGTTATATCTCGATAAAGCTGGATAAAACAAAGTGTATGCAATGGTTCACAAGAGCGTTTAACACAGGTGTGGATTCAGGTGAAGCAGTGGGAACGGAGAGAGCAGGGGTCAGGTCAGGAAGACCAGTGTGTATGCTTGGGGTTTTTAAGTGGCTGTGGGTTAAATGACATTGATTCATGTAAGGGGCACAGGACAATGCCTAGACTATAGTAAATGCTCAACGTTACTATTATTACTTTTTTATATTAGCTTCAGCACTCAAATAAGAGCGTGACTTTACTTTCTAATTTCTAGAACCCGCCCTCACCAGTGGTAAAGAGATGTGAAAGGAAACCAAACCAGGAGACAAACCACACTCAAGACAAGAACAGGGCTTGTCTCTGTGCTGTCAATACAAAAACCTTTCCCAAATATGGAAGGAATAAGTAAATGAATAAAGGCAAAAACAAACACGCAAACACAAGAAGAGCAATGACCTCCAACTCCCAAACTCTAAAAGACCAGGAAATTGGAGCACCTGGGTGGCTCAGTGGGTTAGGTGACCAACTCTTGGTATTGGCTCAGGTCATGATCTCAGGGTCCTGAGACTAAGCCTGCCTCAGGCTTCACGCTCAGCAGGGATTCCGCTTGGGATTCTCTCTCTCTCTCTTCCTCTGCTCACATGCTCACCTGCGTGCATGTTCTCGCTCTCTCAAATAAATAAATAAATATTTTTAAAAACCACCAGGAAATGATTCATCAGCTGATCTACAAAACAATTTGAGAAAGATTTGTTTTCAGGGGCGCCTGGGTGGCACAGCCATTAAGCGTCCGACTCATGATTTTGGCTCAGGTCGTGAGATTGAGCCTCGTGTCAAGCTCTGTGCTGGGCGTGGAGGCCGCTTAGGATTCTGCCTCTCCCTCTCCCTCTCTCCTCCTCCCCCCCCCACCCCGTTGTGGCACACACTCTCTCTAAAAAAACAACTAAAGTTTACTAAGGAATATACATTGTTCTAAGAACCAGAATATTTTATCTTCACGTTATCCCATAACCGTGTTTCTTCAAGCTGACAACTCTGTAATTAAAGTCCTTATGCTGCTTTATTTTCCAAGTGGGTTTTGTCTTTTTGCAGCTGTGGAGGCCTTCTGCCAGGACTCCTCCAATGTGAGGCATCAAGGACCCCTGCTTGTCAGTATGTCCCCATTCACAGGCAGGCAACATTTCTCCTCCTATAGTGGTTTCTTTCAGATCAGAAATTCCACAAGAATGGCAGGTAATAAAAATGTACATCTTGGCCAATTAAGAAATAACATTCTTTGCTACTATTATGTATTTCCTGTCCAATCTCCTTATATGCTAAGATATACAGTGCTTCTGCTCTAATACAATTACATACATTACTGAAAGATCTCATGTTTTACAGAATTTACTACCAAAAAGAAGTTTCAGAAAAAAACTGGTTTGGGGCATTCCTCTCAAAACCTGTGGAGCTTCAAAACACACACACAAAAAATAATAACTGGTAACCTGGAGAGTTAATCTGACCACCTAGGCAGGTGGCTGAGCATAGCCAGTGGCTAACTCAGCCAATATTATAAATAAATAAATAAATAAATAAATAAATAAATAAATAAATAAAATAAAAACAACAGGGGTAAAATACAATAATGCTTTAATTAGAGCAATACTGGCAGACACCCAGGCACAGGAAGAAGCATAACCTGCTCTGAGCCAAGAGCCATGAAAGGCTAACTGTCCCTGACTAGGGAGGGGGCCCAGGGCCAGGTAGCCTTTCTGATTACTGTCAACACACACATATGCACACACACACTCACAGCAACGGACCCTTTTCCTATCCAACTCAAGTTCAGAATTCTACTCCCCCTACACTCATTCCCTTTGCCTAGGAAAGTCTGTATACACCAACACAACTCTGGCCCTTTTGACCAATTATGTATGAGTGGACATGTCTCCCAGGACAAAGCACCTGGTATTTCATGCTGTCTTCAGAGTAAGTGATCTGAGCCGACTAAAGTGTCCTTAGAGAGGTTGCCTGCACATTTGTGAGCAGAGGCAGGTGAAACCAAGGGTGATGGCCTCCACAAACTGAGTTTTCCCCCATCCTATAACAAGTCCTATAACCTATGAAAGAAATAATTCCCAGAGAAAGACGTGACCACAGAATCAAACCAACAGAAAAATGCAAATACTTACATATAATATGTTGGATAGAGTCCTTCAAAATACCAGCAATGTTTTTTGGCCTCTGTGCACTGAAAATAGAAGAAAAACTGTCAGTGGAAAGTCATCTGCATATTGTTAAGATCTGACAAAAAGACACAAGGACGGGTGAATTGATATACCTTGAAGTGTGGAAAACAGAGGGTTAGGGGAGACAAGAAATCAGAGGGAGATCCATCCCCACGACGACTTTTTTTTTTTTTTAAAGATTTTATTTATTTATTTGAGAGAGAGAAAGCAAGAGAGAGCGCACAAGCAGGGAGAGGGGGAGGGGGAGAGGGAGAGGGAGAAGCAGACTCCCCGCTGAGCAGGGAGCCCCACGCGGGGCTCGATCCCAGGACCCTGCGCTCATGACCTGAGCCGAAGGCAGACGCTTAACCAACTGAGCCGCCCAGGCGTCCCCATGATGACTTTTTAACTTCTTTAATTTTTTAAAAGGGAAGAAAACATGGGAAAACATCAATTTCCCTATAATTTTTCTAGGCTTTTATATCCCTAAAAATATGGGCATGACCAGTTCATTAAAAAGGTAAAGACAACCCATTTTCTTAAATTCATATGGTCCCATATTTCAAATATCTAAAATATGCTAAAAATAAAATATGACAAATATTTCCATTTTCCCCAACTGTCATTTTTGAAAAGTATTTCCCACAGTTTTAACATTTCTAGATCTTTATATTTCAGAGTATTCCAAAAGCCATATTCAAATCACGGCTCTCCCGGTGGGGATGTACATGTGCAGGGCTTCGTAAATCAGGATTCACTTGCCAGCATCCAGAGCGCCCCCGCCCTCGTTCCCAGGAAGTAGAAATGGAGGAGGACCAGGAAAGATAACAGAGCCTCCCCAGTGCTTTCCAAGGAAGTCTGACACTGGACACGGAGGGCAGAGCAGGTGTAATGCGACCCTGGTGGACTGGACTACCTCACGCACCTCCAACAACCGAGAGTACGTGCACCAAGTGCTGAGTGAGAGCTCCAAGCAGAAACACTCTCATGGACCTGCACAAGATTTTTCTAAAATTCTTCAGCTTGTGCTATCATTTTTTTCAATTCACAACTTCCCACATTCATGATCCAGTTCATTGGACCCTATGTATAAACAATAGCTTCAAAATATTATAGTGCAAAGCCACCAGCAGGAAAACAAGGAAAGGCATAATGAAAACTAAGCTTTCTTTGGGCAAGGCAGGGGCTAACTGCCTCACCCAACCCCCCACCCCTGGGCATCCTTCCTCTGCCTTTTCTAGCCCTAGCAGGTGGATGGCAATGCCCTCCTGCAACAGTCTTCCTGACAGTTAAAAGGAAGTTTCAGAAACAGACCCCAACTCTAAAGCAGAGTGTCAAGGGAAAGGTGAATGCAAATATTATGTGTTACACTGGCTAAATCAAATGGGTTATGAAAAGAGCGTGAAACACTGGGTTTTTTAAAATGTGCTTCAGGACACTCAGAAACACACTCAGGCAGCCTGAAGTGACCCAGTTTTATTAATGGAAAATGAGTTTAATTTAGACTACGTTAGTTCTGCCCAGTTCAAGAAATGAAGTTCAGACAACCAAAGAAATCAATTTATTTAGGCAAGGAAGAGCAATTTCAGGTCTCTGCCCTAAATTACAATTCATTTCACTAGCGTCCTCTATGATAAGCTGAGAAACCAGGTCGTTCTTCCAGGTAGCATGTTAAATGTTTCTTCTTTATTCTCCATCCCTACTGGAGATAGGCACACTTCTCTTTGAACTTGACACCTAACTCTCCCTAGACTGTCCTTTGACTACAGGATGGCAGAAAGAAAAGCCAATCAAGACAGAGGATCCTGCTCCCAGATCTGCCATGACCAGGCTGACCAACTCTGGGAAAGGCAGTGCTCCCTCACCTCAACACCCAGCTGCCTGCATGGTGGTGGTATGTGACATACACAGAGGCGTCTCTCTCTAATACATAAAATCTTTAAAAAGAAAAAAAAAAAAAAAAGAAAATTTTATGGTCACGCTTCCTGAAACAGAAAACACCTTGAGAACTGAGCTACCTACCACTAAAACATAGTTTCATTTTATCGTTACTTGGAATTAGTTTAAGCTTTTGAAATGTGCAACTATCCAGGCAACTTCTCATCGTTTTTGGTAGCTGGACTTTTACAACGGCTTTCTTAGTAAGGAACGTTAACACTGTAATAACACACACACATATTATACTTCACTAAAGGTAAAATGGGGTATTATTCCATTTTACAGCTGGATAATAGGAAGAACACAGAGTCACATACTTCATTACTCAATTGAAAACACTGAATGAGGACTAAGAAGTCCTGGGAATTTTCATTGTTGAGCCTTTCCTTCGCTAAATGCTTGTTAACTGAACCCCAGGTGTCAAAATCAGCTTGCACACCAATCCAAGAGCCTGACAGTAAGACTGAAGATTAGGTTCCATAGGATAGGAGGTGGAGAGGAAGATCCCTATTACAAACCACCCAGGGTTGAGAGCCAGGTTCTGCCAAGTGTAAGTCTACCGGCAAACCCTATAAATTCCAGTCCCCAAATCTAGCATAAGCACTGGGATTCAGGGCAGAGCCAGAGAGCTGGAACTTCGGATATGTGGTCAAAATGAGAGTTTGTGAGGGATGCGTAAGGGGGAGGGGGGTTTCCAAAGCATTCCCAAACAGTGGTGGGCTCTCACGAGTGACCTAATGAGCAAGCAGAGGGGTGGATATGGGGAGAGGCAGAAGAAAGGCACTGTGCTAGGGTCCCCTGGAAAAACATCCAAGTCAAGAGGACTGGATGTATCCGTCCCACAGAAGAAAGATGAATCAAAACCTAGAGAGCTGGGTTCTCATGCTGAGAATTTACCAGCCATGGTGCCAGTCAGTCTGGACCTCAGCCTTCTTATTTTTAAAACAGGACAGACTCCCTTCTGTGCTGAATTTATAAGATGGCTTTATAAAGTAACCGAGATTGAATGCATCAAATGCCTGGCCAGATCAGGGTATAGTTCACTGAATCTCACACCCAGCCAACAATTCTATCTCTAAATGTGTGTCCTGAATCAAGCTTTCCTAATTCTCTGCAACAAATGACTTCCAAGTCTCATTCTACTGTGATTACCTATCATCTAAAGAGAAGCAATGCTTCCAAACCTCTTGAGGACAAAGCTTCTATGTATCTAGTACCTTACATTTGCATGGAAAGTTTTCCAAAATCACCCTAAAATAAACAAGCCCCTCTCTAAAAAAAATTTAAGTATATAAACTAAGGGGAAAAAAAAAAACCTTTTCAGGGTCATGTCCACCCTAAAAGCAGGCCTACCCATTCTACCATAGTTACTGCCGTGATGCTATCATGGGTTCCTAAGGATTGGCCATCTACTGAAACAGAAGATATATTTTGTTAGGAAAGGTCAGGTCAGCTGCTCTCTGTTAGTGATGGGGCATCCTCAACAGCCAGGGTGCTCTAGGGTTCTGGGTAAACAGTACACTCTCAATGCACTCATAACGTAATACTCCTTCCATGTGTACAACGAAAGTAATAATAAGCATAACCATCTATTTCTCAAAGAGATCATAAAGAATAGCAACAATTTATAAACTATTAACAAAGTAGAATATGCAGGATTGTGAGAACCACGTCGTGTAAGGAGCCATTCAATCGAGGGTAATCTAAGAGTTAGCCTGGAAAGGCTTGTAAGACATCTGCAGTCAGGGAAGAATCCCAGTGATCTATTATTCAAGCACTAGGATATTTATAAAAGTAGTTGAGCTCTCCTAAATATAGTCATCCATATTGAGCCAGGATCTAAGTAAGCCCAAGGAACAAATCCTTGCTAATCCCCAACAGTAATATAAATTATTCTATGCCCATCTGTGCTGAATACAGGAGGCCCCAGACACCACCGTTTAAAAAAAGGGCACACCCTTCTCCTGATCCAAGGTAAAAGAAAGGTTGCACGACAGTAATAAACGGGTGACTCTGAGAGAACTGAAGCTGTGACTTGGGGACACACCCAAGTGGAGAGTTAAGGGACGAAAGGATTCAAAACACTATGGATTTTATCGGAATTCCACCCTCTCTCCTTCTGTTCAAAGGGCGGTGGAGCAGGATCTTTAAATGAGTAGCAAACTGGTAACCTAGTGCTTCACTAACAGAACGAATCCCACTGACACCTGGAAAGCAAGGATTCTTTTTTTTTTTTTTTTTTTTAACTTACTTCACTAGTATGTCCTGGGCAAATAAGTTCACAACTTGCTTCACAATGGAGGGAAGGCCCTAGGAGGACCAATTTGATGACTCTCTTTGTCAAAGGGGAAAGATGCCCTGCTGCGCCTCAGTGCTGCCTTCTCACTCATCAAAGGCTGAACTTCAGACACACGCCCCAGGATCTAGGCTGCAGCCAGTTCCAGCCCAATTAGAGTGGGCACTGACACTCAGCACAGACTCTGAACAAAGGGAGCCTCCTGGATGCTGGCAGCATTGGTGCTCAGGACCAGGGACAGAGGCAGAGGGCGGGGGAGAGTCCTTGTTGAAGTGAGGGCAAGAATTTATGGAGGCAGTAACAGGTAATTTTTAGTAACACATAATGTATTATTGGTTTCAGGAGTACAAGTCTGTGATTCATCAGCCTTACACAATTCACAGCGCTCACCATAGCACATACCCTCCCCAATGTCCATCACCCAGGTAATTATAGCAAAGTCTCTGAATTTCAAATAATATATAGGAGTGAACATGCTGGACTAAAACAGGAGTAAAAATTCCTGTATTGGAATTTTAATCAACTCCCTAAGTGCTAATTACTTAATCCTTTGGCGTATGGACATTTTCTTTTTCAGAACATCTCATCTCCAAGGAACGTTGATTTTTTTAGAAATAAGAGTATGAGGCTTCTCACAAGCATCATTTATTAAAGGAAAGAAAGATGAGAAACTCTTTAAACAATAGAAATAAAAGATCCTCTACTGTCTTACAGAAGAAATCAATCAGCCATTCCTATATTGCCAGCAAATAATCATTAGAGATGTAGCACTGTCTAAAGATTCTAGGGGCACGTAGACAAGACACAAATCAGGCCCAGCTGCATATCCCTGGGAAAATTCTGCGGACTCTCATAACTTATTCTGAAGATAGTCTCCTTATTAGCTTTATCTGCTCAATGGAAGAATGGTAGGGGAGCTTCATCAAGGTCCTTAATGCAAGTAGGAAAAAAATCCTCATCTCCAGGAAATGAAAATTAATCAATAACCAAAATTAAAAGGCAGACAATAGAAGAAACTATCCAAATATAATAAAGTTAATATCTTTAAGCAATAAAGAGCTTATATAATTCAATAAGAAAAAGATAAATATCCCAATAGGAAAAAAATAAAAGTAACAGATATAACAATTCTTCAGAGAAGAAACACAAAAGGTCGATAAAGCTATTTAATAGATAAAATCCACTAGTAATAAAATAAATGTAAATTACAATGGTACGGTTTTCACTACCAAATTGTGAAAAAGAAAAAACAACCTAGTATCAACTGTTGATGAGGGTATGAGGGAAAAGACATATCACATAATAGTGTTGGAAATATTGTCTCAGGAAGACAATTTTTCAGTACATATCAAAAAACCTTGAAATGCGCTACCCAAAGCAACCTACACATTCAATGCAATCCCTATCAAAATACCATCAACATTTTTCACAGGGCTGGAACAAACAATCCTAAAATTTGCATGGAACCAGAAAAGACCCCTAATAGCCAGAGGAATGTTGAAAAAGAAAACCAAAGCTGGGGGCATCACAATTCCTGACTCCAAGCTAAATTACAAAGCTGCGATCATCAAGACAGCAGGGTACTGGCACAAAAACAGACACATAGATCAATGGAACAGAACAGAGAGCCCAGATATGGACCCTCAACTCTATGGTCAACTAATCTTTGACAAATCAGGAAAGAATATCCAATAGAAAAAAGTCTCTTCAATAAATGGTGCTGGGAAAATTGGACAGCTACATACAGAAGAATAAACCTCGACCATTCTCTTACACCATACACAAAGATAAACTCTAAAAATGGATGAAAGACCTAAATGGGAGACAGGAATCCAACAAAATCCTAGAGGAGAACCTATGCAGTAACCTCTTCGACATCAGCCACAGCAACTTCTTTCAAGACACATCTCCAAAGGCAAGAGAAACAAAAGCGAAAATGAACTTTTGGGATTTCATCAAGATAAAAAGCTTCTGCACGGCAAAGAAAACAGTCAACAAAACATAGAGGCAACCCACAGAATGGGAGAAGATATTTGCAAATGACACTACAGATAAAGAGCTGATATCCAAGATCTATAAAGAACTCAAACTCAACACCCAAAAAACAAATGGGCACAAGACATGAACAGATATTTCTCCAAAGACATACAAATGGCCAAAAGACACATGAAAAAATGTTCCACATCACTTGTCATCAGAGACATATAAATCAAAACCACAATGAGATACCACCTCACACCAATTAGAATGGCTAAAATTAACAAATCAGGAAACAACAAATGTTGATGAGGATGAGGAGAAAGGGGAACCTCTTACACTGTTGGTGGGAATGCAAGCTGGTACAGCCACTCTGGAAACCAGTATGGAGTTTCCTCGAGACATTAAAAATAGAGCTACCCTATGACCCAGCAATTGCACTACTGGGTATTTACCCCAAAGATACAGATGTAGTGAAAAGAAGGGGCACCTGCACCTCAATGTTCATAGCAGCAATGTCCACAATAGCCAAACTGTGGAAGGAGCCGAGATGTCTTTCAACAGATGTATGGATAAAGAAGGTGTGGTCCATATATACAATGGAATACTACACAGCGTTCAGAAAGGATGAATACCTGCCATTTACATCGACCGGCATGGAACTGGAGGGTATTATGCTAAGTGAAATAAGTCAATCATAGAAAGACAATTATCATATGGTTTCACTCATATGTGGAACATAAGAAACAGCACAGAGGACCATACGGGAAGGGAGGGAACACTGAATGGAAGAAATCAGAGAGGGAGAGAAACCATGAGAGACTCTGGACTCTGGCAAACAAACTGAGGGTTGCAGAAGGGACGGGGGTGAGGGGATGGGGTAACTGGGGGCTGGGCATTAAGGAGGGCACATGATGTGATGAGCACTCGGTATAATACGCAACCAATGAATCCCTGAACACTACATCTGAAACTAATGATGTACTATATGTATTAAGTTTTAATGCACCTACTTAAGGTTTGGTTAACAAAATCATAATACATCCAAAAGATGTATCAGTAGGCATATACCATCAAATTCTAGAAAAATATACAATTGTATGGAAGCACTTTGCTAAGAAAAATAAAGCCAATAAAATAGCATAACTGGGATTGCATATAATTGTTATACATCACAGGAGAGAGGAAATAATATATAAAGATATATGCCAAAGTAATGACAATAAGTTACGTTTTTGGTGGCATTAGAGAGGATTTTTTTCATTATTCATTTTGGTAATCAAATTTCTAAGTTTTCTCTATGTAATTTCTGTATGGAACATTTTGTTTCTAAATTTCTGTTAAATTTTACTTTAAAAAGCAGATCACTGGGGCACCTGGGTGGCTCAGTCAGTTGAGTGTCTGTCTTTGGCTCAGGTCAGGATCGTAGGGTCCCGGGATCGAGCCCCTCATCGGGCTCCCTGCTCGGTGGGGAGCCTGCTTCTCCCTTTCCTCCCTGCTCATACTCTCTCTCAAATAAATAAAATCATAAATAAAATCATAAATAAATAAATAAACAAACAAACAAATAAATGAATAGATAGATAGATAGCAGATCACTTACAGCCTAATAAAGAAGTGGAGAGTGGGCATAAAGAGACATTTAAAATGAGGAAATATAATTGGTTAACAAAAGTGAACATTATTCTACTACAAATTAAATAAAAAGTAACAGATGAACAAAGTTTGTGAAAAATAATATACAAAGCTAGAAAGGGTGTATTGAAACAAATACTCATACAGTCAGCAATTAAAACTGTATTTATAAAAAGTTTAACATCATGAAAAATGTTCATCTTATGCAGTCATTTTAAAAACATTATATACATTTAATTTTAACAATGTAAAAAAATATGTATTTTTTTAGGAAAAAATGGGACGGTACAAGTCTAAATTTATAGTGTTATTTTGGGACAGTGTGCTTTCTTTTGGGTTACTTTGCAAAAATCTCTTTACCTGAGCCTTAAATTCTTCTAACAATATTCAGAAGCTGTTGTGGCATGATGCAAAGGGCACGTGAGTCCTAAATTAGTTTAAAAGACGGGATCCACTGAAAGACTCAAGACCCTTAGGCACACAGGCATTCCTAGTCATGCCATTTGAACACAAGAGTTCTGAAAAACATGTTATTTTTTTAAAACAGTTATCAACATAAAGTATAATTTATGAGACAGTCATGGGATCCAAGTTCTAGCTCAACATGAGGTTCAATGTATATACCATTATGTCGGAAAACTTACACTCCTATGTTTCTCCAATACTCTCCATGACTCACAACACTTCTGACACCAGATGTGTGGGGGCTTTCCCCGCACCACCAAGCAACTCCGCGACACCAGCTGGGTGTCCTACAATTTAACTCAGTTCTGACACTGTGTAGCAGGAGACAGCATTAGATCACACAGGTCAAGGGTTCAGTCCCACAAGAGTGCCCCTTCCCACCTTCCCCCTTGTCCCTTGGGCTTCTGGTCTACTGGCTATAGATCAGAGGTTCCCACAACCCCCTCCTTAGGTTCCATTAGTTTGCTAATATGGCCCACAGAACATTTTACTCACTAGATCGCTGGTTTATTATAAAAAGATATAACTCAGGAACAGCCAGAAGGAAAAGATGCACAGGGCACGATAAAAGGAAGGGGTGTGAAGCTTCCATGCCCTCTCTGAACACACCACTCTCCCCAAATCTCTACGTGTTCACCAACCCAGAAGTTCTCTGAACCCAGTCCTTTTGGGTTTTTATGGAGTCTTCGTCACGTAGGCATTAGTGATTAAACCAACAACCACTGGTAATCATTCAACCACCAGCCCCTTTCCCCTCCTGGGGAATCAGGGGAAGGCCTGAAAATTCCATCATATGGTTGGTTCTCCAGTCAACCAGCCTCTCCATCCTTAGATGCTTTCCAAAAGTCAAGTCATTAATATAACAACAGATGCCTTTACTGGAATGAAAACCAAATACATATTTCTTAGCATAAATCACGGTATCATAACCATAAACGTCACCCACCCATTTTCAATGCACAGTTTGGCGAGATTTTAGAAATTTATATACTTTGTACATTCAACACCACAATCCAGTTTTAGAGCATTTCCATCACCCCAAAATGTTCTCTTTTCCTTCTGTAGTCGATTCTAGCTCCTATCCCAGCCCCAGGCCACACTGATCAGTCCTTTAGCTTTGTCTTCCCTTTTCCACAAGGTTCAATTACATGAAATCATAAACTTATAGCCTTTTATGTCTAGATTCTGTCCATCTAGTTGTTAACTAGATCGGCAGTGCACTCACTGCTAGTGCTGAATACTATTCCATTGAATGAATGCACCACATTTTGTTTATCCATTCATCTGAGTTGTTTCTTTGTTTGGGCTATTGTGAACAAGGTGCTATGAATATTTGCATGCAGATACATCTTTATTTCTTGGACACATACCCAGGAGTGGACCTGCCAGGCCATCTGGTGACTCAATGTTTAGCTTCTTGAGGAATCTCCACACTGTCTTCCTCAGCAGCTAAACTATCTTCCATTCCCACCTGCAGTGTGTCAGGGCTCCAGTTCCTCCACAGCCTCACCAACAGTTGCTATTACCTGGCTTTTTTATCTCAACCATCTGATACTCTACTGGTATCCTGTTGTGGTTTTAGCTGGCATTTCCCTAAGGACTAATGAGGTAGAGCATCTTTTCACTCTATCTCCGTTTATGCAATGCCTACTCTCCTCCGGGTACTCTTCGTATGGAATCTCACCGAACAGCCTAACAACCCTGAGAGTTAGGCGGTGTGTGTACTTACAAGCGCGTAAATGAAGGTCTCAGATAGGTGACTTCACCTGGCAAGGTGACACAGGAAATGAGCAGAAAGTTGGGGTCTGGATAAGGTCTGCAGGTTTCTAACGTCTGTGCATTTTTTTCTGGTGAGGTACAGATGTGTCACAATAATTCATAATCCCAGTCTTAGTTAATGTCTGTCAAATCTCTCTCAGGGAGCCGGAATGAGATTTATCTCAGGCCTTATTTCATTGCCTAGAAGAAAACTAAAATGACGACTGAAACCACATGAAAGACCCCACTTCCAGGGCGCCTGGGTGGCTCAGTCAGTTAAGTGGCTGCCTTCGGCTCAGGTCATGATCCCGGGGTCCTGGGATCGAGCCCCACGTCCGGCTCCCTGCTCAGCGGGGAGTCTGCTTCTCCCCCTCCCTCTGCCTGCCGCTCTGCCTACTTGTGCTCTCTCTCTCTCTCTCTCTCTCTCTCTGTCAAATAAATAAAATCTTTAAAAAGAAAGACCCCACTTCCATCCTCCCCAAAATAAACTTTCCGAGTCATTAGAAATTAGACCTTAGAACACCCCTCAAGTCTCAGCACTATCACTGACTGCATCTCCAAGAGCAAAATAAAAGACACGAGCACTTAGCAGCGTGGCCAAGACTCGGCCAACCCGCCACAAACCACCACAAACCCAAGGAGCCCAAAGCCTGTCCAGGGGCCAAACCAACCACCTTCACGCTCAGGAAGTGTTCTTAGCTGCTAAAAAGACACAGAGGTGCTACTTGCTAGCACAGCACAAAGGGAATACACAAGCTGCAGCCAAAAAAGTTTATGTGACAAATTTTCCAAATGCCACGAAACATCATTCATTCAAAAAACTGATGACTGGGAGATTTAATTAGAATGGTCTGAAAGCAGTGATAACAGATGGAAATAGTAGAGCTACTGTTATTTGCTGGCAACAAATGAATATAATCAACCTTAGTCACGGACCCAATTCTAAAAAAAACATGGAGCAGAGATGAAACCTTTGGATACTCTCCCTCAGGGCCTAACCCAGGAAGGGCCCCCCTTTCAACGTGACTGCAGAGGGCAAGAGCTAAGTCATGAGAAGGTCAACAGCTCGGCTCGGCAACCACCTGATCTATAACGTGGGCACCCTGCTTGGATGCCATGTATCACAGGAAGTGACTGAGCATAGTAAAGTCAGTCGTTTCCAACCATCACACATTGCCCCCCAAATGGATAACACACACACGCTTAAAAAGGCCACTCTTCTCCAGTTGGGCCTAAATCTCTTTCAGCAGATCCAAAACTTAACCACCAGACTAATGAGAAAATATCAACTTCTTATCTTTTGTTGATAGAAATGCCTACAAAGGTTAATAAGCACAGCAGCTTCAAGGGCAAAACGCCAAAAAGTAAATAAGGGCTTCCTAACTTAGGCTGTGTACTAGCCTCCCTGCGTGACTTACACTTTAGATGGAAAGTATGCTGGATTCTCTGATAGCATATAAAGTGCTCAAAGTCTGGATTCTAACTGTAAGGAGCCACAAGAGCCTAAAAAGAGCTGAGATTTGGCTAAGCTCAATGAGAGGCTGAACGACCATGGGGTCACCCACATTCAAAAGGCAGTCCAACTTATGCCTCATCTCATGCCAAGCACCGCCAGCCCATTCTTTGTCCCCAGAAAGTCCCACACCGTTGTTCCCTGGGTCTTCAAGTTACCAGGGCAGCCCCACATTAACCCCCCAGCACCCACTGCAATTTCACCGAACAGCTACTCACCCTTCAGGTCTCAGCTGCAATATGAATTTCTTCCTAAGTCTGAACGTAAAAGCGGAACTCTGCAGACCACCCCCAATACAGTCTGACCCTACCATTTATACATTCTGGACTTCTCCTTTGTAATTACATAGAGTTTAGTAATTGGGTGTTAACTGGGGCTCACCACCCCTTATTCTCCTAAACACAAAGGCAGGCACATATCAGCCTAACTCATGTTTGGTTCCCCAATGCTACTACACTGCTTTGCATGTACAGGGTACTTAATACGTGTGTTCAGAGGACAAAAGGCAATACGCCCCCAACACAGTCCCCGGGTATGTGCTCTGACGGACCTGCCTTAGGCACCTCTAACCTGCAGCTACACTCAATTCATGTGTTGAGCATTTTTACCTCACCCTCTTGATGCTCTGTTTTTGGGTACGTGTAACCCTCCCAGAATTTTCCTCCTTACCTTTTCTCCTGTTGAGTATGTGGGATGGGGGTGGGGGATGAATGAAAATAGGAAGGAGAATGGCAGAATTCTGGTCTGCAAGGTAAACAATTCTTTGTTTTAACTGTTGCAGAGAGCAATGGCATTCCATCCAAGACACCACATTTCTGGAAGAATATCAGCAAATTTTTCATCGCTCTGTCTCCTAACTCTGCCAACTATCATTTCTAATAGCTGTCACTGTGTCCTGTTTTTTATTTTTTTTAATTTTTATTTTTAAAGACTTTATTTATTTATTTGACAGAGAGAGAGAGAGCACAAGCAGGGGGAGTGGCAGAGGGAGAAGCAGGGCTCCCGTGGAGCAGGGAGCCCGATGTGGGGCTCGATCCCAGGACCCTGGGATCATGACCTGAGCCGAAGGCAGACACTTAACCGACTGAGCCACCCAGGTGCCCCTCCATCATAGATTTTAAAAAACAGGACACAGGGGCACCTGGGTGGCTCAGTCGGTTAAGCATCTGCCTTCGGCTCAGGTCATGATCCCAGGGTCCTGGGATCGAGCTTCCCATCAGGCTCCCCGCTCTGCAGAAAGCCTGCTTCTCCCTCTCCCACACCCCCTGCTTGTGTTCCCTCTCTCGCTGTGTCGCTTTCTGTCAAATAAATAAATAAAATCTTTAAAATAAATAAATAAAATCTATGATGGATATCATTTTGTGTGGGGATTTTTTTTGGGGGGGTCGGTGGGGGATGGACAAAGAAAAGGAATGTGACGCAGGAGCATAGTGAAAAAGCAGATGCAAGCAGATGGCAAAAAGCATTCTACAAACATGTGGCAGACAGACATTCTTTGGTGTTTTCTAGTTCAAATATCTAAATTCCACTGGCCTGTCTTGGCTTCATTTCTCACGTATAATTTTCTAAACCCTTGTCTTGGCAAGTGCGTGGTCCTGTGATGGTCACCAGCGGCACGTGCCAGTTCTCACTCACCATGGTGAGCAGCTGTGTCTGGGAAGCTGGGGCTGCCTACAGCTTTACCCTGGTTGGAGGCATCTCTGTCTCCATCCTTCGGAGTCCGATGTTCAATACTTCCACTGACCGGGCTTCTGCTTTTGAGCTCACTCTGCAGTTACTCCATTTCTGACCTAACGACCCCCACATTTCTCCATAGTAGCTCTCTCGCACGTGTCTTGACCACAACAAAATGCCAGGATACAATGCTGTGCAGGTTCTGTCACAAGCCAAGGGCCTTTTCCCAGCGGGCCCCTGGCATCTTGACCATGTGCCTGCAGGACTGTGAGACTCAGACATCCGGAACGGAGAGCCTCTGCCTATTCCCCGACCCCTGGGTTCCCTATTTCCAAGAATAGCACCGCCCCCCATCACGGCACAATCAGCCAAATGCTGCGTCCACTGCTCCTCTTCTTCTCACTCCACCCCACGTGCTCCTCAAGCTCTGTCCCTCCCCAGCACCTCTCTCCTCGGTGGCAATCGAGGCCAGGAGGCGAGTGGAAAGAGAGTGTAAGCCTGCCTGTGGGGGAGGAAGAAGATGAGGGTGCAGGAGGAGACCAGTGGAGATAGGAGAGCAGAGCTCCAGGCTGGGCAGACATCCTCGACAGCCCACATGACCTTCCACGCCTCAGAAGGCCTGGCTGAGTGGCTGTTGACACTGTCCTCGCCTCCCTCACTTCTCATGAGACTTGATCATGCTCAGATGGCTACACAGCGTTCTGCTCGAGACAACCCAAGAGAACCTAGCACAGCACATCAAGTGCTTGCTTTGAAATCTCCAGTGGCTCCCCATTCATGACAGTGTCTTTCATTTTTTTTTCTTGAGGTCACAAATCCCTTTCTTCTGAATACAATTTTATCCTATATAGGGCTCCCTCACACAAACACAAAAAAGTGGGGGCGCTCCTACAGCACAAGCTCCTGTTCGAACCCTGAAAATGCCTCACTGGCAGATTAAACTCGAGACTCACAGGGAAGGTCCTGCCTCAGCCTGGCCATGCCCCCTCATTCACCAGTGCCTCCTATCTCTGCTCCCTCTTCAGCCACCTTCCATCCACCTGCCTCCAGGAGGCAAGTGCCTGATTGATGGCAAGTCTAGATCCTCTCTCTCCGCCTGCAACGCTCTTCCCTGGAGTTTCCATCATGTGGGGCTTGGAAGAAAACTTCCTGAAATTCCAGAAAATGAGATGCTACTTATTCTCCTTGGGGCTATGACTGAAATTTAATAAAACAATAAGCACTTAGGCACCCAAGGGTTTTCATGTGCATTATCTTCTTTTATTTTTAAGGTTTTATTTATCTGACAGAGAGAGACACAGCGAGAGAGGGAACACAAGCAGGGGGAGTGGGAGAGGGAGAAGCAGGCTTCCCACTGAGCAAGCAGCCCAATGCGGGGCTCGATCCCAGGACCCCAGGATCACGACCTGAGCCGAAGGCAGACACTTAACAACTGAGCCACCCAGGCGCCCTGTTGTGCTTTATCTTCTTATTTGGTCCTAAAATGTTGCATGAATGGGCAGGCTGCTCAGCCAGGAGGCATGGTTAGCCCTGTGCATGCTGTCCCATGATTCGATCAGAAAGGGGCTGCCCCTTTGTGGCCACCATCCTGCTGCCGGTCTGAGGCCGTCTCCAAGAGCCTTCATTCTTTCCCTGGTGACAGTGCACTGTTTCACACTCTTGCCCACCCACTTGAGCAGTGTCTAGCCTCTTCTCCCACAGACCAGGCCTCTGAAGTTCAAGGGCCCTGCCTTATTCACCCTATTAGCTCCAGTTTCTGGCCCAGGATAGGGGTTCAGGAAATGCTCCCCTCCTCCTCCTCTGCCTGCTCAAAAGTTTTAATTCGCTTTGACTAAACAGACGGTAGTTTGGAAACTGGCCCTGCTTGCTTTCCAATTAAGACCCAGCCGGGTAAGATTTCACGTAGCAAGGACAGGGAACTTAGAAAGCGCCTCATATGCTGTGGGAGGGGCTGAGGGAGACAGAGATGGATAAAATTCCATACTGTCTCTGAAAGTTTTCATGAGGGTAAAAAGATAAAGAATGATGGAAATCATATGACACGTGGCAGAGGAAAACGGTTGGAAAAACAAAGCACTGGTGGTCGAGGAACACGGAGCTGAGTGGTAACAGGGGCAGGGCATCGGCCACAGGGAAAGGGCATGCGTTACCCACCTGAATTAATGCAGGCACCCAGCTTCACTCTCAGCAGGACAGGAAATTCACCATAACTACCCCAAATGTTAACAGAAAGTGAACAGAATGAAATTCAGATGGTGTGAAATCCATGGCTCTTGCAGCACAACCAGATTTAAAGTTATGTCTAAGAAATGTGGAAGGTTCGACAGAAACTCTAGTCAGAAGCTTCTGGAGGGAAGGAGTTGGCAGTGGACAGAATGCAGAAGGTTAATCAAGAATTTTTCAACGGACCCTGTCTAATTATCTAACTGGGCAGGACTTTAAGAACCCCTCCTCCAGACCAAGTGGGACCTCCATGGAAAGAAAGGCTGCTCATAATTGGCTCTGATACTCTCTGCTCTGACAGCTTCTTCTGGTTTCCTCAGGCCAAACCCACATGCTTTTCATCCCGAGCACTCAGAGTGCTCAGCTGTGTCATGGAAGATTGCGCCAAGCATCTCACTAAAGTCTCTCTCCTCAGTAAGTCTGATGGGCACGTTAGCTCACATATTATACCCAGGGCTGTTTTTACTAAGAGAAAATCTACATGAACCAAATCCAGTAGTTACAGCTTTAGGCTTTTTTTTTTTTCTTTTTAAGGATTTATTATGTGAGAGAGAAAGAGAGAGGGAGAATGTGCAGAGGGGGAGAAACCCTCAAGCAGAGTCCCCGCTGAGTGTGAAACCCAATGCGGGACTCAATCCCAGGACCCTGAGATCATGACCTGAGCCAAAATCAAGAGGTGCATAACCAGCTGAGGCACCCAGATACCCCACATGTGAGAATATCCTGTGTTCAGTTCAGCACTGCACTGGCTGGCCCACAGCTACTTGCCATTGATTAGGTCACACGGATGAAACCAATTACAGAATGATCATCAATAAAACGGTGGTAATACCCTCATCCATTAAAATATAGACAACAATATCTACCTCACTGACGGTATTATAAGGATTCAGTGAGGATACAATGTTTTGTAAAAGCACAAAAAAATGGGGCTGTCCCTGCTTGCCCAGGCCAGTAAGAAACAATCATCTCCCAACAGCTCCCACTTCAAACTATGCCAAAGCATTTAAAGGAAAATCCAATTCTCAAACCACCCGCAAAAGTTCACTCTCCTAAAATCCACTCAGTAAGCACTAGTAAGTGTTGCAGGCTATACCAGGTCCTAGGTGGAGGCCTGGATACATCCGAGCAGTGATCTGCCCACATCCTTCATCTCTCTCCTTAGCTCCTTTCCACAAGCCAATGAGGAAGCCAGAGGGCCCCACGTGGGAAACTGCAGCTCACAGTGAGCCGGACCTCAAACATTAGCTCCAGCCTAACTCAGTCACAACGCACTGCCTTCTGCCTCCCCCTCAGCTGCCCTCAGACCTCCCAGGGTTCGAGACACCTCTCTTCTTCAGCTGCCAGGGTGGAGACTTTTACTGCTAATCTAGAGATTCTGTCTCCAGGACCTGCTCACTGTATAAGTGTTTCCAGAACATGAACTATTGAAAAGTCTATTACTACAAACCAGAATGGGTAGGTGCTATTCACAAATGCTATCTCTTACACAATCTGCATTTGGGACAGCTACCTGTTTCCTATTTGGAAGTATCTTCTCTAACCAAGCTACACTGGTCCTTCCGTCTGTCTCCAAGCCCAAGCAAAACTTAGTCATGATCCATCCAGCCTCCAAAGTAATACAAAGATGCAAAGAATAAGTTCAACACCCTGAAATGGACAATATATTTGGGTCTTTTTCTTTCTTTTTTTTTTTTTAAGAGAGAGAGCACACATGCAGTGGCGGGGGGGGGGGGGGCGGTGAGAATCTTAAGCAGGCTCCACACCTAGCACGGAGCCCAAACCAAGAACACAGGGCCCAATCTCACAACCCTGAGATCATGACCTGGGCCAAAATTAAGAGTTGGATACTCAATTGACTGAGCCACCCAGGTGCCCCTATTTTGGTCCTTTTCTAACTAATGTTCGAGTATTTTCTCAAAATCTGAGTATGAGCTTTTCCTACCAGGCTGCACCCAAACCACATACAATTAATCACACTACCACCCGAATCCTCACAATTCCTCAGCCAGCTGAAAATCACTTAAACTATGACCTTTCATGGCTTAATGACATACATAATAATCCATTAATGCAAACTTGCAGAAGAGCATGAGATAGACACTTGTCCAAAAGTTTCACAGGGCACTGTGTGTAACAGCAAAAAGGTAGAAACTACCTAAATGTCCATCAAAAGAGAGCTGATTGAGTCATCATCATTCACATAAAGGAGCACTCTGTAATTCTAAGGGGAATGCAGTGGGTTTTTACACATTGATATAGAAATATCTCTGAAGAAAAAAAGAAACAAGATGCAGAACACTGTGTCTGATATGATCTGTGTACTTTTAACAAAGTATCTGAGTACATAAATTAGAAAATAAAAATTCAGAGGGCTGCAAAAGAGACTAGTCGTAGCTCCCTGTGCAGAGAAGGTCTAGGGCTGGGGAGGTAATAGGGAGAAGAGAAACCCTCACCTTCTGCCTAATACCTTTTTTAACCATATACATGCATTCATTTTGTTTAAAAAATTAAAACCATCAAATCAATTATCTATAAAGAGCAAGATCAACATAGATGAAATCCCCAGATAAGTTAAGAATGCCATTTCAACTGGTATTCACCCCTTTACAACAAAGCTTCAAACAAACTGAATTCAGTTTCTCCCTATTCTTCTCTCTCCACCCATCCTTAAAACAAAACTAATGAGCTGTGAAATGACCAAAAGGAAGACAAACAAAGGCTCTGAGTGATTCACAGCTGGATAATCAGCTCCTTCATGGGTGAGACCCACTGCTTACAGCGGACCCTGCTGCGGGGAGAGTTCATGTTCTCCTGCAACAGACTGTGTGGTCTTGAAGGACAGAAGTCTCGGTATTCTGCCTTCTGGCCACCGTCCTGGGACAGCAACAGCCCCAGGCAGGCTCAATAAATGGTTGCTGAACCAACTATATGGATGAATGGATGAGCATGATTATACACATACACACATATATACATATATCACACACAAT
Organism: Eumetopias jubatus; assembly: GCF_037043125.1. NCBI lineage: Eukaryota > Metazoa > Chordata > Mammalia > Carnivora > Otariidae > Eumetopias > Eumetopias jubatus. The sequence continues at coordinate 9,781,198 of NW_028274820.1, forward strand.
TGCACACGCGCGTGCGTGTGCACACACAGAGTCCCCCACGTGATGGAAAAGCTACTGGAAAGGGTTTTTTTGGGGGGGAGTGATGAAAATGTTCTTAAGCTGATGGTAGTGATTCTTGCACAACTCTGATTGTATTAAAAACCACTGAATTGTACACTTTAAGTGAATTACACGGATGTGAATGATTTGTCAATAAAGATACTATATTTTCAGAGGCAAAGGATTTGAGTAGACCCTTCTCAAAGAAGATATACAAATGGCCAGTAAGCACATGAAAAGATGCTCAGCAGCATTAGTATTAGGGAAAAGCAAGTCAAAACCACAGTGAGGTAGCACTCCACACTCCCTAGGATTGCTAGGCTAAAAGAGACAGACAATAACACGTTTGGACAAGGATGTGAGAAATCAGAACCCTCAAACACTGCTGGTGAGAATATAAAAGTATAGCCGCTCTAAAAAAATGTCTGGCTGCTCCTCAAAGACGAAAGAGAGTTACCATATGACTCAGCAATTTCACTCCTAGGTATTAATATACTCAAGAGAAATTACAACATACCCAAATGTTTGTAGCAGCATTCTTCATAATAGCCAAAAGTGGAATTAACTCAAATGTATTGGAATGAAGTAAGATACATGCTGTAACAAGGAAGAAGCCAATCACAAGAGACCACATGGTGCATGATTCAGTTTATACAACTTGACCAGAATGAGTAAACTTATAGAGACAGAAAGCAGATTAGCGGTTGCTTAGGGCTAGGTGAGGGGCCTACCCTCACCTAGAATGGGGAGTGACTGCTAACGGGTATGGGTTTCTTTTAGGACATGAACAATATTCTAAATTTAGATCATGGTGATGACTGCACGAGGCTATGAATACTAAAATATACTGAACTGTACATTTTAAATGTACAAAGTGTATGGTATGTGAATTACATCTCAATAAAGCTGTTTTTAAAAATACAAGAAAAATCTGCATGTATGAATTTGTGTTGGTTTGTAAAATACGGTTTTAGAAAGATGACGGCTGAGTGAAAGGGAACAAGGGGAGGAAAATGTGATCAAATGGGAATAAAATAAATATACAGGATGGCGTGGTGTTGTCAGTTTGGGGCAGTGTGGGGCGGGGGGGGGATGACCACCCTCAGCTCTCAGAGGCCAACACACACAGATGGAAAGATGATCAGCCACAGTATTGCAGGGGCCATCAGATGGAAAAAAAAAAAATTTCAGAGAAGAGACAGTCCTTCTCAAGAGAACAGTCTTTCTGATATTGGAATGTGATGAAAATTTTCCTTTGGGTCTTCCCAAGGAGAAGAGTCGTGACCGGCCTGGGGGAATGGAGGCTTCTGGGAGAATCTCCCCAGAAGGTAACTGGGACTGACAGATATAATCTGATATTTAACTCTGGAAATTTTTGTTGAGTTCTGTAGAGCTGGTGGAGACCTTGGGAACTCCACCAAACATTTGAAATAAACTAAGCTAATGAAAACATGAGGCCAGCTTGAACTCAAGGAAAAACAAAAAAGTTGTACAATAAAAGAAGTAAAGTATTAGTATTCTGCATGGCAAGAGTCGCAACATTTAAACAGTCATAATAATGAGGATACTGAGTATGGATCTGACTGAATACCGTGTGTGTGTGTGAGTGTGTGTGTGTGTGTGTGTGTGTTGATAAAACGAAACACACCGAGAGAGAGGAAAGATGGAACAGATAATGGCTAGCACCACTGAATCAAGAGCTAGATATATGTGTATTGTTTTAAAATTTGAAGGCAAATATTAAAAGAACCAGCTAAAAAAGGTTGAAAACGGTTGTCTTTGAGAAGCAGACCATAATAGAAGTATGACGGAGTTATTATTTTTAGTTTTAAACTCTGGCCCTATTAACCTTGCCAATTTATATTACTCTATTACTTTCTTAAAAATAAAAACATAATTTAGAAAAACAGAATCAAGTCGTTGCTTACAGCAAAAACCATTTAGTCAACATTACCCATGATCACCGCTTCTATCAAAGAAGGTACCAGATGAGACCAGGTTGGGAGAGAAATACTCTCATCAGGAGGGGCATCCTTCTGGACCATTCCAGCCCCTGGTGCTGCAATGGGGAAGACCCCGCGGTTCCTGGACAATGTCCCACCACCCCCAACACAAAGCAGCACACAACCAACACATGTCAGGCCTGGGCACAGTCAAAGGTGCACCAGCTGGGGAGGGAGAAGTGTATTCTTTCCTGCCCCATCACCACCCCTTCTGGCTAGCATGCATGACTGAATTCACCCAGAGATAAACACAGGTATGCTTATACTCTGGTATGACTGAAAAAATAAAACAGACATGACTGCAGTTGGGAGTCCCAGCTTGTGAGTCACACTGGTCACCTTTCCCACAGAGCTCAGGGATGGATAAAGTGTGCCCAGGTACCACCTGCTCCTATTCTGTTCCAAAGGCTCCTGAGAAGCCACCATTCACCTTTGTTTTGGGTGCTATGCCTTCTCAGCCAATAGACCTATCATTTGGCAGGGGGTTTAAAGCTCTTGTGTTCAAAAGTTAGCCCACAAATGAATATGTAATTATCCCCAGGGCATTCACCAAGCTGAGAATGGTTGTACAAAGTGAACACCTAATGAAAAGGGAAAGATGATGGCAGGAAGCAGGAAGTTTTGGCAAAACTGAATTATGCCTACATTCAGTATGGGGTCCTGGAGCAGATCCTGGAACAGAAAAATTGGGAAAAATGGTGAAATTCAAACAAAGCCTGAAGTTCAATTAATGGTAATATATCAATGGAGGTCTCTTCTTGTGGCAAATATACCATGGCACTATAAGATGTTAAATCAGTGGAAACTGGGTAAGAGAACACACAGGAACTCTATATTAGCTTTGCAAGTTTTCTATGAATCCAAAATTATTCCAAAACTAAGTATATGTTTATTTTGGGGGTACCCAAAACAAATATACAACAACAAAAACCTGAAGCAGAGTCCCTGGCTTTGAAATACAGAGAGCAACGGTAGCAGCCGGAGAGAAGAGGCTGCAGCAGGAGTGAAGGGCCAGGTCAGCCAGGGCCTTAAAGGCCACCTTTGTAAGGACTACAGTCTTTTTCCAGAGGCTGACAGAAAGTCACTCAATTCCTGGAAGCTTCTGTTGGGCACTCTCCTCAGCATGCCTCCAGGACACGGGGAGATGGGCAGCCTTCAGCGTAGAGGAGTGAACCAGCAGGAGAGAGATGACTCAGCGTGTGAGCAGAGAAGTGAGGGAAGAATCAGCTCTCTGGACCCACATTATGCCAACTGCCCAATCCGGCAGAAGGCCAGGCAATTCGTCATCCCTCTGACCTGGATGTTTAGCAGCCCCAGGTCAGCTGTAAGGTTGTGGAAGGCGCCAGCACCGCTCCAGGAATATCGTAGTGGGGTGGGTATTACTCCACAGCACTCCATTAGGCACACCTAATGCCTACGAACATCCAGGTCAGACCCCATCACATCTCTGAGACTGTGGAGTATTAGCAAGGTAACCTCTGAGGCTCTTTCTAACGAGGATGCCATATAAGGCACTGACACTAGGCAGGGCATTTGACTAATTTTATAATGAAATTCTGTTCTTCTCTGACATTTAGGAATTCCTTAATACAAGTATCTGTAATTTAAACTTAAGTCTCTATATACCAATAAATCTTGCCCGCTTCTTGGGAGTTACAGAATCATGCAAATTGGAGAAAGAGTAGGGAAAACCTTGACAGAGACCTCTGTATACAGAGAACTGAATGTGCCAAGCCCTTACTAGGAATTGATTGAGAATGGTCATCTCCACTAGCCACCCATGGGTGTGTTTTGTTTGGCCCACAATAGTTTGAAGATAGGGAAACTTTACAGAAAAATCTCCATTTCCAACCTGTGAAAAATCCAAAAACCTGTCAACAGTCAGCTAGCTCTGAGTGGTGCCTCCCCGCCACACCTTTCCCATGATGAGACCTTTGCTAACTATCTACACTTCCTCCCTATCACTGCCTACTAGATGGAGCTAGTCGGTCACACAAGTTCATTTACCTCCTGGGCCCTGTGTCTTCCACACACACAATCTCATCCTTCCACACAAGCACACCAGCAGTTTCACAGTGACTGCTTCATTTCCTTGTCAATAATTCTCAAACCTTTTCACCAAAGTACCCCTGACAGTACCCAAGAGCATGAAGACAAGATTCTGGGAATGGAAGCAAGTAAATGGAGATGTGGTCTTCAATCACACTCCTCAGTAGAATTCAAACTCTTTTATTATTATTATTATTATTATTATGTTATGTTAGTCACCATACATTACCTCATTAGTTTTTGATGCAGTGTTCCATGTTTCACTGTTTGCATAGAACACCCAGTGCTCCACGCAGAACGTGCCCTCCTTAATACCCATCACCAGGCTAACCCATCCCCCCACCCCCCTCCCCTCTAGAACCTTCAGTTTGTTTTTCAGAGTCCATCGTCTCCCATGGTTCGTCTCCCCCTCCGATTCCCCCCCTTCATTTTTCCCTTCCTTCTCCTAATGTCCTCCATGCTCCTCCTTATGTTCCACAAATAAGTGAAACCATATGATAATTGACTTTCTCTGCTTGACTTATTTCACTTAGCATCATCTCCTCCAGTTTGGGATAGTGTTGAAAGTACAGAGAGCAATCTATACTTTCAACGCCATCCCGATCAAAATACCAATGGCATTTTTCAAAGAGCTGGAACAAACAATCCTAAAATTTGTATGGCACCAGAGAAGACCCCAAATCGCCAAGGAAATGTTGAAAGAGAAAAACAAAGCTGGGGGCATCACATTGCCCAATTTCAAACTATATTACAAAGCTGTGATCACCAAGACAGCAGGGTACTGGCACAAAAACAGACACACAGATCAATGGAACAGAACAGAGAGCCCAGAAATGGACCCTCAACTCTATGGTCAACTCATCTTTGACAAAGCAGGAAAGAATGTCCAATGGAAAAAAGACAGTCTCTTCAATAAATGGTGCTGGGGAAATTGGACAGCCACATGCAGAAGAATGAAACTCGACCATTCTCTTACACAACACACAAAGATAAACTCTAAAAATGGATGAAAGACCTAAATGGGAGACAGGAATCCATCAAAATCCTAGAGGAGGACATAGGCAGTATCCTTTTCCACATCAGCCACAGCAACTTCTTTCAAGACACATCTCCAAAGGCAAGAGAAACAAAAGCGAAAATGAATTTTTGGGACTTCATCAAGATAAAAAGCTTCTGCACAGCAAAGGAAACAGTCAACAAAACAAAGAGGCAACCCACAGAATGGGAGAAGATATTTGCAAATGACACTACAGATAAAGAGCTGGTATCCAAGATCTACAAAGAATTTCTCAAACTCAACACCCCAAAAAACAAATAATCAAGTCAAAAAATGGGTATTCAAATTATTTTGACACCTTGAGCTTTATCTTAAATACTCATACCTACTGCATTCTATTCCATGATACGGCTGCATTAGATTTCATGAATAATGTTTTCAGTTATTTATAAACTAAAGGACTACCTCCCCCTCCCCTCCCCACTAAAAACTTGAAGTTCTAAGGAGGCTCCAGGCAGATATGCTAGGTTTATGCTGTGTTCTTCTTTTCTCCTATCACATCACAGTGCCCCCACTTTGGGAAGATCAGATGCCAACTGACTGGACCTCAAAGGCTCAAGTCCTCCATCCCTCAGGACTTCGGAATACCTAGAAGGGTGCCTACCAAGCCTCCCTGCTCATTTTCTCAAAATACAGGCTTTAAAATGTATCTTTGTCATCCCTCACAGTGACCTACAGTAGTTCCATTAGCAGCAAACCTACTATCTTGCATTCAGATATCACACATGCTCCCAAAGAGACTGGCTTCTCTGTGCTGGCTGGCTAATAATACATATCATGCGGGTGATCAAGTTTGCTATTGGTAATTATAAAGCTCTCTTTTATGTGTACTCTCTCTAATGGGCTTTAATCATCTTTACTTTCATCAGCCTTGTGCTGGAATTTACTATATTCCTCTTGGCCCAAGACTGCATATAGAAATCTGGGAAACATAGTCCATAATTACCAGCACCCTTACCATGACAGATTTCTAATCTATGAAGCTTTGATAATCTATGATAATACATGAAAGACGGGGGAAAGATGGCACACATGGGTTCTGTAATAGGTACTTCACAATGATGAAATCCCAGCATCTCCAACACCCAACAAAATCTACAGTCTTTGGGGAAGGAGGGATCTTGTTTGATGACCATTTGTGTCTAGGAACAGCCTGGGGTGATCACAGAGGGACTGGCCCCCTGGAGATACAGGTGTTGGGACAGACCCACCTGCGAGGCATGACAGCTAGGTGAAGGGACAAGGGGAAGGATACAGGAGGTCCTGCCTAGCAGGGAGAATACCACATCCGAGAGATCTGCCAGTAGATAATGGCAGATCTAAGCAAAGATCTAAGCAAAGGCCCATTGACACAGACAGTCACAGGACAAGAAGGTTAGCAAGTGGCCCAAGTCCCCTAACCATTCGTTCTTCACTCAGGGCAGGTGACCCTTAAGGTCAGGCACACATACTCCTTTTGGAACAGTAGACTGATGACAGATGCATATGGCCCATGCCTTAATTTCTACTAAAATGCCCAAATCTGTGGCTCATCTGGACAAAAGCTGAGGAAGGCAAAGACCCTCAAACATCACTTTTGCAACTGGGCCTGAAGCAGAACACCATGTTATTAGGGACTTTTACCCTTTTTTCCATCCTCAGAAACAGGGTCTGCTCCATATTCTCCATCTTCCCTACAGTGACTGTTAGAAGAAGGGCCACAATGGCTGACACTTTGGGCACTGAGTGTAAACTTACCCTGTGAGCAAAAGCAAAAGAAGGTAAAAATGAGCCTTTTCCTCATTTGAGAGCAGTATGTTTTTCCATCTGCTGATGAGTACTGTTTTATCTACTTCCTTTACCCCAGACACTACACTCTAAACAGACCATATCCATATCCAACTGTATGAACAACACTTTACCTTCTTTCCAGAAAAGAGTGTGTAGAAGTTTTCTATTAAAAAAAAAATCCTATATTAAAAAGCCTGCACTCCTCTCCTTTCTGAAGAAAAAACATACTGCTCTCAAATGAGGAAAAGGCTCATTTTTCCATTTTTAGAAATCTATCCTTAAAAAAAAAACAAAAACCAAACGCACAAAGATGTTTATCTTAGGATTCTTAAGATAGAGGAAAATAGGCAACAAGCTAAATATTCAACATCAGAACTGATGAGTCAATCAATAGCCATATCATAAAAGATTATATGACCACTAAAATGTTTAGGAGTATTTGTTAACGGAATGGCAGTGCTCATGAGAGAAGAATGCAAAGCGGCATACACGTTACAACTACTAGGTGAAAAGTGCAAAAAAAAAAAAAAAAATTGGCCGGACAGAAAAGCTTACGCTATGCTAAGTTGCTTTCTAAGAATGGTGAATTAGGAGTACCTTGTTCTTGTTTCTTTGTGTATTTCTCTCTTTTCCAATGATTTCACAATTAGAATGAATCGTTTTAACTTTCATAATGAATAAAGCAATGTTTCAACCATGAATTTTGAAAATCAGACCGCATTGGCTTGAGGGATCAGGACAAGCTTCCTGGAGAAGGTCGTATTTGAAATGGGAACTGGCAGACAGAGGGAGAGGGCATTCCCAGAGGAGGGCACAGCACAAGCAAAAGCAAGTGGGTAGGTTCTAGTATGAACACACAGCACTCTGGCTTGCCTGGTAAATTACCAACAGAAAACACACACGCCCTCCTCCTCCCCCAGAGCTGACTCCACCCCTCAATCAGAGCAGCGTTTCTTCAGACTTCTTTTCAGCAAGGCCCTCCTTGGTGAATGCTGGCTGTGGCTTCCATAAAGATTAGCCGGAGCTTACAGGATGCAACCCACAAGCGGCCATGCTTTGCTGGAGTCTGGCCACTTCTACAGTCAATGTAAGTTTTCGTTAGATCAAAGTAATGCCCTAGCATATTAGGATACGAAACTTTAGAAACCATTGTTTACAGTAAGCACACCCTTCTGAATACCTGTGCTGGTGAAAATTCCCTACTGTTTAGTGCCAACTCTGATTCAGAGAACTCCTCGAGGCATATCCCAAAGGTCAACTGTCCCATCCAAGCGAAATGTCTAAGTGCACAAAAACAGAGAGAGAAAGGTCTTATTCCTTTCTCCTAAGGGAAACATGGAGTGGTGAGGGAGTCAGGTAGGCAGAGAAAGAGGGTCTGTGTTTCACTTTGCACACAGTAGGAGGGTAAACAGGAAAACACTGAAGGAAAAACGGAGAGTTCAGGCAGAAAAACAGTAAAACATGGGTGTTGAAATGACAATGGGTGGAGAGGTGGGGGGCCGTGTTAGGAGCCAGGTTAGGGACCAGTGAAAGGGGAGGAAAGGAAGGAGTGGGGCCCATTATCGTCAAGGTCTGTGCCCTCTGCTGGTTTTTACTGTGCCCCGTATGGGGAAGGCAGTCCTTTAAAGAACTAGGAAAGATGACCAATACAGGCACCTTCTGGACTTAGAAACATCAACGAGAGAAGGAACACAAGTCAGCTGATGCCTCCTCCCAAGCAGCCCAAAGGGGCTTTTTAAAAAGCTGTTCTCGTCACACTGACTCTGGGGATGGGGTTAGCAAAGATTTTCTCATTACCATCTGAAATTAAGTGGCTGTCCCTATCGAAAAACACATGACACATTTTAAGGACAGCAACCACCATTTATTGGACATCTATTATTTGGCAGACCTCCCCACGCACACAAGATCTCTAAGATCTCTCATATACCCTGCGATACAAGCATGATTTCCCTCCCCAGTGTTACAAATGAAGTCCAGGAAAGCTGTGACATGCCCAGAAAGAAAATGCTGGAATCAGTTTAAAACAGATCTGTCTGGCTCCAAAGCTGCCCTTTTCCTACCACATTACACCCAAAAAAGGGGAGACCTCAGGTCGTGTAGACCAACGTCCCTCCTAACGCAGGAGTCTAATCTACCAGATCAATGACATAGGATATTCACTGACGGAAGCGAGAATGCAGCCAAGGGAGCCCGATTCCCCCAGGAGACCTCCCAGTGCCTGAGTCGCTCAACTCTGCCAAATCCAGAAAGGCGACAGAACACCATGGAGACAAGACACAGGATTTCCTAGAATCTACCCTTGAACCCAAAGGAGAAAGTAGTCACACTGCTGACTGCAGACTTCAACAGCTGCTCACACACTTTAGAAAAGACATGCAACCAAGATCTGTGCCTTGCGCTATTCTAATCCAAGTCAGGGCGGAGCGTTTTGTCTGGGTTTTAATGTTGTTGCTACAGCAAAATGACAAATGCTTGACAACATAATTACAACTGCCGATCTTCCTAAAATAAAGTAAACTTGGGAGCACTCAGGGAGCAACAGTATAGGTACAGAACTTAAGTATTTCATAACCTCGCTCCTAATATTTGTGTCCCCCGACCAGGAGGCACTGTTAGAAAAGACCTGCAGTTCATCTCTTAGATTGCCTATTTTTAAATTTGAGATTCAAGAATCTGTTTTTTCAAAAAGGAAGGGTTTGGGGGACAGTTTTAAATGTAATTCCTAACAATCAGTTCCACCGCGTTGCAGAATTTAATGGGGATGTATTTTCATTTCCACTTTTGCACCACTTGGGAGGAGGAGTCAGAATGTGCTAATGGAATTTTCATAAATACAAATCTCTGTAAGGGGCCCGCTTCCCAAGTGAGGAAAATAAAAGACTAGCCAGGGACACGGAGGGTGTTTACCTATGATACAGACCCAAAGACAGGGTTACTAGGTCTGGTTGTAAGCTCCAATTCATCTACTACAAAACAGATAATATTTAGATTATAGATCTAGGCCTAACAATTTTGGGTTTGGTTTAAATATTTCCCTTAAGGAAACCAATGAAACAAAGTAGGGGCAGAGGTAGATTACTTCCCTCAATCCTACATAAGTCTCTCTGCCCCTGTTCTCCACCCTACCACCCACCCCCCCCACACACTCCCGTGTACACGTGTACCCGTGCACCCATACCTCCGTTCACATTCTTCCTAGGCCTAGCAGCCAGGCATCATTCCCGTCCAGACCCTGGAGCCTCACAGCAGGGCTGCTCCCAGGTCTGTCCTGTTTGGCACCACAGGCTGTACACTGTGCAACTCGGGGAATGCCATTCAGAGAGACTATACTGTGACAGGCACATCCTAGAGGGATGCACCTTGGCAACCCTGGTTGCTACTCTCCGTGTTCAAAATTTATAATCTTGGGTCTCTTTCCCTCCCATCTTTTGCCATTTCCAAAATGCAAACGCTTATGCCGGAATGTGATCAAGGGTAAAAAGGAGAGGCAGAGAGAACTACCCACACAAAGGTACTTCTCCTTACCTACTTCCTGTCTATAAGACAGACTCCAAAACCTGTAAAGTGATCAGTTAATTCTCGAAAGAAACATACACAAACGTGCAATGCCTGCTACCTCACTATTGGACACAGCACCTGGTTAGGGCAAGAGCATGGAGTCACAGAGGCTTGGGACAGAACAGTTCAACCACAGAGCATCTAAGGAGATAACAGGGCACTGAAGGGCACCGTGACTTAAGATTGGCTGGAATTTTAGGTCCATTAATGTTTTCAGTTAGGGAAGTGACAGGTTGCATTCGAGTTTCAAAAGATCACGCAGGTAGAAGGAGGCGGATTATACACAGGCAGAATGGCCTGGAATGAGGCAGGTATAGAGAAACGAGAGGCCTGGGGGAGGAGCATTCTCCAAATTGGAAGGACAAAGAGTTGACAGGACTCAGAGACTGCAGAGGATGCAACAAGGGTGGGGCTGGAATGGCCCTAGGTTTCTGGGGCAGCATCCTGGGTGAGTGGTATGGCCACTGAGATAGAAACAGGGGACACGTGGGAGAAAGGATGAACTGTTTCAGGTACAGGATCTGAGACGTCAGCTGCCCTGGCAGAAATTTCTGTTATGCAACTGGATCAACAGAGGCTGGAGCTCAGCAGGGTATTCCTGGGCTAGAGACATAGATTTTGGAGACGTGAGGATAAATATGGTCACTGAAGACTTAGCCGTGGAGGAGATTCCCCAGGACCTTTCAGAGAATGAGGGTAGAAAGTTCCTCAACTAAACCGCAGAGACACCAACATCTAAGGTACAAAGGAGTGGTCTGGGAAGGTAATGGAGGAGGGGATGCTCCGCTGTGTGCTAGAAAAGAGAAAAGCAGGTGCAAGGTTATCTTCCTGAAGAGATGCTCCTTCCAAGTTAAACCATGACATTAAAGCACGCTTCTAAGCCAAATCCATCTGAAACTTAAGTTCCACAGAGACATACGCGTTTTAAAAATCTCTTAAAAAACTATCCATCTGTCTGCAGACTTTGGAGAAGTACCAGAAAAGAAAAAGAAGGAAAGCTGTAAAACATGGGAGCCGGGACGGGGGGGGGGGGGGGGCAGGAGGGGACAGGGAGAGCAGGGGCTGTGTTGACACACCCAGCTGCCATGATGAACTGCGTCCCACCCATCAGCACCGCCGCTCCCTCCCTTCTCCCCAACCCAAACACCAGCCCTTGAAGGCTAATACTGCACAGACACTGTGACAGTCCCTAACGTTTAGTGCCTCACACACAAAAACTGGAAAAAAGCAACCCCTACTACCTCCTTTTACTGCCCGCAGGATCTCTGATAAATCACAGAACTTCTTGACTTTGGTTTGTGCATCTGTAAAGTGGAGTGACAAGACTCACAGGGTTACTGTGGGGAACACAGGTAAGGTATACAACCAGAACAATACCAGGTGCCAGGTCAGATCCAGCTGTAATTGGTGGTTCTAGATGGCCCTTCTTCTAAGCTTCAAAGTACCAAAAGCTCTTTAGGTACAGGATTCTCCTAGTTTCTGTGCCCTTCACCTCATTAATTATAGTAATAGTGGTCAATTATCTTCATGTGAGCAGCATGCCCTTGGCTAAGAATATAATTCCTTATGAAAAGTTTTAAAAAAGAAAACCAAACTCCATTCACATAATTTCTTACAAAGACCTTTCAAGAACTATAATCCTAAGGAAATAAGAGAATACTTACACCAGGATTCTTCCAATGAGGTCTACTAATGAAAATAAAATAGAGAAAATAAATATAAATTTTAAAATACTCAAAATAGTTCATGAACCAAAACTGACTTTTTGCTTTCTTTCATATGTATTCTAATTTCCTAGATTTTCCCTTCCTAGTAATTTGTACCTGGCAATGAGAAAATGGATTTGTGTGCCAGGAGCCTCTCCGTTTACCTATGCCAGGACCAAGCATTCACACTTATGAAGCAGAATGCCACCGCATTCACCAAGCACCTCTGCAGGCTCTGTCTGGAGTCATCAGCTGCCAGACAGTCTGCCAAGCCCCTCTGGACCTCCCATCATGAACAGGCTGGGCCCCTGACCGCAACCCAGTGGAAGATGATAATTTGCACAGGACTCAAAGGCCTCCAAGACAACCCAATGAAGCATACTGTTTTTTGAGCCACCATTCAGTTCTTAAGCTTATTTATCTGCTTCTGGATACCATGAGCCAAAATTACCATCTTCTAGATTTCCATTTCCTATTTACAATAAAGACACATCACTTAGGAAAACAAGACTGAATTTCAAAAAGCCCAAAATATGAGTCATCCTGCAGGAACCTTTTCCAGGCCAGGCCCCAACGAACCTGCATGGAAGAAAATGCTATCATGACACAAACTTATAAACATGAGGCAGAGGTGAAGCACGGTATTTAAGAACAAAGACTCAGAGGTCAAACTGATGCAGGGGGAGAATACTGGCTTTAGCTAGAAAATCTTGGTCAAGCTTCTTAATCACTTGTACTTCATTTGGCTCATTTGAAAAATGGACTGAACTTGTAGGCCGTTGAGAGGAAATGTCAAGTGCTTAAAACAGTGCTTGCAGGACATCAGCAAGATGGTGGAAGAGCAGGTGCCCAGCTCACATGCCCCAACACAAACAAGCACTTGGCAGCCATCCACGGACAAAAGTCTCTTTGTGGGAATTTAGGGATCTAAGCAGGAAGCTGCAAAACCCAATGAAGCCTAAGACCAAGAAGCATCACTTGGAGAAGGCAGGCCCATGCCCCAGTGGTATGCTCACTGGCAGGGATCCCAGCTACAGACTGAAAGCAGCCCTGTCCCCATGGACTTGGCTCCAACCCAGCTTGACCATGGTCCTGAAACCAGCTACAACTACCAGAGGACCCCAGAGGAGCCACACCCACCCATGGCCCTTTTATCACACCTGCCAACCTCAGACCTGACTGTACCTCCTGTGACCTGACCCCAAACCCCACTAGAAGGAGGTCTAGAGACACTCCTCCTGGCCCAGGGACCCAGAAACACCCATCTTTTCCCCTGGCAGCGGGTCCTTTGACCTCACACCTAGCTGTGGCATCTGTGGCAGCCCTCCGACTCAGTTCTAGGACTGATCTCTGTGGTCTAAAGGCAATACTGTGCAGTCGTGGAACTGGAGGAGACATGCCTGTATGGGCCCCCCAAGGGCAGGTCTGCCAACCTCAGTCCCAACTTAGATCCTGAAGAACGCTGTGACCCTACTCCAGCCCTGTTCTATAAGGCAGTGTTGCCCACCCAGAAACCTGGTACAAGTGTACTCAGGATATAGCTGGAGCCACACCCATCCATATCCTCCCTGGTCAGAGGCTCACCAGCTGCAGACCTGAAAATGGCCCCATGACCAGCCTCTAGACCTACTCAACTAAGTTCCAGAGTCAGTGCTGTCTACCTGGGATAGAGGCAGGATCCATAACCACCCATGCCCCTGGAACAGGCCAATGTTGGACCCAACTGCAGACCCAGCAGCAGCCAGGTTACCCTGCTCAACTGCAATCCTGAAGGCAATCCCATCAGTACAGGAACATAGAAGAAGAAGGCCTTTACCTGTTAAAGCCAGCCTGTAAAGACAGGAAGAAGTGTTTACTGCCTTAAAGACACAGACATCGGCGCAAGGTTACAAGGATCATGAAGAATCAGGCAAACTGACACCACTACAGAAAACTAAAAAAGCCCCAGGAACCAACACAAAAGAAATGGATATATATAAATTTCCTGACAAAGAATTCAAAACAATTGTCTTAAGGAAGCTCAGTGAGGTTCAAGAAAATACAAATAGCTCAACAAAATCAGGGGGAAAAATTCATGAACAAAATGAAAATTTCAACAAAAAGGAAAAGAACCAAACAGAAATTCTCAAACTGAAGAATACAACGAAAGAAAAGAGAAATACAATAGAGACCTCAACACTATGAAGCAGAAGAAAGAATCTGTAAACTCAAAGACAGGTCATTTGACATGATTCAGTCGGAGAGAAAAAAAGTGAAAAAGAGTGAAGAAAGCCTATAGGATTTATAGGATGCCAACAAGTGAATCAATATATGTGTTATGGGACCTGGAGAAGGAAACTAGGACAAACGAAAGGAGAAGAGAGTTTGTTAAAGGAAAAATGGCTGAAAATCTCCCAGATCTTCCCAGGCTCCTCAAGCTCAAAAGTTCCCATATAGGAGCAACCCAAAGATTACACCAAGACATATTATAATTAAATGATCAAAAGCCAAAGATAAAAGAGACTATTTTTAAGGCAGCAAGAGAAAAAAAGACTTGTCACATATAAAGGAACCCCTATAAGGCTATAAGCAAGTTTCTCAGCAGAAACTGTGCAAGCCAGGAGACAGTGGGATGATATATTCAAAGTGCTGAAGAAAAAACTGCCAATTAAAAATAACATACCCAGCAAAGCTGTCCTCCAGAAATGAAGGTGAGATAAATACTTTCTCAGACAAACAAAAGCTATGGGAGATTACCACCACCAGACCTGTCTTGCAAGAAATGCTAAATGAAGCTCTTCAATTTGAAATGAAAGAATACTAATTGGTAACGCAAAAACACACAAAACATAAAACTTACTGGTAGAGGTGAAGTATTCTAAGTCAAACTTAGAATACTCCAATATCATAATGCTAGTAAGTAATTTTTAACTAGTATAAAAAGTTAAACACAAAAATATAAAAAATAACTATAGTTACAATAGTGTGGTAATGGATAAACAACATAAAAAGAAACGTGACATCAATAGCACAAAATGTGGGCGGAGGGGAGTAGAAGTGTATTTTTTGTAGCAACTGCAGGTAAGTTCAGAGCTTACACTATAAGGTGTTTCATGTGAGCCTCCTGACAACCACAATGCAAAATCCTATACTAGATACACAAAAGATTAAGAGAAATGATTCGGAGCATTTGAAACTTGAAGATGCTATTCTTTGAAGATGAGAGAAGGGACCAGCAGTCAAGAAACGGGGGCAGCCTTTAGAAACTGAAAAGGCAAGGAAACAGATTCTCCAGGAGAGCCTCCAGTAGGAATGCAGCCCAGGAGCCCTGTGGACACCCTAACTTTAGTGAGTCCAATTTAAGACTCCTGACCTCCAAAACTTTAAGATAATAAGTTTGTGTTGTTTTAAGCCATTGAGTTTGAGCTCATTTGTGACAACAGTAACAGAAAACTAATACACCCCACAAATCATCAAATCACAAAGGAAGACCATAAGAAAAGAGGAAAGGAACAAAAACTACCACAAAGTCAGAAAATGATGAACAAAATGGCAAGAGAAAGTTCTTACCTATCAATAACAACTTTAAATGTAAATGGATTAAATTCTCCAATCAAAAAACACAGAGTGGCTGAACAGATTTTGAAAAAAAAAAAGACCCAACTATATGCTGCATACAAGAGACTCACTTAAGCTTTGAAGGCACACATAGGCTCAAAGTAAAGGGATGGAAAAAGATAGTCCATGCAAAAGGTAACCAAAAGAGAGCAGGGGTGGCTAATACTTATACAGACAAAAGATACTTTCAATCATAAACTGTCAAAAGAGACAAAGAAGGTCATCATGTAAAGATAAAAGCATATAAATACATAAAGCTAACACTGATAGATCTGAAGGAGAAAATACATAGCAATATAATAATACTCAGATAGCAATACAATAATACTCTCTATAATGGACAGATCACAGAGAGAGTATCAATAAAGAAACAGCAGAACTGAACAACACTATAGATCATATGGACCTAACAGGCATATACAGTACTTCCCACCAACAGCAGAAGAGCAGACATTCTTCTCAAGTGCAGATGGAACATTCTGCAAGATAGATTCATGTTATTTCACAAAACAAGTCTCAACAAATTCAAGCAGAGAAAAATCATTTCAAGGTTAGATTTATTTTTTTTAAAGATTTTATTTATTTGTTTGACAGAGAGAGAGAGAGCACAAGCAGGGGGAACTGCAGAGGAAGAGGGAGAAGCAGGCTCCTCACAGAGCAAGGAGCCCGATGTGGGACTCAATCCCAGGACCCTGGGATCATGACCTGAGCCAAAGGCAGATGCTTAACCCACTGAGCCACCCAGGTGCCCCAAGGTTAGATTTAAATGTAAGACCTGAAACTGTAAAATTCCTAGAAGAAAATATAGGGGGAAAGCTCCTTGATATTGGTCTTGGCAATTATTTTTTTTAATATGACAATAAGAGCCCAGGCAACAAAAGCAAAAAGAAACAAGGGGGACTGTATTTTACTTAAAAAACTTCTGCACAGCAAAGACTCCATAAAATGAAAAGGCAACCTATGGAATGGCGAAAAATACTTGCAAACCATATTATCTAATCTGTAAAATATACAAGGAATAATTCCATAGCAAAGAAACAAATAACCCAATTAAAAAATAGGCAGAGTATCTGAGTTGACATTTTCCCAAAGAACACATACTAAGGGTCAACAAGTACATGAAAAGATGCTCAACATCACTAAAAGGACAGGAAATCAAAACCACAATGAGATGTCACCTCACACCTATTAGGATGGCTATTATCAAAGACACAAGAAATAACAACTGTTGGCGATGGTGTGAAGAAAAGGGAACTGTTTTACACTGTTCGTGATAATATAAATCGGTGCACCTGTTATGGAAAACACTACAGAGGTTCCTCAAAAAATTAAAAATAGAACTACCGTATCATCCAGCAACCTCACTTCCAGGTAGAAATCCAAAAGAAATAAAATCACTATCTTGAAGAGATATCTGAACCCTCATGTTCATTGCATTACTCACAATAGCTAAGGAAACAACCTAAGTGTCAATGGGTGAATGGATTTAAAAAAAAAAAAAAGCTTATATATAAAAAATTATCATCCTTAAAAAAGAAAGAAATTCAGCCATTTTCACAACAAAAATGAACCTGGAGGACATTATACTGAGCAAAACAAGCCAGACACGTAAATGACTACATTATTTCAATCATATATGGAATCTAAAAAAGTCAAACTCACAAAAGCAGAGAATAGAATAATAGTTACCAAGGATTGGGAGAAGGGGAAAAATGGGGAAATATTGTTCAAAGAGTACAAAAATTCAGTTACACATGATGTGTAAGGTCTGGACAGCTAATGTACAGCATGTGGACCTCCTTGGGTTGATTCTGTTGGGGGCTCTCCATGCCTCCTGAATCTGAGTGGCTGTTTCCTTGGTCTAGATTAGGAAAGTTTTCAGCTATTATTTCCTCAAAAAAATTTTCTGCCCCCACTTCTCTCTTCTCTTTCTGGGATCGCTACGATGCCAATGTTATTAAGCTTGATGGTGTTGCTGAGTTCCCTTAACCTAGTCTCATTTTTTATTATCCTTTTTCTTCTTCTTGCTGTTCAGCTAGATTGCTTTCCATTACTCTGTCTTCCAGCTTGCTGATCTGTTCTTCTGCTTCCTCTAGTCTATGATTTATTCTCTCTAGTGTGTTTTTAATTTCAGTTACTGAGTTCTTCACCTCTGATTGGTTCTTAAAAAATAGAGGTAGAAAACATAAAAAAGAACCCATCAGAGATGAAATTTCTATCAGGAATATTGCTTTATCTCCATTTCATTTAGTTCTTTTGCTGTAATTTTGTCCTGTTCTTTCATTTGGGACATAGTCCTCTCCTGATTTTGTCTTAACGCTCTGTGTTTGTTTCTGTGTATTAGGAAAGTCATTTATGTCTCTTGATCTTAAAAGTAGTGGCCTTATGAAGAAGAGGTCCTATAGTGCTCGACGGTGCAGTGTTCCCGCTTCACCAGAACCTGGCACTTCAGGAGTGTCTCCTATGTGTGCTGCATGCACCCTACTCCCGTGGTTGAGCCATGTTTGCCTTCAGTTCACTTAGTTACAATGGCTCTCTTTGCTTGTTGTGGTCAGTGTTTGGTCACTGCACTGTTAAGGGGTCAGTCTGGGGCCACACTGGGCTTGTAGTTCTGTCAGACCAGATGCCTGCCCTCAGCCCATTTGCCAGGGCTGCAGGCACACTTAACTGCAGAGTGCTCTCACTGAGCTGTTCCCTGAAAGGCTTTCGTTGGTGGGCAGGGCCTGCAGTCAGACTAGGCGTCTGCCCCGAGTCCATCTCTTGGGGTTGCAGTGACTACAGGGCTCCCCCTTTGTGTTGCTCTCTGTGAAGTTTTTGTTGGTGTGTGGGGGTGGCAGTCAGCTTGAATGTGTGACTCCAGCCCACGGCGGGGGCTGCAGTGGAACTGGTGTGTGGGGTTATCTTCTCTTCTCCCTGACAGGAGTCCCTTTGGAGTGGCGCTGGCCACTGCTGGGACTGCTTGAAGAATGAGAAGCTTCTGGAGCTGCTTTGGAGAGACTCCTGCCTAGTGGGGCTGCTTGGATAGGGAAGTCTGCAGAATGTGGGGGCAGGACACATGGTGTCAGTCAGCAAGATACACGCTGGTCTTCTTGCAGGATGAGACGTGGAGCTGCTCTGGAGGGACTCCTGCCAAGTGGGGCCAGTTGGATGGGGCAAGTCCACAGCACATGGGGGCAGGGCATGTTGTATTAGCAAGGTCTATGCAGGTGCTTACTGGTACTGCTTGAAGGATGAGATCTGACCAGGCTGCTCTGGTGGGACTTCTTTCAGGTAGGGTAGGCTGGACAGGGCAAATTCAGAGGAGAACACAAGGTAGGACACATGGTGTTAACAAGCTATATGGAGAGTGTTCAAGCTGGTTCTTGCAGGTGTCTGGGTATTTAGCCCAGGCAGGGGGCGGGTGTGAGAAATGGCTTCCGCCAGCTCTTTTATTCTTGGGAGAAAAGTCTCACTGACTATAAAAACTCACAAAGTTAAGCCCCTCTGGCTTTCAAAGCCAAATGCTATGGAGATTTATCTTCCCAGTGCAGGTGCCCCGTGTCTGGGGTACCTCGTGTGGGGTGTGTTCCTGTCCCTTCGTGCTCCATGCTCCATGGTATTCCTCCCATTTGGGGTTCGTCTCACTGGTTAGTTCGGCTCCTGACTGGCCAGGACCCTGTCCCTCTTACCATTTTTCAATGTGGCTTCTCTACGATTAATTGTGGAGCGTCTGTTCTTCCAGTCTTTGCTTCATTTTCTGGGTTAGTTACACTAGTGTGGCTGTTAGTAGGTATATCTGTGGTAGAGGTGAACTTAGGATCCTCCTACTCTGCCATCTTCCCAGACTCCTTGTTAACCCCTTTAGTCTCACAGGAATAGTATGACTCCTGTCCCGAAGGAAGTCTCCAAGGGCAGCCATTGGCCACAGAGATGATCATGTGGCAGCCAGAGCAGCCACCACAGTGATGGCCCCTGACATCCAGCTCAGGTGACCAGTGTGCCCAGGTGTCGTAATTTTTAAGACCAGTTCCTTTCTTGCAAGGAAGTGGAAAAAGCATCAAGTGCATGAAGTTACCTGTGGTCTCAATTCCACTATGACAGAAACCTTTTCCCTATCTGTGATTTGTCCTCTTGTGCAACTCAGAAAAGTAGGAAATGAACCTCAACTTCCACAGGGGTGACCACCACATATTTTTTTTACTCTTTCTACCAAGAACTCAAAGCATGAAACAGACGTAAGACTTATATTAATAAACCCTCACTTCAGCCCAGTGCAGTGAATCGTGGTACACACTCACTCATTCACTCACTCCACTGGCCATCTCAGCAAGGCTTTGGACTGCACAAGTCAGTTTCCCACAGAATAACCTTGTAATGTGGTAATGGACTGTAAAAAACTTCACTGACAGCTGATTTAGCTACAGTATTTATCTTAAGCAGTATTTTTTTCAACCTTGTGTTAGGCAAAATAATGCCTCTTCCTCTCCCCCAAAGATGTGCACAAACTAATGTCTGGAACCTGTATGTCACCTTACATGGCAAAAAGACTTTGCAGATGTGATTAAGTTAAGGATCTTGATGGGGCGCCTGGTGGCTCAGTCGTTAAGCGTTTGCCTTCGGCTCAGGTCACGATCCCGAGGTCATGGGATCGAGCCCCACATCAGGCTCCCTGCTCCGTGGGAAGCCTGCTTCTCCCTCTCCCACTCCCCCTGCTTGTGTTCCCTCTCTCCCTGTGTCTCTGTCAAATAAATAGATAAAATCTTACAAAAAAAAAAAGTTAAGGATCTAGAGATGGAGAGATTATCCTGGCTAACTTGGGTAGGCACCTTGTACTCACAAGAGCCTATATAAGTGATAGAGGGGGAGACCGAAGTGAGAGAAACTTGAAGATGCTATTCTTTGAAGATGAGAGAAGGGACCAGCAGTCAAGAAACGGGGGCAGCCTTTAGAAACTGAAAAGGCAGGGAAACAGATTCTCCAGGAGAGCCTCCAGTAGGAATGCAGCCCAGGAGCCCTGTGGACACCCTAACTTTAGTGAGTCCAATTTAAGACTCCTGACCTCCAAAACTTTAAGATAATAAGTTTGTGTTGTTTTAAGCCATTGAGTTTGAGCTCATTTGTGACAGCAGTAACAGAAAACTAATACAGACCTCATAGCAAGTTCTTTTTCCTTAGCACAATATCCTCACTGTCTTCTCCCAAGGGCTCACATTTATGGGGATCTGCCCCATACCCTCATCTCACTTCCACATGACCAATTTTCTTCATTTTCCAATCCATGACCCCCTTTCTAATTTTATAGCTTCGGGACTGACCCTAAATCAGCCACCTTCACAATAACCTCCTAGAACTCTCATACTCCTGACGTACTACTATGGTCCCAGCGCCAATCCCCTCCAGTAGCTACCTCCTCATTCCTCTGCTCCCGTGCCATTCAGAGGCAAGCCAGGACACGTGGCTGTATCCACAGGACTATGAGAAATGTTCATTTAAATCTCACCCATCAGTGCTCTGCGATGCATGGGTATACAGCATCTGAGTGGCCCTTCCCACAATGGCTCTCTCAGACCTTTGCCATTACTTAAATTTCAGATCCTTTCCAACTCACCTTCTTGGATTACTTTAACAACAACAACAACAACAACAACAAGATATCTCACCACAGTTGCCCCACTAAACCTAAAATATATCTGCACCTTCCCCCCTGCTCATCTCCTCCTTTCCCAACTCAAACCATATTCTCTTTCCTGAGGGAAACCTCTACAGCCAAGCTCTTGATCTCATTCCGCTCCCCCCAACCCTTGCCCCGCCTCTGCTTAACTCTTTGGAACCAAGGTCCCCTAGGAGCTTAAGATCTAACGGGTTCACAGACCACAAACAGGCAATTAAAATACTTGAGCTAGGAGGTCCTGGAAGTGGCTTGTCCAGGTCTGGCACTTAACTCATACCTGAGCGGACAAATAGCAGAGTCTTCCTAGGCCACCTGATCCTCTTCAGCAATGGTGGGAGTTCAGATGGAAAAGTAAGAGGGAAGGGAGACAAGCAGAGATCCTGTGGTGCCTTCAGGGACCTGCGGCAAACAGTTTAGTCTGGCTGGGCTGACTAAAGACTGTCATCTCATCATCTCATCAGAAACACTGTGCATCTGTTAAAAAATAAAGATGCCTGGGGCCTGCCTAGAGAAAATGTTCACAATCTGTTGATCCAGCCTACACAAAGAGGTTTCAAGTGGGGGATTTTCCCAGGGCCTCCCTCAACACTGAGGCATTTCTCTTTCTACAGGTGAATTAACTGAGTCAATGAGAGCGTAAGTAATTTCCTCAAAGACTCCCAGCCAATACACAAAGAGCTGAGATTCTCCAACACATGGTCATGTCATCATCTGTTATGGTCTGAATGCTCATGTCCCCTCAAAATTCCTATGTTGAAACCCTACTGCCTGATGTGATGGTATTGGGAGGTGGGGCCTCTGGGAGGTGATTACCTCGCAAGGCCCTCATGAATGAGATTAGTGCAGTTTTATAAAAGAGATCCCACAGGGCGCCTGGGTGGCTCAGATTGTTAAGCATCTGCCTTCGGCTCAGGTCAGGATCCCAGGGTCCTGGGATCGAGTCCAGCATCGGGCTCCCTGCTCCTTGGCAGCCTGTTTCTCCTGCTGCTTCTCTCTCTCTCTGTCTCTCATGAATAAATAAATAAATAAAAATAAAATAAATTAAAAAAAAGAGATCCCACAGAGACCCCTTGCCCCTTCCGCCAAGTGAGGACACAGCCAGAATGTGCTTCGCTATGAATCAGGAAGAGGGCCCTCACTAGGATTCAACCATGCTCAAACCAAGTCCAAGCCTTGATCTTGGGACTTCTCAGCCTCTGCAGCCATAAGAAATAAATTTCTGTTGTTTATACCAGTAGTTGGTATTTTGTGATAGCAGCCCAAATGGACTGAGACACCATCCAAACAGATGTTGGCAAGTTTAACAAGATGAGATGAAGAATGTAATGTGAAATATAATTAGAATAAATATATAGTCCTCAATTTCAGTTTTTAAAATTACAATAAATTATAATAAACATCTCCACAACTGCTGTGAGGATTTATGGGTTACCAGGAGCACCGATTAAAAAGATTGAAGTGCCACTGAAAATTCAGTGTGAATCTCTTGGTTTATCTTATCTGCGTAAGACAAGGTCCTCACCAGGGTTGTGACAGAGCCAGTCAGTCAGTCACACCCACAGAACAGTGTCCTTATTGTTCAAATAAGTCACAACGGGGAAGAGATAGGAGGCAAGCCAAAGGCTTCATGACAAAACATACTTACCACTGAACTCATTGCTTCTAAAGTAGTGCATCAACAAGCCAGCTAAGTATAGCAGCATCTTTGATGACAGGATCACAGGAGAGTAAAACACAAATACCACACAAATGGACAACAAAATGACCTTGTAGATCTCACAAAGATGCCGTATGTCATAAAGCCTATGGAAGGGACAAGAGAATCTGGCAGTTGAGTCATTGATAATGACCAGAGGAGAATGATATGAGTAAAAAAGACCATGAGAAGCTAGAGGTGGGAACTGGGGGTGAAGGGTTGATTACTAGAGCACATAATTCTGAAGAAAAAAAGAAGAAAACTTCACTATGATCATGTCTCTAACTTCCAATGTCAAGTGAAGACTACCCTATTATTCATCATAGATTTTTGTCAGAAAAATTAATCTCTCCCCACCCCCAAAATTGATTCATAATTATAAAAGATACTTAGATAAAATTAGCTTATTATTATAACTTGGGCTTTGTTTTTTTCCCCCCACTATTAACCACAAAATTTTGGTCTTTGTTTTAAGTGGATTCGCTTTGACTTTTTCTAGGACCAATCATTTTCAGACAGTGAGAATTTCTTGAGCTTGACAGAATTCCAGAGTTTTCAAAGGGCAGCTGTGAGGATGGTAAGATGATTCAAAACCAGATCTTCGGAGAAATGACAGAAGGGAATGAACCTCGAGAAGAACACATTGGGGACTATTACAGCTGTGTTCAAATACTGAAGGGTTGACACTGTGATTCTATTTCTTCTGAAAAGCCCAAGAATGCGGAACTAAAACCAGGTAAAAATAATGCAAACATTTCTCCTCAATATAACAGAAAACTTTAACAACTGAATTTGTCCAAAAAGTTGATGCATTGTTTTTGAGAGACAGTAAGTTTCCATCACTACAGGTGTTCAAACAGATTAGAACTAAGTCCTAGTATAGGTGCTCCATTCTTCAGAGTCCACAGCTAATCAATGACCTTCCCCTCTCCTACTATAGATCTACTCAGCTCCTTCACCCATGGTCATTACCCACTAATCTGTTTACTCATTCAAATATTTACTGAGTCCTATTCTGTGGCAGGTACTGTTCTAGGAGCTGGGGATATTTCAGGTAACAAAATGGAGCAAACCTTTGCCCCTATAATGTAAATTCCATCATATCTTAGAGGTAATAGATACAGAGAAAGGAGGGAATTGGTCTGAGCAAGGGGACTGGGAGGGGAATTGGGCTGGAATTTTATATAGGGTGATCAAGACAGGCCTCAATGAGGGTGACATGTGGGAGGCCTCATCAAGAAGAGATGACAAACATGAGTTCCAGGAAAATTACTTGTCATCCTATGGCTAGATCAAGTGACCACTAGGCTAATCCATGTACTTCGAGAGTCACTTGCCCCCAGTTGGCCTTTAGAGCTGTGCCCAAGAGAAAAGAGATCAAGGGCCAATTAGAGCCCCAAGTCTGGCCCCCCTCACATACCTGGAGCCAGGTTTTCCCTACTTCAGAGCGAGTGCTTGCCCCTGGGATCATTTATCACTGCCAACTCTCATCCATCAGCACCCAGCCTCCCACGGAGCCTCTAGAGATAACAAACTCCCTAGAGTCTTCTTTTTCATTCAAATTGCACGTTGCTCACATTCCAAAAGCTCTAAGAAGTGGGAGGGTTGAAAAGGTTTATTTCAGAGAACTGGCACCCAAGGGCTGCCACAATTGCTGGCAATCCAGGGCACAAGAAACATTTGGCAAGAAAAAAAAAAACACTCTTAAACATGACTTGGTTCTAATTTCAAGACTCCCAGGCACCAAAATACATAGGACTTTAGAAAAATACTCAGTAATCCTCTTATTTTCCTTAGTTGCAAAAGACAATGTTCACCATAGCACATACCCTCCCCAATGTCTATCACCCAGCCACCCCATCCTAGAGGGGAGGGGGGTGGGGCGATGGGTTAGCCCAGTGATGGGTATTAAGGAGGGCACGCACTGCATGGAGCACTGGGTGTTATACACAAACAATGAATCATGGAACACTACATCAAAAACTAATGATGTCATGTATGGTGATTAACATAACATAATAAAATAAAATTTAAAAAGAAGAAACGAATGGGTAATTGGAAGATTTTCCCATAAAACTGAAGTTATTCATATTAAAGTCTGTCCTTATGGCAAAAAAAAAAAAAAAAAAAGACAATGTTCACTTTCCAACCCTCTCTTTCTAGGAGAAGACCTCTCCTTTTTCTAGCCTAAGAAGGGTTGTTCTTTTGTGGGAACAACTTTGAAACACACAGAGCAGCCTCACTCAAAGGTTTCCAGTTTGGGGTTCCAGGGGAGAAACAGAAAGATACTGATGCCAGACCCTCCAATACAGTAACCCAGCAGAATTCGTTCCCCACCCCCCCGCAGTGAATGGATGCAACAGAACAGCCAGCACTTGCACTGGGGAACGTTATACTAAAGAGTACACTACATATTTCTCGGCTCATTTCAGAACCCTTAGAACAAATACTACTAAAGCCTATTATAAAAGTGTCAACAACCTGACCTCCAGAAAGAGCCTGCAATGACAATATCTGGAAAATGAGTCACTGTGATAAAAAGCCCCTGGGGGAGGCACATACCCTTAGGGCCTAATTACTCCCCAGGTTCAACGAAAGCACAGTCAGATTTGAAACTTTTTTTTTTTCTTCTGGTTTCTCAGGTGCTGTTGCAGCTCACTGAAGGCCCCTGGGAATTACTTTACCAGCTTAGCACATTCAGTCTTCCTGGAGGCTCTGTTCTCAGGGCAGAAGCATAGAACTTTAGAATTTTACTACCCAAAAAAGGCTTGGGGGGACTTCCCGAGTCTGTGACCACATTCATGACCTGGGTGCCTGGGGCCTAAGCTTCTAGCAAAGTGACAGGGGAGTCAGGAAGATCAAGTAAGAGCCCTCCTCAGCTTCTCATGCAATTCGTAGGAAGCTCTCGGTTAATAGAAAGGAAAGGTCACCTCAGTAATGAGCTCCCGAGAAGCCTCCCTGGGGAAGGGTTGGTGCTCTCAACAGCCTGTTCCTACTTAAAGCCCTGTCCAGGCTGCAGGGTGAGCACACAACCCAGTTTCCTAGGGCAACCCTGTTGATGGATGCTTGCTGAGCAAGTCCGGTTATTAAGAGCTCCCAATTTCATTCTCCTAAGTGTCATAGTTTGGATGCTAAATTATATGAGTCCCCTAAGGAAGGGCGACTGAGTTCTAGAGCATATTTTGCAGGTTTACCTGTTTCATGGAACACATACCTCTCCAAGTCCACCACTGGTTTCAGGACATACTCTGGGCAAATTCTTTCCACGTCTCTGTAGACCCAGCAGTAGGAGAGCCAGGAGAACAGCAGGGTGAGGTGGAGCCCAGCTGCCTGGGTTTTTATATCAAATCCCTCACATTTAACAGCAGTGAGACCATGGACTTCTAAGAGCTTCCATTTGAAATCAAAATGGCGATAAAAGTAATTGCTAAGGGAATATTCGTAATCAGCACTCTATAAATATTTGATACGTAAAAAACAAATATGCAGTCTTTATGTCTAATATGTAAGTGAATTTCTATAAAGGGATGGTGAGCTTCTAGTTCCCCTCCCTACTCAAGGACTTCTTGCTGACACAAATAAAACCTCCCTGCCCAATCCTGGGTGGTGCTGGCTAGGAACAGAGTGCTGCGGGTTTGGAATGGAGTAACCGCTGCTAGGAGGGTGCCCTTTTCCTAGGCAGTATATAATCAACTACACTACCACTACAATTAAACCAGTTCAAGCAGAACAAAGAAACAGAGGCAACTCTCCTGGGTTGCAGTTGGCTGTCAGAGATCACCAAATATCTCCATCAGTACTTTTACGTGCTTAACGTGAAGAGAACTCTGCCTCCTCACATATTTGGCAACTGCTATTGCACACTTACTGCATGTGATTCAGGACTTCAAGAGCGTCAAAGGTGCTCTGACAACAACCAATTTTAGATGAAATTCAGAGCAATCAATTTAAGATGAAAACATCTCTGAATCTATCTCATGTATAAAATTCCATGTGCTGAATAAAAAAAAAAAAATCTCAATTCTTCAGAGAGACACCTCTCCACCAGAGACAAAATAGGTGCTTAGGATAATCATCTCATAAAAGTGGGCTACACCACCCATCCTATTGAAAACACAAATTACCAATCATCTAGATTTTTGACTTTGGGAAAACATCAGCTTAGTCATTTCCTTTTCACGGCTGTCACAGTTCTGCCGTTGAGATCGTTTCAACCTTTCAGACATGATTTGAACACTCTACTAAGAGGATAAATTCCTATGCAACAGCTTCTTTGGAAAGAACTGGGTCCCTGAAGCGGCCTCAGCTACCTAACAGGGCACAGCACCGCACACACTAAAGACCTGGGAGAGGCAGGACAATGGAATGCTAGATAATTTTATCAAGAGCTGATTTTAAAAGGTGGCTGGGAGGCGGGCATTGCATGCATAAGTACGGATGCATTGGTTTTCAGCTAAACAGTCCTCTCAGATTCACTTCACCATCGTTCTGTCTAGTGAGTCACAGAGATGTGATTCCTAAGGTCTTAAAATTCTGAACAAATGCAAAGAATGCAAGTGAGGAGGCACCACACAAAAATATTAAATAAGAAGGCAGAGGGATATTAAGAACAAAAACAGGGGTGCCTGGGTGGCTCAGTCGGTTAACCATCAGCCTTCATTCACTTCAGTTCATGATCCCAGACTCCTGGGATCCAGCCCCCCATCGGGCTCCCTGCTCAAAAGGAAGTCAGCTTCTCCCTCTCCCTTTGCCCCTCCCCCCTGCTCGTACGCTTGCGCCTCTCTCTCTCTCTCTCTCTCTCTCTCCTCCAAATAATCTTAAAAAAAAGAAAAGAAAAACAAAAAGTCGGCCTGGCGCAAGAAGCTTTTCCATCAACCTTATTTTCGAGGGCTAAAAAGACGTTCCCATCCAACATTTCCTAATAATTACTTTTTAATCAACTAAGAAAACCAGTCATTTCCAGCACAGATACCTAACTATTAAAAGAGTTTTACGGACCTCTAAAATACGAAAGACAGAAAGGAGTGTAAGTATTCATCACCCATTCACTCTGATTTCATTAATTTAATGCAAATTTCCTTCAAAATAATGAAGATGAGCAGGGAATCGGACAAACCCTAATTCAGACTCCACACCCCAAAATCCTACTAGCTCACATTTTAAAGTACCCGCTTTAGCAAAAACGGGGAACTCCCCCCGCCACACACACACATCAGGGGGCGCAACTTTCCAGCCCGGGGCGGGGCGGGGCGGGGTGGGCTGGAGGGAGGGCAGGAGCGTTGCGTTCAACCCGGCGCCTCCACTCTCAATCGCTTCCACAAGTTCCCTCTCTAGGCTCCGGCAAATCACGCCCACCACCCAAACTCTCCGTGGAATTTTTCTCTCGAAACTGAAGACTATGCGCTTCATTTTCACACGCAGGAATGTTTCCTCGCGCTCACTCCTGCTACTTCCCTGGTATTCCGTGACATTTTCCCACAACTACGGGTCCGCGCGTTCGCACCTCCACCCTCCAACCCACTCCAACCCCAAGCCGCACGCGGCCTGGATTCTGCGCCTGCGCCGCTCCCGGGACCACCGCCCCCCCGCCTCGGCGCGCACAGCCCCCTCCCCACTCCCGCCCTCCTTGAGGGAACTTGGGGTACAACGCATAAAGGTCACTCCTCAGTCTTCCAGACCCCGCCGCGAGAAGCGAGAGAAATAAGCAACCCCGGAGCGCGGGAGAAGGGAGGGTGGGGAAGGGTAGGCGGTGTTGGGTGGGGATGGGAGCGGAGGGCAGAGGGGAGCAGGGGGGAGGCCGGATGGGACCTTGTCACCAGGAACCCCACACAGTCAGCACCCGGACTTAGGCAGGTCCGCGAGGCTGGGGCTCTCCGCCGCTCGACCTTTCGGGTTCTCCCAGATGGTCTTTCGGGGGCGTCTCGGCACTGCACCCCGCTCAGCCCCCGGCATTGTTCGCGCTCCGCTAGCGCATCTGAGAGGCGCCGGGGGAAGCGCGGCCCGGGCCTCGGCCCCTACCTCCACGAGCAGCCCGAGCAGCAGCGCCGCCACCCTCCGGGGCAGGCGGCTCATGGCTCCGTGTCCTCTCCGGGTGTGCCCTGCTATCGAGTCGCAGGCGCGAGTCAGCAGCACGTCCCCCGTGGGGCTGGCGACCGGGCGGGGGTTCGGACCCCGCGCCAGCCGGATTTGGGGGCGCGGGGCGGCCGGCGGTGGCAAAGCTTAGACGCGCCGCGCTGCCCTCGCTGAGCTCCGCCCCGCGCTCCGCCCCCGACTCGCGCGCGCTCCCGGCACGCCCGCTTGGGCTCGCGCCCGCGGGCGCCCGGATCCCAGCCCAGGCGGGTCCACACCGCTGCTGGGAGCCCGGGTCCGCAACGCCTCGAGGCGCCCGCGGGGAGCCGGGATAGGGGTTGCAGGGCCAGGCGAGCGGGAGAGGAGCTATCGGGTGTCTTCTTCTCCCTCGATGGAGACCGTCCTGTCACCCTCGAATAGACCCAGGAAGGTTTTGCAAAGACGCCAAGTCTTCGCGTGGTGAAGCTTGTTTCGGAGGGAGGTGGCTGTAGATCAGCCTGTCGCTCCGTCTTGCATCCTGTGCTTCTGTGTTCTTCACTCTCCCTCCTATTCCTACCAACCGCGGGCGCCGGCAGCCGTGCCCCCTACCCACGTGTGACAGAAAGGACAGCCAAAGGGAGAGGGAGACGGACTGTGAATAGAAGGCTCCTTACACCTCACTTCTCATTAAGATGTCGGTGCTTTCTGTCTGCGTTCTTTCCCCCTGGTCCCACGTTCAAGTCCACCCTCCCACTGCTGAGTTTGTGATGTCCTTCAGCTCTGCTGAATCACCCTTCCACCTCCACTGCCTAGCACCCACCATATTTTTTTTTTTCACAACGTGGCTCGGATCTCAACTCATCAGTGCAGTTATTCAACAAGCATTTATTGAACTTGTAAGATGTACCAGACCCTGAGCCGGAAGGCCAGTATGTAGAGGCGGGCTTCTTGAAAACTTAATGCCTGAAGTTTAAAGGGATAGTCACTTACATGACTATGACATATCCAGGGTGCTGAGTGGGGAGACCAAGGGGTCAAGGGTAATAAAGGAGCATAAAGGACATAAATGATGACTGGAGGTAGAGGAGGGAGTCGTGGAAATACATTATCACCTAACGCTAATCCCAGACACTTTCTAGCCTTCATCACGTGTACTCATCTGACGATTTTAAAATACGCAAACTCATGGTCCAAACCATGGCGGAGAAGGCTCAAAAGAGTGTGAAGACTGCTCCTAGAGCAGTTGCGTTGCGTGTGCAGAAAGTGAAATCCGGGGTGATGTAACTGTAGGACCTAGGACGGTGATTCACTCTAAAGCACGAATTATTGCAGACGCTGGGCCGATAATGATTGCTCAAGGTAACCTCATAGAAAAACAGGTGCTTATCATAAATGCTCACCCCGATAATATCACTCCTGAGGCTGAAGATCCAGAACAGAAACCTATGATCATTGGTTGGCTGTTATTCCCAAGCCATGAAAATGGGAGATAATGTTATCGAATCAAAAGCATATGTGGGCATCACTGGGGCTTGCTGCAACCTGAATACGTTTGAAGTCATCCCTGAGAATACAGTGATCTATGGTGCAGACTGCCTTCATCAGGTGCAGACTGGGCGACCACAGCCCCAGACACTACAGTTGGATTTCCTGATGAAAATCTTGCCAAACTACCACCGCTTAGAGAAGACTATGAAAGGAAGCTCAACTCCAGCTAAGAACTACGTATGGCATCAAGATAATAGTCTTTGACCACTATGTTTTGAAAGGGCCACACTGTTCATGCACTCTTAGCAGCTAGTTTACAGAATACATGTTGACTTTATTTTGTAAAATTGAGTCAGAGGAAGGTAATGGATTTTCACCGTTAACTGTCTTTTGTAATTTATATAAAATACATTATTTTCCTATATCCTTGCTCTTTTCCTGAGAATTTACAGGTGTAGTTTATTTTTCTTTTGTCATATAAAACGTTGGCCATGAATTTTAGTTGTATAAGGGACTCCCCATGATAAGAAAGGGCATATTGTTATTATATTCTAGCATATATTGTACTAAATAAAAATGCTAATGATAAGACTTCTAGTGAACATAATTTTAATTGATTTTTCTATTTCTGTTAACCTTCCCAAAATAAATCTTTCCATTTTTATTGCACGATATCTATATTAAAGCTAATGTGTTTATCGTCTCCTTTTGTGGCTTTGGAGCTGTTTAAAATTTCAGGTGAAGTTTCAGCAGCTGTTGAATTAATTTGACTTCATTTTGTTTCCAAAAAAATTGTTCTAATTTTCATTTTAGCAAAACAGGAATAATTAGGGAAAGAGTATTCAGTAGCATACAAAATCAGTAAGAATGATCTCTGATGAAAATGACAAGTAAATGAACATTGAGTGGTCCTGGGTTTCTGAGGATAATAAAACAAAAGAAATCTTGACATATTTATAAACTTATGCCATGATTTTGGCACACTACTAGTGACTGTTGATGTTGTTGTTATTTATCTAATTACATAATGGCAGCATATTGAGGATTTTATTATAATTCTAAATTTTAATAATTCAAGCGTGTACATTTGATGGAACATTTTAACTCTTGAATCAATAGCTGTTGATTAATACTAAGACATTAAATACTAAAATATTTTCTCTTGAAATTAATTAATTAATTAAAATAAAATAATAAAATAAAATATGCACCACTGGACTGTACCTGCTAGAACCAGAACTTGCAAGAAAATCAGGAAAGATGACTGTGGGCTTCAGCGTCATGGTAAAGGCACCATCAGTTGAGCCCACCAAGGGTCTCTGGACTCTCCTAACGTTGACTTACTCTTTACAATTAGGGCATTTTACTACTCTTTTAAGCGCAGAAGTTAACTTAGAGAAAACTAAGCTGCAAGCCTTGTTATAGGGCAGAGGTACAAAAAATTTTTTCTCCAATGGCAATGTAAATCCCATAAAAATACAAATGACCTCTGCTAGGGTCAGAACCTTAGCCAATTTGTGTCTAATTTAGCAATCTCATCCCAAGAGTTGTCCCTTCCTCCCCCTTGCTTCTTCAGCTGTATACACACCAGTTGCCTGCCTTCTCCTTTGAAGCAGCTTCGTATCCGACCAGTTCCTTCGTTAATAGAACCCTGACATGTGTATACTATGTATCGGCATGTATTGACATGTATGTGAATTACATTTCTATTCCATTTTGAACATTATGCTGATGCCTGTCTCCTGGTTCTGTATCTCCACTAAGAAGGTTGTTTTGCTGAGTTTAACTTCCTATAATGTATATAAATTTCCTTCAAAATACAAAGCTAAAACTTTGTGATGCTTTCTTCCCAGTCTGATATGTCTTCTGTGTGCCCTCTGCCTGGTCCTAGATGATGAGTGGCTGCTTGGCATAAGCGGGTAACAGAATGAGGGCTGGCCGGCCAGGCTGTTTCCCTGAATACAAATCATAAGAGCACACAAAGGCTCTGAAAAAGTATCAAGATGAAGAAAACTCTACTACAACAACTCTCAGGTAGGATATGACTTGGGGTTGGAGAAGAAATTCTCTGATCCTTGGTTTGGGGCAGGACTAGACATAGCCCAGGACTGCTCACCTGCCTCTGATGAAGGAAGACCCAAGAACCTGGGCTTTTGTGTTGTCAAAGGAAGCAAATATATATATATATATATATATATATATATATATATATATATAAAAAGGAAGCAAATACAGGAAGGACTCGGCTTGACCTGTAGTCCCATTGCAAAGCTCAACTCTCCTCACATGGAGTGTGCATGAATGATGGACATGTATTTCATTTATTCCACAAATGTTTATCTACACTTTCTTTCAGCCAGGCACTCTTGTGGACATTGGGGATAATAGCAGTAAAAAAAAAAAAAAAATAGACATAATAGCTGCCCTCTAGATTGAAGTATAGACTTTAATCCAGTGAGCGGCAAGGGATAATTAGAAAGAAATAAATGTGTATATGTCAAATTATAAGTGCCAGGAAGAAAAGTAAGTGACACGAAACATTTAGGAGGTATGGCAGGTATCATTGAAAAGAAGAGTGTCAGGCCAGGCCTCTATGGCAAATTGCCAGGAGCAGAGACCCAAAGAGAGGGAAGAGAACTGAATATGACTGTTAATCAAAGGCCCTAAGGCAGGAACAGCTGGGGCCTGGGGAGCTTTCAGACAGAATCAGTGGGACGAGGCCCTGTGGTCCTCTAGATGTGGTAGAACTTGAATTCAAAGACAAGATGAGACCTAGATTGATAGTCCATTATAAGGATTTGAGGTTTAGTTCTGAAAGAAATGTGATGTTTGAGGATTTCGAGTTGGAAAGTAACATGATCTGGCCTGTGCTTTAAAAGGATCACCCCTTTTCCATGTTGAAAACAGACTGCAGCTCAGTGGAGAAAGACTAAGGGAAGGGCAGAGACTAGAAGATCAGTGAGGAAACTGACCCAATAGTCCAGGCAAGAGGTGGGATGACTTATAATAGGAATGGAAGCGGAGAGAAGTACTTGGATTCTGGCTATAGCTTGACCCCGATGATGGGTATAGCTGTTCTAATAAAAAAAAAGATGACAACAAATCTTTAGGGAGTTGTTCAGTACAACACATCTATAGGATACTGCCTGAAAAGTTAACAGGAGTCAGATTTAGGAGTCCTGTTCTAGGTGAATTACAAGAAAGTTGTGATCCATTCATGTACACAAAATTATAAGCTCAGCAAACAGCTTAATAATAAAAATGAGGTCTGCCTATTTAGACAAGATTTGAGAGGTTTATCTTAAATACCCTCCAAAATGTGTGTGTGAGGAGGGATGATGATGATGATGATGAGTGTGTATTACAAAATTGACAAGGATGCTAAAAAGATTTCTGGTGAATCAGTTAACAGCACAAATTTGCAAACCAGATGAAAAAAACAAAAACAAAAACCTTCTTATCTCCCATTTATTCTCCTAGAATCCACTGTCTTTTTTAAAGAAACCTCTTCGTTCTTCCCACAGAAGTTCTTTCCCCAACTCCCTTTCACCTATTAAGTACGTAAACCTCTAACATTAACCATTTAGTAAGCTAGCTACATGTTTTGTTAGTTCTTCTATATAAGAATAAATCTTTTTTTTTCTCATGTTAACCTGCTACTTAGTTTAATTTGCAGGTCCTCAGTGAATTAACCTAAGAAGATAGAGGAAAAGTTTTACTTCCCTGAAATGGCTGATGTAAGAGAATAAGAATGAAAAATTGACGAGACTGGATGAGAAATAGAATGGTTTGGAGATAAAGATTTAGTCAATAATCATAGATTTTAATAATCAGATTTTTAAAAACAAAACAGTGGTGGTAGCTTTGACACCCCATAGATTGGCTTTGCAAAACTGACCCTACAGTTCTTAAAAAAAAAAAAAAAAAATTTCCTACTGGATGTGAACAGATCACAATTCCACATAGTATGCCTTTTCTTTATATTTTTTGTGTCTATTTTTATTTTTTAAAGTTTATTTTAATTCCAGTATAGTTAATATACAGTGTTCTATTAGTTTCAGGTGTACAATACAGTAATTTAACAGTATAGTAACTTCAACAATTCTCCACATCATTCAGTGCTCATCATGATAAGCCTACTCTTTAATCCCTATTACCCATTTCACACATTCCCCCCCACCCACTTCCCCTCTGGTAACATCAGTTTGCTCTCTATAGTTAAGAGCCTGTTTCTTGGTTTGTCTTCTCTTTTTTCCTTATGCTCTTATTCTTATTTGTTTCTTAAATTCCACTTATGAGTGAGATCATATGGCATTTGTCTTTCTCTGACATATTTTGCTCAGCATTATACCCAGCTCTATCCATGTTGTTGTTGCAAATGGCAAGATTTCATTCTTTTTTGTGGCTGAATAATATTCCATTGTATATACGGAATATATATATATATCCACTTCTTCTTTATCCGTTCACCAGTGGACACTTGGGCTGCTTCCATAATTTGGCTATTGTAAATAATGTTGCAGGGGCACTTGGGTAGCTCAGCCAGTTAAGTGTCTGCCTTCAGCTCAGGTTATACCAGGGTCCTGGGATCGAGCCCCATGTCGGGCTCCTGCTCAGCAGGGAGCCTATTTCTCAAATAAATAAATAAAATCTTGGGGCGCCTGGGTGGCTCAGTCAGTTAAGCGGCTGCCTTTGGCTCAGGTCGTGATCCCGGGGTCCTGGGATCGAGCCCCATGTCCGGCTCCCTGCTTCTCCCTCTCCCTCTGCCTGCCACTCTGCCTACTTGTGCTCTCTATCTCTCTGTCAAATAAATAAATAAAATCTTTAAAATAAATAAATAAATAAATAAATAAATAAATAA
The DNA here is from genome assembly GCF_037043125.1 of Eumetopias jubatus. Taxonomy (NCBI): domain Eukaryota; kingdom Metazoa; phylum Chordata; class Mammalia; order Carnivora; family Otariidae; genus Eumetopias; species Eumetopias jubatus. The sequence continues at coordinate 9,816,723 of NW_028274820.1, forward strand.
ATAAAATCTTTAAAAAACAAACCAAAAAATAATGCTGCAGTAAACATAGGGATGCATGTACCCCTTTGAATTAGTGTTTTTGTATTTTGGGGGTTAATACTCAGTGGTGAATTCCTGGATTTAGGGTAGTTCTAATTTTAATCTTTTTGAGGAACCTTCATACTGTTTTCTACAGTGGCTGCGCCAATTTGCATTCCCACCTATTTCTTTACATCCTCACCAACACTTGTTGTTTCTTGTGTTTATTTTAGCCATTCTGACAGGTGTGAGCTGATATCTCATTGCAGTTTTGATTTGCATTTCCTTTAAATTAAAGCAACATCATTTGTTAAATACTAAGGGCAAGGGAGGAAATTGCAGTAATTGGACATATATTATGCTATACCTACCTTTTGAATACAATATAGAATTTAATTTTTTAACAGGTGTGGAAAGTGGATAACATTATGCCTTTTTCACAGATTCGGTACTACCATTCAGAGACAAAAAGTAACCTTCCCAAACCTGTCAACTAGTATAAGGTGATACTAGGCCTGAATTTTATCTGGCTCCAAAGCCTATACATCCTTTTTACACTAAAGAAAAAGTTCCTTTAAGAGCAGTGTTTCCACTCATTAAATCCTCAGTAACTGTAGAACTGCAGAGAAGCACTTTTAATAAGAAAAAACAAGCATCTTAGATTCTTACTTTGTTTCATTGTTTGAGGATGGTCTTAAATTATCTTGATCCAATGAGCCAAAAGGGAGAATTAAAGCCATACTTTTCACTTGATTTGTTTGCTACTAACAGCTTTTCTGAAAAGCTACTCGAGTAATAACTAGAAGTAAGGTACATTAGGACTCTGGTTTTGCTTCATGAGTAAATGTCCTTGGATTCATGTTTGGCACCAAAGGCCTGACACATGTTTTACGATGACCAGACAAGCTGGTACCTCCGAGTACCAGGCAAGAACACGTCACATCCCTAAAAATGGGGGGGGGGGGGCGGGCAACCCTGTTGGAACCCCTCTCACTCTTGAGAGCTTTTTCTGTATCTTCACTTAATAAACTTCTATTGCTTTACTCGCTAAAAAAAAAAAGAAAAAAGAAAGGACAGGTCATATCCCTGCTCCATTGTAGCACTTCTGCCTAAATTTTATTGATGAGTTATGAGAGCAACTTCTTGCTCTCAGTGAGCTGCAGCAGAGTCTAGACTGATTTAGTCGGATGAGGTCTTCTGAGATGTTTCAAAAGACAAAGACCTAAAGGTTTAGTGGATGCCTCTCACTTTCATAGATTTGATCTAACACAAAATTGACACATCTTTTTGTAAACTTTACTTCCCTCAATGCCTGCCTCAAAACTAAGCTGTGTACTTTGAGTACATATGTATGTCAGATTCATTTTTGTGTCCCTAAACATTGGTACAATGTCAAAGACAACAGTAGGCATTAAATAAATATTTAAGGAAGGAAGAATATGTTAGAGAAGTTAAAGGAAGAAAGGTGGTTAGGAGTATCAAGTATGTGCTATAAATGGAGTTTTAAAGTCCTGCTAAATCCCCTCCTGGAGATGTCTTTTTGCTAAATTTTGCAATCTTAGTGAAATGTCTACATTATTATTCTGAGTCAAAGTTTAAAGTGTTGGGGAAGTTTTCGTTGTCAGAACCTTTGAAACAATTTAGCGAATAAAATCCACCTCAATAATCCACTAAAAGTTGTGCTAAGCATAACCTAAGCTTAAGCCTAAGCATAGCCTTGCTTATTCCATTGTCCTCTAGAAATCCCCTTGACCGTGTTTCAAAGCCCAGGTCTGCACAAAGGGTTGCTGGGTGAGCTGTGCACATTCAGCCAAGTGATCTTTGGCTGCTTGCCTTGATCTGATAGTTCCTGATTTATATCTGCTCTGTCCTGTCAGTTCCTTAATGCTATTTTCCTCCTTTCTGTCTCTCCCAAATAACCATAAAGTCACTATGTTGAGGGCCACTGATTTTCTGCTTAAGCAAACTCTCCTGATTAAGATCATATAACTTCAAGACAATGTCTATCTCTTAATGCCATAGAGAAGAGACAAATGGTAGAGAATAGCTCTGAGATAATTCAGACAACCCTTGGCCTTGTACATTTTGTTCTCATGTTATATAGTACACACTAGGAAGAGCCAATGCAAATGACTGCATGATTGAGACATCAGTCAATGTCTAAGCAGGAAGAAGCTTAGTATAAAGCAACAGGGAGAGTTGAGGACTATGGCCAAAATAAAAAGTAGGTGTCTAGCAAAAGGTTCATTCAGTTACCTTTAGAACATTGAACTGGCTATATAAATCATATTTACAATTACTGCGGGCTATGTTCAGTTTGTGATTCTTGGTCTGTAATATAAAGTTTGGCCTAAATAAATCCTAACTATGAAGGGAAATTTGGAACGTCTTCCTACCAAATCCACACCATACGTCCCAATTCTTGACTCTTAAGGCACCGTTCGAGTCTTACCTTTATCCAGTTTTTTTTAGGCCTATGCTACCTGGCACAGTTGGCACTCAACCATTATTAATTAAACAATTGAAAGAATTGCAAGTTCTCATTCTTAGGTTACTAAAGCACTTGCCAAGTGAGTACAAAATAATTTGGCCCCTAACTGCAGATGTTATTCCACTTCAGCGTTTAACAATCTTAAGCATTATATGAACCTTTTTAAAAAGAAAAAGTTCTCAGCATCCAGAATCTCTGTAGGGGTTGTGAGAGAATCCAAGAGATAATCCCACCATATCAGTTCTCCTCTGCTTCCATAAAAATAAATCCACACTTTTTAGAATAGTGAAGATTATACTTTTTAGTCTCCCTTGTGCTAGGTATTTGCAGGTAACCCACGGGAAGAATTTTTTCAGGTTGCTGTAACAAAATACCACAGACTGGGTGGCTTTAACAATAGAAATATATTTCCACATAGTTTTGAGGACTAGAAATTCAAGATCAAGGTGTCAACGGGGTTGGTTTTCTCTGAGGATTCTCTCCTTAGTTTGCAGATAGCTGCCTTCTTAATTATTGCCTCTTCATGTGATCGACCTTTGTGTATGTGGCCCTGGTGTCCCTCTCTGTGTAAAAATTTCATCTTATGAGATCACCAGTCAGTTTGAATTCTAATGGCCACACTAGTGGCCTCATTTAATTGGATCACCTCTATGGGGCGCCTGGGTGGCTCAGTTAGTTGGGTGGCTGCCTTCGGCTCAGGTCATGATCCCAGGGTCCTGGGATCGAGCCCCGCATCGGGCTCCCTGCTCAGAGGGAAGCCTGCTTCTCCCTCTCCCTCTGCCTGCCTCTCTGCCTGCTTGTGCTCTCTCTCTATCTCTGTCAAATAAATAAATAAAATCTTAAAAAAATAATAGTCGGATCACCTCTTTAAAGGCCTTATCTCACACTCTGCGGTGTAGGTGTTGAGAACTTCAACGTATGAATTGGCGGGGGGGGGGGATAAAATTCAGCTCATTATATTCCACCCATTGGCCTTTCTTTCATGTCTTTCTCACATGCAAAATACATTCACTTCCATCCCAACAGCCCCCTAAATCTTAACCCATTCCTGGATAAACGCTAAGTCCCAAATCTCATCTAAACATCATCTAACTCCGGTGTGGGTTAAGAGTGAAAATGTGATGCATCGTCAGGTAAAATTCCTTTCTAGCTGTGGATCGGAGAAACCAGACACCCTATCTGTTCCCAAAATACAGTGGTGGGACAGGCATAGGACAGACAGTCCCATTCCAAAAGGGAGAAATAGGAGAGATGGGTGACAGGCTCTAAGCAAGTTCAAATCCTAGCAGGGCAAATTCTTTATATTTTAAGGCTTAAGAATAATTCTTTTTAGCTCAATGTTCTGTCCTCTGGGTAGCCCTGTCCTAATTTGGGTCCATTTCTGGGGGGCAGAATTGCCTCCTCAGCCCTGGGTTGCAACTCCTCAACTATAAGGCCTTGGGTAGTGGCCATCCGGCCCACTGAGACCTAGGTGGTGGTCCCACCCTCTGGAACTGAAGAGAAGAAATATTTCCAACATCAGAGTCATCCTTCCATTTTCTTGAAGGATAATGCCTGTTCACAGCCAGATAGTTATCCATATTGCAAACAGTGAGAAAGTGTGTTCTAGAGAGAACCCCAAGAGCGGTCAGACAGTCACTCCACAAAGAAACTACAGGTGTGACTCATGGATTTAATCAGCCATCTCAGCAGTAGCCTGGGATAGAAATGGGGTTAAACCAGCAGAAACATTGCCTTATTGAACTAAAGGGACAGAAACGAGATAAAATAGAAGAAGGCTGTTGGACTTCTGGAATTCTTCAGGATGGGACAATAGAGCTATCTGGCTATGAGCATGTAACTATATATCTAAGTTTGTCATTCATGATTTCTCCTTTCCACAAAACACTAGAACACATTCAGCCAAGTTCTTTGCCATACTTTATGAGAAGGATCATCTTTCCTCCAGTGTCTAATAACATGTTCTTCCTTTCCGTATGAAGCCTCACTAGAAGGAATTTCAATGTCCATAGTTCTACCAACAATCTCTTCAAGGCAATCTAGGGCTTACCTAACATATACCTCAAAACTCTTCCAGCCTTTATCCATTATTCAGTTCCAAAGCCACTTCCAGATTTTTAGGTTTGTTGTTCCAACAGCAGCAGTATTTGCATTAGTTCATTAGGGCTGCTATAACAAAGTTATCACAGACTTTGTGGTTTAAACAACAGAAATTTATTTTCTAACAATTCTGGAGGCTGGACGTCAGTCTCAGATCAGAGTGCTGGCAGGATTGGTTTTACTGAGGCCTCACTCTTTGCTGCCTTTTCACGTGGTTGTCTCTCTGTGCCCTGATGTCTCTTTGTGTGTCCAAATTCTCTCTTCTTCTTTCTTCCATTTAAATTCAATTAGCCAACATAACTAACATCATTAGTTTCAGATGTAGTGTTCAATGATTCATCATTTGGGTATAACACCCAGTGCTCATCACATCACATGCCCTCCTACATATAGGGTGGCTCAGTCGTTGGGCGTCTGCCGTCGGCTTGGGTCGTGGTCCCGGGGTCCTGGGATCGAGTCCCGCGTCAGGCTCCCTGCTCGGCGGGAAGCCTGCTTCTCCCTCTCCCACTCTCCCTGCTTGTGTTCCCTCTCTCGCTGTGTCTCTCTCTGTCAAATAAATAAATAAAATCTCAAAAAAAAAATATAAGTGAAACCATATGATAATTGTCTTTCTCTGATTGACTTACATCACTTAACATAATCCCCTCCTGTTCCGTCCACATTGATGTAAATGGCAGGTATTCACCCTTTCTGATAGCTGAGTAACATTCCATTGTATATATGAACCACATCTTTATCCATTTATCTGTTGAAGGGCATCTCGGCTCCTTCCACAGTTTGGCTATTGTGGACATTGCTGCTATGAACATTGGGGTGCATATGGCCCTTCTTTTCACCACATCTGTGGCTTTGGGGTAAATACCCAGTAGTGCAACTGCTGGGTCGTAGGGTAGCTCTAATTTTAACTTCTTAAGGAATCTCCATACTGTTTTCCAGAGTGGCTGTACCAGCTTGCAAAACACGCTCTCTAAAGGCCAGGGAAACAAGCAAAGTGAACCATTGGCACCTTATCAAGATCAACAAAACTAAAGGGCAACCTACAGAATGGGAGAAGATATTTGCAAATGACATATCAGAAAAAGGGCTGGTATCCAAGATCTACAAATTCTCTCTTCTTATGAGACACCAACCAGATTGGATTCTAACAGCCTCATTTTAACCTAATCATCTCTTTAAGGGCTTTATTTCCAAATACGGTGTTAATCTGAGGTACTCAAAGTTAGTACTTCAACATATGAATTTCCATGTGGGGGAACACAAAGCCATAACACACACTAGTGGAATGTAAGCATCCAGGAATCTTTCTTCCCTGAAGCACCACGTTCTGGTGAAGAGGGGACATTGTACTACAGGGCACTACAGGACTTCTTCATAAGGCCACTGCTTAAGAGCCGGAGATGTAGCTGACTTTCCTAACACACAGAAACAAACACAGAGAGTTATACAAAATGAGGAGACAGACAGATATGTCTCAAATAGCACTGGGTGTTATACACAACTGATTAATTGTTGAACACTCCATCTGAAACTAATGATGTACTATGTGTGGGCTAATTGAATTTAAATTAAAAAAAGAGTTTCCCAGATAAACAAAAGCTAAAGGAGTTCATCACCATTAAACCAGCCTTACAGTAAATGTTAAAGAAATTCTCTGAGTGGAAAGGAAAGACCATAAACAGGGGTAAAAAAAAAAAAAAAGTAGAAAGCACAAAAGCAGTAAAATTAAGTATATCTATAAAAAGAAATCAAGGGATTCACAAAATAAAAGGATGTCAAGTATGACACCATATACCAAAAACGTGGGGAGGGGGAGTAAAGAACGAGTTGAAATTTAGTGACCATCAACTTAATATAGATTGCCACATGCAGAAGATGTTACATACAAACCTAATGGAACTGCAAATCAAAAACTGGTAATAGATGTGCAAAAAGTAAAGTGAAAGGAATTCAAGTATATCACTAAAGAGCGCCGACAAACCATTGAAGGAGAGAGCAAGAAAAGAAAGGAACAGAGAACTACAAAAACAAAAATAAAAGTAACAAAATGGCAATAAATACATACCTATCAATAGTTACTTTGAATGTAAATGGATTGAACACTCCAGTCAAAGGAAATAGGGTGATAGAATGGATAGAAAACAAGACCCATCTATATGCTGCCTACAAAAGACTCATTTCAGACCTAGAGACACATGCAGACTGAAAGTGAAAGGAAGGAAAAGTATTTATCATGCAAATGGAAGTAATAAGTAAACCAAAGTAGCAATACTTACATTGTTCAAGGTAGACTTTAAAACAGACTGTAACAGGAGACAAAGAAGGACACTATATAATCATAAAGGGAACAATCCAACAAGAAGATATAATTGTAAATATTTAAGCACCCAACATGGGAGCACCCGAATACATAAAGCAGCTAAACAGCATAAAGAAAATGATTGACAGTAATACAATGATAGTAGGGGACCATCACACCCCACTTACGTCAATGGACAGAATATACAAACAGAAAGTCAACAGGGAAACAGTGGCTTAGGTTTTTATTTTAATTTTAAAATTTTTTTTTTCTGGAGAAAAGCTTTTATTTTATTATGTTCTAAAGTTATGCTTAAACATTATTCAGCTGGGTCTGTTTTTATACATCAAGAAAAAGGATCCTTCGATGTAGTATGCAATGAGACAGTGAACATGTATGGAAAATGATTTTGGGTCCTTACACAGAATTATATACACAGAGGGGAAAGCATGGTGATTATCAGTGAATTCGTAGAAGTGCTGTGGCAAAACTGCAGGCAGCCTTTTATCTTTTCTTTTTTTAAATTTAAATTCAATGAACCGGGCGCCTGGGTGGCTCAGTTGGTTAAGCGACTGCCTTCGGCTCAGGTCATGATCCTGGAGTCCTGGGATCGAGTCCTGCATCGGGCTCCCTGCTCAGCGGGGAGTCTGCTTCTCCTCTGACCCTCTTCCTTCTTCCCTCTCGTGCTTTCTATCTCTCATTCTCTCTTAAATAAATAAATAAAATCTTTAAAAAAAAATAAAAAAAATAAATTCAATGAACCAACACCTACTACATCATTCATTTGTGAGATAGTGTTCAATATTTCACCAGTGGCCTATAACACCCAGTGCTCATCACCTCATGTGCCCTCCTTAATGCCCATCACCCAGTTGTTCCATCCCCCCACCCACCTCCTTTCCATAAGCCTCAGTTTGTTTCCTACAGTCCAGAGTCTCTCATGATTTGTCTCCCTTTCTGATTTCTTCCCATTCAGTTTTCCCTTCCTTGCCCTATGATACTCTGAACTGTTTCTTATGTTCCATATGAGTGAAAGCATATAATAATTGTCTTTCTGTGATTTATTTCACTTAGCATAATCCCCTCCAGTTCCATCTATGTTGATGCAAATTGTAGGTATTCATCCTTTCGGATGGCTGAGTAATATTTCATTGTATATACGAACCACATCTTCTTTATCCATTCATCTGTTGAAGGACAACTTGGCTCCTTTACAGCTTGGCTGTTTGTGGACATCGCCACTATGAACATTGCAGGGGTAGCAGGTGCCCCTTATTTTCACTACATCTGTATCTTTGGGGTAAATACCCCAGTAGTGCAATTGCTGGGTCATAGAGTAGCTCTACTTTTAACATCTTGAGGAACCTCCATACTGTTTTCCAGAGTGGCTGCACCAGCTTGCATTCCCACCAGCAGTGTAAGAGGTTCCCCTTTTTCCTCATCCTTGCTAACATTTGTTGTTTCCTGTCTTGTTAATTTTAGCCATTCTGACTGGTGTAAAGTGGTAACTCATTGAGGTTTTGATTTATATTTCTCTGATGACAAGTGATGTGGGGCATTTTTTCATGTGTCTGTTGGCCGTTTGTATGTCTTCTTTGGAGAAATGTCTGTGCGTGTCTTCTGCCCATTTCTTGACTGGATTCTTTGTTTTTTTTTTTTCTTTTGGTGTTGAGTTGATAAGATCTTTATGGATCTTGGATACCAGCTCTTTATCTGATATGATATTTGCAACTATCTTCTCCCATTCCGTAGGTTACCTTTTAGATTTGTTGACTGTTTCCTTTGCTGTGCAGAAGCTTTTTATCTTGATGAAGTACCAATAGTAAATTTTTGCTTTTCTTTCCTTTGCCTTTGGAGACGTATCTAGCAAGAAGTTGCTGTGGCCGAGGTTGAAGATGTTGCTTCCTGTGTTCTGCTTGAGGATTTTGATGGATTCCCGTCCACCATTTAGGTCTTTCACCCATTTTGAGTTTGTCTTTGTGTATGGTGTAAGAAAATGGTCCAATTTCATTCTTCTGCATGTGGCTGTCCAATTTTCCCAGCACCATTTATTGAAAAGACTATCTTCTTTCCACTGGATATTCTTTCCTGCTTTGTCAAAGATTAGTTGACCATAGAGTTGAGGGTCCATTTCTAGGCTCTCTATTCTGTTCCATTGATCTATGTGTCTGTTTTTGAGCCAATACTATGCTGTCTTGATGATCAGAGCTTTGTAATAGAGTTTTGAATCAGACATTGTGATGCCCCCAGCTTTGGTTTTCTTTTTCAACATTCCCCTAGTGATTCGGGGTCTTTTAATATCTTGGTGAGTATTTTGGCATCCATGTTCATCAGGGAATTTGGTCTGTAATTCTCTTTTTTGATGGGGACTTTGTTTGGTTTTGGGATAAAAGTAATGCTGATTTCAGAGAACGAATTTGGAAGTTTTCCCTCCATTTCTATTTTTGAAACAACTTCAGAAGAATAGGTATTATTTCTTTTTTAAATGTTTGGTAGAATTCTCTTGGGAAGCCATCTGGCCCTGGACTCTTTTTTTTTGCGGGGTGGGGGGCTTTTGATTACTGCTTCAATTTCCTTGCTGGTTATTGGTCTGTTCAGATTGTCTATTCCTTCCTGTTTCAGTCTTGGTAGTTTATAAGTTCCCAGGAGTGCATCCATTTCTTCCAGATTGCCAAATTTTTGGCTCATAGTATGTTCTTAAAATTATCTGTATTTCCTTGGTGTTGTCATGATCTCTCCCTTTTAATTCTTGATTTTATTGACTTGGGTCCTTTCTCTTTTCTTTTAGATAATTGGGCCAAAAGTTTATCAGTCTTATTAATTCTTTCAAAGAACCAGTTTCTAGTTTTGTTCATCTGTTCTACTGTTCTTCTGGTTTCTATTTCATTGATTTTTGCTCTAATCTGTACTATTTGTCTTCTCCTGCTTGGCTTAGGTTTTATTTGTTGTTTTTTCTCCAGGTCCTTTAGGTGTCATGTTAGCTTGCATATTTGAGACTTTTCTAATTTTTTGAGAGAGGCTTGTATTGCTATGTGCTTCTCTCTTAGGACTGCCTTTGCTGTATCCGAAAGGTTTTGAACAGTTGTGTTTGCATTTTCATTGTTTTCCATGAATTTTTTAAAATTCTTCTTTAATTTCCTGGTTGACATATTCATTCTTTAGTAGGATGCTCTTTAACCTCCAAGTGTTTGAGTTCCTTCCAAATTTCCTCTTGTGATTGAGTTAAAGTTTCAAAGCATTTTGGTCTGAAATTATGCAGGGAAGAATCCCAATTATAATCTAATTATAATACTGATCTTTTAATATCAGTCAAGACCTGATTTCTGACCCAATATGTGATCTATTCTGGAGGTTTCATGTGTACTTGAAATAATACATATTCTCTTGCTTTAGGATGGAATGCCCTGAATATATCTGTGAAGTCCATCTGGTCCAATATATCATTAAAAGCCCTTGTTTCCCTCTTGATCTTCTGCTTAGATGATCTTTCCATTGCTGTATGTGGGGAGGGAAGTCTCCTACTATTATTCTCGTATTATCAATGTGTTTCTTTAATTTGGTTTTTAATAGGTTTATATAATGGCTGCTTCCAAGTTAGGAGCATAAATATTTATAATTTTAGATCTTCTTGTGGAAAGACTCTTTAAGTATAATATAGTGTCCCTCTTCATCCCTTACTACAGTCTTTTGTTTAAAATCTAACTTCTCTGATATAAGGATTGCTACCTCAGCTTTCTTTTGAGGTACATTGGCATGAAAAATGGTTCTCCACCCCCTCACTTTCAGTCTCGAGTTGTCTTTAGGTCTAAAATGAATCTCTTGTAGATAGCATATGGATGGGTCTTGCTTTTCATCCAATCAGACACCCTGTGTCTTTTGATTGGAACCCTTAGCCTGTTTGCATTCACAGTAACTATTGAAAGATATGAATTTAGTGCCATTTTATTATCTGTAAAGTCCTTGTTTCTATAGATTGTCTCTGTTTCTTTCTGATCTATGTTACTTTTGGGCTCTCTTTTCACTTATAGAATCCCCTTTACTATATCTTGCAGGGATGGTTTAGTGATCACAAATTCTTTAGTTTCTTTTTGTCCTGGAAGCTGTTTATCTCTCCTTCCATTCTGAATGACAGCCTTGCTGTATAAAGTATTCTTGGCTGCATGTTTTTCTCATTTAGTACCCTGAATATGTCAATGCCAGCCCTTTCTGGCCTGCCAGATCTCTGTGGATAGGTCTTTTGCCAGCCTAATGTTCCTCCCCCTGTAGGCTAAGAACATCTTGTCCTGAGCTGCTTTTAGGATTTTCTCTATATCTCTGCAATTTGCAAGCTTCACTATTATATGTCAAGGTGTTGATCTATTTTTATTGATTTTAGGAGGAGTCTTCTCTACCTCTTGGACTTGAATGCCTGTTTCCTTCCCCAAATTAGGGAAGTTCTCAGCTATGGTTTGCTCAAATATACCTTCTGTCTCTCTCTCTCTCTTTCTTCTTCCTCAGGAACCCAAGTAATTCTAATATTGTTTAGCTTTATTGGTATCACTGATTTCTTGAAGACTCCCACCTTGGTCCATTAGTTGTTTTTCTGTTTTCCTCAGCTTTCTTCTTTTCCATCAATTTGTCTTCTATGTCACTTACTCTGTCTTCTGACCCAATTATCCTAGGTGTTAGAGCACCCAATTTATGCTGCATCTCAGTTAAAGCATTTTTAATTTTGGCCTGATTAGATTTTATTTCTGCTAAGAGATTCTCTAGGTTCTTTTATGCCTTTTTCAAACCCAGCTAGTAACTCTATAATTGTTATCCTGAATTTCAGCTCTGATATTTCACTTATATCCATATCGAGTAGCTCTGTGGCAGAATATTACCTCTGGTTCTTTCTTTTGTTGTGATTTCCTCCTTCTAGTCATTTTGTCCAGAGAAGAATGGATGTAAGAGAATAAAATAAATAATATAAACCATGACCCAAGTGAAATACACACTAGACAAATCCTAAGAGGTCAGAAGGTAAAAAAGAAAGAAAGAAAAAAGGTGGGGAGAGAATATAATCTCCCAGGTGGACAAAACAGGGTGATGCACTTGGTCCTGAGTGCATTTTGGTCTGTGTGTTAGAAGATACTAAATCCCAATATTGCAAAGAAAGCAAAACTTGTATATATACAAAAATAAAATTGAATTGAGTGAAAAGAAGCCAAAAATGAAGAATATATCTATAAAATATAAATGTAAAAAGTGAAAGTTAAAAAAAGGACTTAAAAACAAAGAGTTGATAAAATAAGAAACAAGTTGAAAAGGAAAAAAAAAGAAAAAAGAAAAGGAAAATTTTGAACTGAAAGATAAATGAATCATGAGAAGAAACCTCAATTTCTATATACTATTTTCCCCTAGCACTGGAGTTTTGCAGTTCTGTGTGCTCTGTAAACTTGGTGTTCCCTGTCCTTCCAGCTGGTCTTCTTGGGGAGGGGTTGGCTGCGTTGATTCTCAGGTGTTTTTGTCTGGGCAGAGTTGCACCACCCCTTGCCAGGGGTTGGGGCTCAGTGTAAGGTGCTTCAGGTTGTTCTATGTGTCTTTTCTTCACTGAAGGCTTTCCTGGCCTCTTTAGAAGTTGAAAATAAAAATGGCCGGCCCCGATCTCCAGTTCTGGAGCTGAATGATCACAGTCCCCTGTCTTCAAGTAAATCTTCAGGGATAAGTGGTCTTCACTTTTGTGTGTGTGTCAAACTCTGCAGACCCCTGTGGTTGGTGCCCACACTGATCCTCCCAGGGAAGGTGGACGTTTGCGGAGTTTCTGTCCTTTGCAGGGCTCCTGCATGGAGAGTGGTCACTGATTGTGCTGTGGTTCACAATTTATGGCAAACCGAGCTGAGGCCTCCTTCCCAGGCTCACTGAACTTCATCAGTTTCCCTGCTCCAGTGCTTGGGAACTCTGCCGGCTCAGACACCCTGTTCTTTCTGCGACCCTGGGGATTCTGAGACCACACTGTCCCACCTAGGATTCTGCCCCACTTCACCACCTGACTACTTTTCAAGCAGGGATGTCTCTCACTGGAGCAGACTTCTATAGGTTCTAATTTTGTGCTCCAGGGCTATCTCACTTTCTGGTAGCCAGCTTACAGAACCTCACTCCCCCCACCATTCAGCTTCCAATATATCCCCTCAGATTCACTTCTCCACACCTCCTACCTTGCAAAAAGTGGTTGCTTTCCTATTTGTAGAATTCCAGCAATTCTTTTCTTACATCTCAGGTTGAAGTCACAGGTGTTCGGAAAGATTTGATAGTTATCTAGCTAAATTCTGGAGACCAGATAAAACTAGGTCCCCGACTTTTCTGCCATCTTGCCTCCTTCTCTCCCGATAGCATTTAGATATATGAAGACTCCTAAGATGTTTTATTCTAATTTTGGCCTCCAAAGGTCCATCAGGATTTTTTCTCTGGACACTCCAGTCACACTGGTCTCTCTGGAAAGCTCTGCCCAACATGTTCAATGTGCTATTTATCACTGAATGAAATCTTGGGTAACTACAGAGATGAGTCCTCCGAGAGTATTTGCCAAAGTGAACTGCCAATTTCTGCATCCCAAAACTCAGAGATAATTCTCTCCCCCACTATCATAGCCTTCTCTAAACCATGAATTACCATAGTGCTATGGGTATGTCTCACTTTCCTTCTACAGATTTGACTCCAAGAATATTTATGGACTACTTGATGGTTAACTCCTATCCAAGGAGGAAAATCACTACCTTTTCATGGTGTTCAACAAGAAACCTTTCCCAATATTGACACCCTCCTTGAAGAACTGCTGACCACTTACTACAGAATAGTTTCTGCAAAAACAAAACAAAACATTTTAGTGTTTGGCTCCGCAAAGGTTTTGTTAGGAGAGAAAATGTATTCCTCAATAACTCTGCCTTCAGGCTGCCTAAACTCCTTATCATAAATACAGCTAATATTCTACCAGTTCCTACCATTTTCATAGAACTAGATGTTTCTAATAATTAGAATAATTAGCTATTAAATTTTGGACTAAGTAGAAAAATTGCAAGTGTATGTTTTCTAAGAATATGTGCTATGACGTTATTGCACTACTTCCAAACATGCAATATCCACAGATATTAATAGACTATTTTTTTAAATTTAAATTTTAGTTAACATAGAGTGCAGTATTGGTTTCTGGAGTAGAATTCAGTGATTCACCACTTACATACAACACCCAGTGTTCATCCCAAGTGCCCTCTTTAATATCCATCACCCATCAAGCCCATCCCCCACCCACCTCCTTCTATCAACCCTCAGTTTGTCCCCTATTGTTAAGAGTTTCTTATAGCTTCTTTCCATTTCTTCCTTTTTTTCTTCCCCCCTTCCCATATGTTCATCTATCATTCCACATGAGGGGGATCATATGGTATTTGTCTTTCTCCAACTGACTTATTTCACTTAGCATAATACACTCTAGCTCCAACCACATTGTTGCAAATAACAAGATTTCAATTTTTTGATGGCTGAGTAATATTCCATTATATATATAATTATATCTATAAATCTCACATCTTCTTTATCTATTCATCAGTCGATGGACACTGGGCTCTCTCCGTAGTTTGACTATTATTGATAATGCTGCTATAAACATTGGGGTGCAAGTGTCCCTTTGAATCAGTATTTTTGTATCCTTTGGGTAAACACCCAGTACTGCAATTGCTGGATCATAGGGTAGTTCTATTTTTACCTTTTTGAGTTCCCTCCAAACTGTTCTCCAGAGTGGCTGCATCAGTTTGCATTCCCACGAACAGTGTACCTTCGCCAACACCTATTGTTTCTTGTGTTGAGAATATTTTTTTAATTAAGGTTATAACTCTTACCCCCTCAGAGGATTTATTTTCTTATCAAAAACTATAGTTACTTGCAGATTTATAGTGTGAAAAATAATTCCTAGAAAAGTATTAATCATTATTTCACATCAAATTAAAGGTTTAATTCAAGTAAATATATAAGAAAAATTTTAGTAAGGGACTTGTACTTTGGGAAAGATGAAATACTCCTTTTACCTCTTGTGGAATATCTGTGGAGCCTCTGTGGATTATTTCTTTCATTTTCAGATTTTTACCATTGATATGGTCATGATCCTCAAATCTTTATCTCAATCCACAGTATTTCTGAGCATGACATTAACATGGCCACATCCAGTGTCCTACTAGAGAATTTCATTTGGGTAATATATCTCCAAGCTTATGTAAAACCCTGAACTTTATATCTTCTTTGTCAGCCCCTTTTCCTGTTTTCTCCACCTTGTAAAGGTTACCAGACCAAATCCTGAGAGCTTCCCATCTATTTCTCTGTCTCTTACCTCTCAAGGTGCGTATTAATTTTATTGCACAGGAGTCTCTTGAGTGTGCCCTTTACTTACAAAAAAAAAATATATTCCTAGTTCAGGTCTTTACATCTTCTCTCAATATTTTCTGTGTTACTTGCTTTCAATCTGTTCTCCATGCTGCTGACAAAATAATCTTCCTAAAATACAGGGGGGAAAAAAATCATCTCCTTCTTTGCTTAAAAACTCCCGAATTTCTTCCCATTGCTTTCTGTTTTCTTCTAATAACATATTTTGACCTTGGTAAAATACCCTTAATATAACTTTACCATCTTAATCATTTTAAGTGTACAGTCTGGTGCTATTATGTATGTTTCATATGGTGAAACCATCATCACCATCCATCTCCAGAACGCTTTTCATCTTTCAAAACTGAAACTGTATTCATTAAACAATGATTCCCCTTTTTCCTTCTCCTCCCAACACTTGGCAACTACGATTCTACTTTTTATCTCTATGCATCTAACTATTCTAGGTATTTTGTATAAACGGAATCACAAAGTAATAATCTTTTTGTGACTGGCTTATTTCACTTGGTATAATGTCATCAAGGTTTATCCATGTTATATGTCAAAAGTTCCTGCTTTTTCAAAGTTAAATCATATTCTACTGTAGGTATAGAGCACATGTTGTTTATTTGTCAGTGGACCCTTGGGTTACTTCCATATTAGAGATATCATGAATAATGCTGTTATAAACATAATTGTACAGATATCTTTTTGAGAATCTGCTTTCGATTCTTTTAGATATATACCTAGAAGTAGAATGGCTAGATCATAGGGTAATTTTATATTTAATTTTTGGTGAAAATGGGAGATTGATTTCACAGAAGCTGTACCATTTTACATTACCAACAACTGAACAAAGATTCCAATTTCTCCACTTTCTTGCTAATAGCCACACTTGTTATTTTCTATTTTTTCTCTTCTTTTTTTTTAAGATTTATTTATTTAAGAGAGAGAGAGTGCATGAGAACGCAGGGGGAGGGACAGTGGGGAGGGAGAGAAAATCTCAAGCAGACTCCCCACTGAATGTGGAACACAACCTGGGACTCAATCTCATGACCCTGAAATCATAATCTAAGCCAAAACCAAGAGTCAGAGAGTTAACTGACTGAGCTACCCAGGTGCTCCTCTATTTTTTCTTAATAATATTTATTGTACTAGGTGTGAGGTGATACCTCACTGTTGTTTTGATTTGCATTTCCCTAACAATTAGTAATGTTGAGTATCTTCTACTGTGCTTATTAGGCATTTATATATCTTCCTAGAAGAAGTGTTTATTCCAGTACTTTGTCCATTTTTAATTGGGTTGCTTGTTTGGAGTTTTAGGAGTTCTTTATATATATTCTGTATATTAATCCCTTATCAGAGATATATATATATTTAAAATTATTTTTATATGTAATTTTTAAAATATTTTATTTTATTTAAAGTCAATTAATTAACATATAGTGTATTATTAGTTTCAGAGGTAGAGTTCAGTGATTCATCAGTTGTATATAACATGCAGTGCTCATTATATCATGTGCCCTCCTTAATACCCATCAACCAGTTACCCATATTTATTTATTCTAGGGAAAGAGAGAGCACATGAGTCGGGGGAGGGCTAGAGGGAAAGGAAGAGAGAGGGAGAGGGAGAAAGTAGACTCCCCACTGAGCACAGATCTGACACAGGGCTTGATCTCCTGACCCTGAGATCACAACCTGAGCCGAAATTGAGAGTTGGACACACTTAACTGACTGAGCCACCCAGGTGCCCCTCAGATATATAATTTATAAATATTTTCTCCCATTCAACAGAACAAATCTATCTATAATAAACTTACGATCTCCATTGAAAGCAAAATCAATAAAGAGTTCCTTATCTGAAGAACCAGTAAAGACACTTCAAATGTGAAAACAGCAATATAGTAATACAAAGAATTTCAGAGTCAAGAAATTATGCCATTGTCAAAAGCTATCAGCATTTCTCCAGCAACTGGAAAAAAACAAATCTGCAATCTAGCTGATAAAAAATTCAAAATAGCAATGCTGAAGAAACTCGACAAGCTACAAGTAAACTCGGAAAGACAGTTAAATAAAATCCATAAGAAGGTACATAAACATGTCCTTTGAAGTTGTAAATCTTATGTCTTTGAAATGTAAACGCCCCAGCAGGTAATCAAAACATTGCCCACAGAGGCTGAAGAAAATAAAAGTGGGGTAGAGGAAGACTCTAACATACAGATCACTGTACCTTGTCAACTGCATTCTAATGAACTCTTATAAAATCTTTTAACTCTGGCCATTTTTAAGTCTTTCATTAAATGTCTGTTGTTGCTGTTCTGATGCTTTGGCAAGAAAAACGTTCTCTGCCAAATGGCTTCATCTTTTAGGAAATCCATAGAGAAGACTTTGGTGAGTACAGTTCTGATAACTAAGATCAATTTGCTTTCATGTGGAAGGGACAATGATGAGCTTTCCAATCCCCTCTCCCCCGACAGGTACCTGAATAGCCCCTCCCCCCCCCGCAATATGTCATGGATGGTATCTGGGCATCTATCTCTGTCCTTTTCCACATTGGTGAGAAGGGACCGTTATATTTATGATCTCAATCTAACGTGTAAAGATTTGCCTCTCCTCCAGGGCACATTGCCGTCTTTGCTGGACCATCTGCAAGAGAAAGGATGTAAAATAAATCCATGGAAAATTCAAGGCACAGTCACTACTTTAAGGTTTTAGCTAGGCAAGATTCATATTATTCCAGAAGATGTGATTTATAAGATGCAAGCCTACACAAACTCTAAGAATGTGAAAGAGGCACGAGCTTTTGTAGGGATTTGGGGGTTTTGGAAGACTTTTATTCCCCACCTGGCACAGTGCCTCCATACTTTATATCACCTGATTAAAAAAAAAAAACATATATGGGATGGGGGATCAGACCAGCAAGCCAACTTTGAGAAAGTAAAAATAATAGTAAAGCAGATTAAAGCTCTTTGTTCTGTCAAGCAAGGTTCCTATTTGAGTTAGATATGTCTTTGACTCCAGAAGGCATGGGTTGGGCATTGTGGCAGGGACAACAGAAGGAGTGAGTACCTTTAGGATTTTGGTGAAAATCCTACATACCACCATAGAACAACAGTTTCTAGCAGTGTTCACAGCACTCCTCCAGATGGAGCCTCTCACTAAAAGCATTATGATGAGAATTTCTATGCCTATCAAGGAGAGGATTGAAAATATGTCCACCAACCCCTCTCTGCTATGGCTCAAACCTGTACTTTGACTAAGTGGCATGCCCATTTTCAGCAGAGGAGCACCCTGTCCACCAGCCCTCTGTCTCTAGAAATACAGGCACTACCAGGCCCCGTGGAGTATATAGAACTTCCAGATGCCCCGCACCTATACCTAATGGTGGCTTCTGCAGCCTATAAAGAGTGCGTAGGGGAGATTCCCACTGATACTTGGTATACTGATGGGTCTAGTCAAGGGCAGCTACTCACAAAGACGGCAATCACTATTCAGCCCAATACTGACACCATCTGGATGGAAACAGGAAAAAACCATAGCAGTCAGTGGGTGGAAAGCAGCAGTCTGGCTGTTAACTCTTTGCACTGTAGTTGGGCTTTTCTAAAGAGATTAACCATAGGGCTCAGACAATGGAAAGCTGAATGTTTGGATGATTATGAATAAACACTTATGGAGTCAAGATATGTGGAAAGATAGTTGGGTCTGTCTGTAGGAGCCTAAGGCAGCCTTCACTGTTTTCATTGTACAAGCTTACAAGACACTGACATCTCCTGGCAATCAGAAAGCTGATGCCCTAGCTTGGGTATAAGCTTTAACTACTGGCCCTTCAATAGATACATCATTGGATGCATAGAAAGAATGGCCACTGCAATACCCAGATGAAATGGCATTTTGCCAGGCATGCTGAATTGCCCTTGAAGTACATTGACTTGGTTAATGCAGTAACAGCCTGTCCTGGGAGTTCTAAATAATGTCCAAAGAAACTGCCCAAAACATCTGGAGCCATTCCCTGGAATTCCTAACCAGTAAGAGATTGCAATGCAAATTGATTGTCCTTTGAGTGAATGTTCTAAATATGCCCTGGTTTCTGTGGTCACTGCATCTGGCCTAACCCAAGCTTTCCCTTGCTGCCATACAATCCAGGCTGCCACCACTAGGGAATTAGAGAAACTGAATACTCTGTATGGATACCTTCTTCATAAAATAGACAGTGATTGGGGGGACTCACATTTCAAGGGTATAATATGCAAGAATGGGCAAAAGAACACGACACTGAATGGAAGTTTTACCTCCCCTATAGCTCACAAATCGCAGGGTTAGTAGAAAATAAAAAAAGGAATATTAAAGTAACAAATTAAATTACTAACAAGAAAAATGATCTTGGCTGGTGTACTAAAGTACTGTCTCAGACTTCAATACATTTAGGTAATGAACCAGTAGGGCATATTGCTCCATATACCAGACTGCCCCCCTGATGAAATAACTAGCACAATAAAGGAGTCAAAATTGTGGGAAACAGCCTTTACCCTGACTCTCACTTAGGATCAACATGTTATGCTGTTGAGAATACCAAGCCCTAGGAATTATCTGGAAAATGAATTATCTGTTGAAATTTACAAGGGGACATTCCTCTGGGATGGGTAAGCTACTTTGCACCCTTGGGTGAAGGGAAACTGCTCAACCCCCTGCTTGGATCTCATCATCCATCTGCAAGCTGGACTTGTTGAAATACCCTACACTTGAAATGGAAGAAACACCTTGAAAGAGGGGAGAACGTGGGCATCTCAGAATGACATAGCCCATCCCCAGTTTATCTTCTCATGCTTGCCGATTTTCTCTAGCCTGGCCAGCACGTATGGTTTACACAATCAAGTCAAGTTTCTAAAGCTGCCAACCTCCCTCTCCTTAAGGCCAGAGGGAAATGCTTTTTCACTGGTATGACCATTTGGCCACTGTCTTTGTTCCTTCCACAGGCCAGGGGGATGTTATAGCACACATAGAAACCTACTAAATTCATTCAGCAAGCATTAAATAATAGCCAACAAATCCTGTTCTTACTGAAAAGCCTCTGATGAGAAAAGTTGTCCTCCAAAATAAAATGGTCTTAGACATTATTACTGCCTCACAAGGAGACACCTGTGCCATTAGCCAAACAGTGGTGTGGGCTAATACCTGGTGAGTCTGCTAATATATCATCTTTATTAAACCACATGAGGACAAAAGTGAGTTATCCTGAGTTATCCCTGAGTTATCCAACCCCCAGCCTAGGAGATTTAAAAAGTGTATGGTTTGGATCCTGGGGCTCTTGATGGAAAAAGTTGTCACTAATTTTGGGAATTGTTTTCTTAATGTGTGTTTTCCCTTTCATATGCCTGGGCTGTGGCTTAGCATCAGCCTCCAATGCAACAAGACAACAACCATAGAGCCACCTCCATGCTAGTGAAACACCTTGCTGACCACTCAGAGCCCATTGCAGGAAAGGGAGCAGATGAGATTGTAAAAGCCAGTCGTGAGGGGTAGCATTTTGGGGAATATCATCAAAAAGATGTGACCACCAATTGACCTGTAAGCCAGATCCAGGCTTCTCATTCCATCTGTTGTCCTTAAATGTGGGTTCTGTTTACCTTTACCACTCCTAGAAGCTGCTCCAAGAACATAGCCTTGAAATGGTGATGTCGTGTGGAAAATACCTGCACAGTATATGTGACTGAGGTCAGGTGGGGCCTCTTTTTAACTTCTAATATTTGGTAGGCAGGTGTGGGAATTCTTTTTTCTTGTTGCCACTCAAGACAAGCCTTATATGTAAGTTCACTTTGCTTATTGACACTGTCACCTACCAACCTGGAGTGGCCTGTCTCCTTCTTTGACCTCTTCCTGCTCTCTGCTCATAGCGGCCATTTTCATATTACAAATGGGAAGCTCTTGAAAGGTTCTCAAGAATAGGCCATATGTCACGTCACAAATTAAATCTCAATAGATTTAGAAAGATGTTATCATGATATCTTTGACAATGATGGGTTGAGTTAGAAATAAATAACAACAACAACAAAAACCCCTGGAATGTTCACAAAATTTTGGAAATTAGACAAGAGACTTAAATAACCAAGGGATCAAAGAAGAAATCACAAGGGAAATTAAAATACTTAGAGATAAATGAAAAAGAAAACAGAACATACCAAAACTTATGGGATGCAGCAGTTTTGCTGGCAAAGGGAACTTTATAGCCATAAGGCTTATATTAATAAATAAGAACTAACAATGAAATTATATGTTGGTTAATTGAATTTAAATTAAAAAATAAAATCTATGTAAAATAAATAAGAAAGATTTCAAATTAATTACCACTTTATAATTTACTTTTTATTTTTTTAAGTTTTAATTTAAATTGTAGGTACTTAATATATACTGCAATATTGGTTTCAGGAGTAAAATTTAGTGATTCATCAATTATGTATAAAAACTAGTGTTCATCACAAGTACCCTCCTTAATTCCCATAACCCATTTATTTTTTTCTACTTTTTAAAATTTAAATTCAATTTACATATACTGTGTTATTATTTTCTGAGCTAAGATTTAGTTGCATACTGATACTATAAACATTGGGGTTAGTTGAAAGATGCTTTTACACAGTATTGTTTCATTAAGCACTTTCCTTTAGTTTCCACACGTACATTAGAAAACACTTCTATCTTCATTTAAGAGGGTGTTTGGAAACATACCTATATCGTGAGAGAACAGGTTAGTAGAAAGATCCTTCCCACACAGTGTTGTTTCACGGAGAATATAGCATTTTCCTTATGTATCCACATAAACTATTTATTTTATTTTTTATTGTTATGTTAATCATCATATATTACATCATTAGTTTTTGATGTAGTGTTCCATGATTCATTGTTTGTGCATAACACCCAGTGCTCCATGCAGAATGTGCCCTCTTTAATACCCATCACCAGGCTAACCCATCCCCCTACCCCCCTCCCCTCTAGAACCCTCAGTTTGTTTCTCAGAGTCCATCGTCTCTCATGGTTCGTCTCCCCCTCTGACTTACTCCCCCTCATTCTTCCCCTCCTGCTATCTTCTTCTTTTTCTTTTTTCTTAACATATGTTGCATTATTTGTTTCAGAAGTACAGATCTGTGATTCAACAGTCTTGCACAATTCACAGCGCTCACCATAGCACATACCCTCCCCAATGTCTATCACCCAGCCACCCCATCCCTCCCACCCCCCACCACTCCAGCAACCCTCAGTTTGTTTCTTGAGATTAAGAATTCCTCATATCAGTGAGGTCATATGATACATGTCTTTCTCTGATTGACTTATTTCACTCAGCATAACACCCTCCAGTTCCATCCACGTCATTGCAAATAGCAAGATCTCATTCCTTTTGATGGCTGCATAATATTCCATTGTGTATAGTTACCACATCTTCTTTATCCATTCATCTGTCGATGGACATCTTGGCTCTTTCCATAGTTTGGCTATTGTAGACGTTGCTGCTATAAACATCGGGGTGCACATACCCCTTCTGATCCCTACATTCGTATCTTTGGGGTAAATGCCCAGTAGTGCAATTGCTGGGTCATATGGTAGCTCTATTTTCAACTGTTTGAGGAACCTCCATACTGTTTTCCAGAGTGGCTGCACCAGCTTGCATTCCCCCCAACAGTGTAGGAGTGTTCCCCTTTCTCTGCATCCCCACCAACATCTGTCATTTCCTGACTTGTTAATTTTAGCCATTCTGACTGATGTGAGGTGGTATCTCATTGAGGTTTTGATTTGGATTTCCCTGATGCCAAGTGATGTTGAGCACTTTTTCATGTGTCTGTTGGCCACCTCTTGTTTGTTAGGAGATTTTTGATTACTGCTTCCATTTCCTTGCTGGTTATGGGTCTGTTGAGGTTTTCTATTCCTGTTTCAGTTATGGTAGAATATGTTTCTAGGAATTTATGCATTTCTTCCAGATTGCCTAATTTCTTTGGTGTTGGTTGTGACCTCTCCTCTTTCATTCATGATTTTATTTGGGTCCTTTCTCTTTTCTTTTTGATAAGTCCAGCTAGAGATTTATGGATTTTATTAATTCTTTCAAAGAACCAGCTCCTAGGTTTGTTGATCTGTTCTACAGTTCTTTTGGTTTCTATTTCATTAATTTCTGCTTTAATCTTTATTATTTCTCTTCTCCTGCAAGATTGAGGCTTATTTGCTGTTCTTTCTGCAGCTCCTTTAAGGTGTAAGGTCAGGTTATGTATTTGAGACTCTTCCTGGTTCTTGAGAAAGGCTTGTATTGCTATATACTTTGTTGCATCCCAGTGGTTTTGAATTGTTGTGTTTCCATTTTCATTTGTTTCCATGAATTTGTTTAATTCTTCCTTAATTTCCTGGTTGACCCATTCATTCTTTAGTAGGATGTTCTTTAACCTCCAAGTATTTGAGTTCCTTCTAAATTTCCTCTTGTGATTGAGTTCAAGTTTTAAAGCATTGTGATCTGCAAATATGCAGGGAATAATCCAATCTTTTGGTACCACTTGAGACCTGATTTTTGACCCAATATATGATCTATCCTGGAGAACGTTCCATGTGCACTCAAGAAGAATGTATATTCTGTTGCTTTAGGATGAAATGCTCTGAATATATCTGTGAAGTCCATCTGGTCCAGAGTATTATTCAAAGCCCTTGTTTCCTTTTTCATCTTCTGCTTCGATGATCTGTCCTTTGTTGTGCATGGATATTACAATCTTCTACTATTGTATTATTATCAATGTGTTTCTTTAACTTTGTTATTAATTGGTAAATGGAATTGGCTGCTGTTAAGTTAGACGTAAATATTTATAGTTCTTAGATCTTCTTGTTGGATAGACCCTTTAAGTATAATATAGTGTCCCTCTTCATCCCTTACTACAATCTTTAGTTTAAAATCTAATTTGTCTGATGTGAGGATTGCTACCCCAGCTTTCTTTTGAGGTCCATTAGTATGTTAAATTGTTCTTCATCCCCTCACTTTCAATCTGGAGGTATCCTTAGGTCTAAAATGAGTCTCTTTTGTCCTTGACAGATGAATGGATAAAGAAGATGTGGTATATATATATATATACAATGGAATATTATGCAGCCATCAAAAAGAATGAAATCTTGCCATTTGCAACGACATGGATGGAACTGGAGGGTATTATGCTGAGCGAAATAAGTCAATCAGAGAAAGACATGTATCATATGACCTCACTGATATGAGGAATTCTTAATCTCAGGAAACAAACTGAGGGTTGCTGGAGTGGTGGGGGGTGGGAGGGAGCAGGTGGCTGTGTGATAGACATTGGGGAGGGTATGCGCTATGGTGAGTGCTGTAAATTGTGCAAGATTGTTGAATCACAGATCTGTACCTCTGAAACAAATAATACATTATATGTTAAAAAAAAAAAGAAGATAGGGGAAGAATGAAGGGGGGGAATCAGAGGGGGAGACGAACCACGAGAGACTATGGACTCTGAAAAACAAACTGAGGGTTCTAGAGGGGAGGGGGATGGGAGGATGGGTTAGCCTGGTGATGGGTAGTAAAGAGGGCACGTTCTGCAAACAATGAATCATGGAACACTACATCAAAAACTAATGATGTAATGTATGGTGATTAACATAATAAAAAAGAATATGAAAAGACATAAATAAATAAATATAAATAAATAAATAAATAAATAAATAAATAAATAAATAAATAAATAAAATGAGTCTCTTCTAGACCGCATATGGATGGGTCTTGCTTTTTATCCAATCTGAACCCCTGTGTCTTTTGATGGGAAGATTAAGCCCATTTACATTCAGAGTAACAATTGAAATAATGACTTTAGTGCCATTCTGTTGCCTGCAAAGTCCCTGTTTTTGTTTTCTTGTTTTTGTTTTTTGTAGATTGTCTCTGTTTCTTTCTGGTCTTTGTGACTCTTGGGCTCTCTCTTAACTTTCAGGATTCCCCTTAGTATTTCTTTCAGGGCTTGGTGGTCACATATGCTTTCAGTTTCTGTCTGTCCTGGAAGCTCTTTATCTCTGAATGGCAGCCTTGCTGGATAAAGTATTCTTGGCTGCATGTTCTTCTCTTAGAATACCCTGAATATATCATGCCAGTCCTTTCTGGCTTGCCAGATTTCTGTAGCTAGGTCTCATGTTAGCCTGATGTTCCTCCCTCTGTAGGTAAGGAGCCTCCTGTCTTGAGCCGCTCTCAGTATTCTCTTTTGCTCTAAAATTTGCAAGCTTCACTTATATATTTGTCGGGTGTTGATCTATTTTTATGGATTTTGGGAGGGGTCTTCTCTTCCTCCTGGACAGGAATACTTGTTTCCTTTCCCAGATTAGGGAAGTTCTCAGCTATGATTTGCTCAAATATACCTTCTAGCCCTCTCTCTCTCCACCCCCTCTAGGATCCCAATAATTCTAACATTGTTTCATTTCAAGACATCATTAAATTCTTGAAATCTTTCTTCATGGGCTCTGATTTGTCTTTCTCTCTTTTCCTCAGCTTCCTTCCTTTCCATCAGCCTGTTCTCTAGATCACTTATTCTCTCTTCTACCTCATTTACACTAGCTGTTAGAGCATCCAATTTAGACTGCATCTCATTCATAGCATTTTTAAGGTCAGCCTGAGTAGATCTTACTTCCACCCTTAGAGATTCTCTACTGTCATTTATGCTTTTTTCAAGTCCAGCTATTAACTTTATAATTGCTATCCTGAATTCCATCTCTGACATCTTGCTTATATCCATATCGATTAGCTCTGTAGCAGAGACTACTGCCTCTGGTTCTTTCCTTTGTGGTGAATTCCTCCTTCTAGTCATTCTGCCCAGAGAATCATGGGTGAGCGAGTGAGCAGAGTCCAAAATATCAACCACAACCCAAGCAAAATACACCCTACAGAAATCTGAAGCAGTTGGAAACCACAAAAGAAAAGCACACAAAACCAAACCAAACCAAACCAAAAAACAAAATAAAAAGGGGTGGGCAAAGGGAGACTATAATCTCACAGGGTGGACAAAGCAAAGTGATCCACTTGTTCCTGACTGAATTTTGGTCTGTGTTAGAAGAGGCTACATCTGAAAATTGCAAAGAAAGCAAAACTTGTATATATATAACTGGATAGGGGGGGAAAAAAGGACAAGAATGAAGCATAAATCTATAAAATGTAGATGTGAAAAAATGAAAGTTAAAAAGCAACTTAAAAACACAAGTTGATAAAATAAGAATATAGTTGAAACAGGAATAAGGTAAAAAAAAAAAAGAAAGAAAAGGAAAATTTTAGACTGAAGGAAAATGAGTCATGACGAAACACCTGGAGCTCAATATACTATTTTCCCCTGGCTCTGGAGTTTTGTAGTCTTGTGGGATCCCTAAGCGTGTCGTTCACTTGTTCTTCCCGGCTCTCTTCCGGGGGAGGGGCCTGCTCTGCTGCTTCTCAGGTGTGGAGTTGGGTGGAGTTGCCCCACCCCTTGTCAGGGGGAGGGGCTCAGTGTAACTGGTCCTCCGTGTGGCTTTTGTTCTCTAGGAGCTTTCCATGCCTCTTCAGAGGGTCAGAGCAAGAATGACTGTGTCGGTATCTCCAGCCCAGAGCCACAAGATCGTGGTCCCCCTTCAATAAACCTTCCGGGTCAAACAGTCTCCATTTCTGTGTGCACCAAACTCTGCAGACTCCCACGGTTCGCACCCACTGCAATCCTCCAGGGGGAGTCCCAGGGACCCGCGAGTGTCACTGTGCTTTGTGCCTTTGTGACCACGAGCGGTTGTGGGCTCCTACTCGCATCATTCTCCGCTGCCCCCAGGTTATGGTTACGCCCTACTGTCATTTCCAGGGCCACTGCCACCCTGAGAGCTGTTGCTCAGTCATGGGCGCAGCCATTTTGTCCCTCTCACAGGATGGTAAATGGCCTACACACTCCAGTCCTTTTCAGGGTGCTCAGGCAAAGAGCGGTCTCCCTACTGGCCTGGCTCACGGTTTACGGCAACCCGAGCCGAGGGTCCCTTCCTGGACTCTCTGACCTTAACCAGTTTCTCTGCTCCGTTGCTCGGGCACCCTACCGGTTAGGCACCCCCATTTGTTCTGAGTCGATCCTGAGACCACAGTGACCCACCTGGAATTCTGCCCTTCTCGTCCCCTAAGCCCCTTGCAGAGAGGGATGTCTCTCACCGGAGCAGATTGCAAAGGGTTCCAAAATTGCACTCCGGTGTTACGCTTTCCGGTAGCCATCTTATGGAGACTTCCTCCTGCCTCCATTTATCTTCCAACCTCTCCCCGCAGATTTACTTGACTCTGCACCTCTTACCTTGCGAAAAGCAGTCATATTTCTGCTTGTAGAGTTCCAGATGTATTTTCTTACAAGTCAGGCTGAATCTGTGTGTGTGCATAATGGTTTGCTATCCAGCTAAATTTGACGGACCAGATGAATGAGGTCCCCCTACTCTTCCATCAGATCTGTATTTTTTAATTACTAAGCTTATCTTTGTCACATTAAACAGCAGGGCTGATCGTTGAGTTTGTTATTTGAAAATAACAGCAAAAACTAATGATGTAATGTATGGTGATTAACATAATAAAAAAATTAAAAAGAAAAAAAAATAAAGTAACAGCAACTTTTCTGTGTGAGGCAGTTTATGCCAAAACATTTCCATTTGCTCCCAAGTATAATTTGCAATGATATCAGGTCTATAAGCAGCTGAAGAAACCAGAGAAATGTTACAAGACTTCAAAGGAATTTAGGACGTTAAGTTCATTCAATGTCTTGCATTTGACTAGTCATTTAAATTTCAGAAACCCCTTCACAAACCTGTAGATCAGGACTTCAGTGCATTTTTTAGGAAGGCTTTCCTAACTTCTTGCCTAGAAAAACCCTCCCTAGTACAAGATTTTTAAAATCCACTTCTTAACATTTTTCATAGTTGTGCTTTAACTTTTATTCTTTGAGTAACATTTTTCTTCCTTACTAGTCCACAAGCTCCAAGAGACTGATATGCACATGAGTCACCACGCAACCCTCTTAAAATACAGATTCTGGTTCAGTAGGTCTAAGGTGGGCCCGAGAATTTACATTTCTAACAAGTTTCCAGGCCAAGCCAAAGCCAAGGGTGCTGGCCAGCAGACCCTATTTTTGAGTGTCAAGGACTTAGCTGTCTGGGATCTCTTACTCCCCTCTTCCCATTAAATCCCTGTTAATTACTTTTGCAGAGAGATGTGCCCATTTTTTTTTTCCCCTTTCAACCCATCAACCTAGGTCCCCAAGGCTTCCTCTTCTATTACAGTCCCCCCTCCTCCATCTCCAACATCAACTCTATTAATAGACTGGCTTAGCAGGGACTTTCCCAAAAAGAAGCCTCCTCTTGAGGAGCTCTAGTGTCATTGACTAAAATGTTTTCTTTCTTTTTTTTTTCCACTTGATTCCTTCAGACCATAAGGAGAGAATTTACTGTTGGTATTTAAGGGACCAGCAAGGAATATTCCCTTTTCTCCTTTCCAATTCTGGGGACCAATTCAGCTATAAATGCAGGAGAGGGATGAAATTTTTTTAAGTCAGTTTTATTATGATAAAGCTGATTGGGGAATGTGGCTGGGGTCTATAGCCAAAAAGGTTTGCTACTCTGCCCTCTCTTAGAGTAACTTAACTTTCTTTCAAAGCCTCAGGCCACCCCACTGCAGCAGAACAGCCTACCCCTGTCACCTACCACATGGACAGAGAACTCAGGGACACCTAGAGGGTGACTGGGCTTTGTTGCTTAGTCTCTTTCTCAGCTTTACCGCTAAGGCAGGTTGCTCCTACCATAGAACTGGGGGGTAAGGAGCAGAGAGGGATCAAGGGCACTACTGTTATTTTCCTCCTGGAAGACCCCCTAACACTTACAAACATAGTGGGATAAAATACAGGTACAGTCCAAGACCTCCTAGCACTTACAAGTACAGTGGGATAAAGGGCTTTTTCTAGTTGGACAGAAGGCCAAGTTTGTTCTGAAATCTCAGACCTCAAATCCCCCCTTTCCCACTAAGCCTTCTAAGGAAGTCAAGACAGCCTTAAGACAAGGGAGAAAGCAAAGCTCACCATATTTCGGGTACTTCATACAAATGGCAATGGATGCTTGCAGCTTTATGTCAGTGAAACCCTGGAAGAGTTAGGATTGGGGGGGTGGCCTTCAGAGGAAGGAGTATTCGGGAAATGCTGCAGTGGGGGAGTGCCAAGAGGGCTCCAGCAGCCCCAAAGGAACAGGAGGGCAGTTGTAAACAGCAGAGTAAGAAGGACTGCTTGCTGCTCCATGACGTGGATGGAACTAAATGGTAGTATGCTAAGCAAAATAAGCCAGGCAGAGAAAGACAACTACCATATTTCACTCATATGTGGGGTGTAAGAAACAAAACAGATGAACATAGGGGAAGGGAAGGAAAAATAAAATAAGGTTAAAATAGAGAGGGAGGCAAACCACAGGAGACTTTTAAATACAGGGAACAAACTGAGGGTTGCTAGAGGGCAGGTGGGGGGGATGGGGTAACTGGGTGATGGGCATTAAGGAGGGCACTGGTTGTGATGAGCACTGCGTGTTGTATGCAACTGATGAATCACTAAATTCTACCCCTGGAACTATAATACAGTATGTTAACTAAATTGAATTTTTTTTAAAGATTTTATTTGACAGAGACAGCGAAAGAGGGAACACAAGCGGGGGGAATGGGAGAGGGAGAAGGGAGAAGCAGGCTTCTCGCAGAGCGGGGAGCCCGATGCGGGGCTCGATCCCAGGACCCTGGGATCATGACCTGAGCCAAAGGCAGATGCTCAACCGACTGAGCCACCCAGGCGCCCCTAAACTGAATATAAATGTTTTTTTTAAAGAAAAGACTGCTTCTCCATCTCTCCAGGTTCTGTTTTCTCCTAGCTCCCCTTCCTTCTCCTTCTGCAATTCTTGCCAATTCGTAAAACTAATGGATGTTTCCATTTTTAATCTCACGAAACAAGCTTGAGATGAGTAGTCATCAGTTAGTAACTACATATCCCATGACAAAGGCTATGACCAAACTTCAGTCAGGCTCCTCAGAACCCTCTTCTCAACTAGGCCTTGACCTTTGGATTTCCATGTCTGTCTTTGCATCGCCTAACTTAGCAAAAATCCTACAAAGTCCGTTCTGTAAGAATCCCTAACCTTAAAATCCAACCAGATCCCTCATCCCGCACTCCTGGTATCTGATCATGCTGACCTGCCTTCAACAAGAACCTCATCAAGTTAGTTTAAACAGAATCCCCTCACCCTTGATGTTTCCTCTTAGTAATTTTCCATCCCGACCCCCACCGTGCCCCTTGGCTATAAATCCCCCACTTGTCCCTCTTGTATTTGGAACTGGGCCTGGTTCTGTACTGAGGTCTGTTTTCCTCTATTGCAGGAATCTTGAATAAAACTGGTTTATACCACTTTACAGATCTGGTTTTAATACCCATCTCCACCTCTAATATCAAATATGGCCAATATTTTTGAAACAGCAGAGTTATCAGG